>NC_069503.1:847528524-847891024 GCF_027579735.1 Bombina bombina
TGCACCCTCTCTTTTGCGCTCTCTCCCCCCTCTCTTTTGCGCTCTCTCCCCCCCCTCTTTTGCGCTCTCCCCCCCCTCTTTTGCGCTCTCTCTCCCCCCCTCTTTTGCGCTCTCTCCCCCCCCCTTCCTTTTGTGCTCGCTCTCCCCTCTCTCTTTTGTGCTCACTCCCCCCCTCTTTTGCGCTCTCCCCCCTCTCTTTTGCGCTCTCTCCCCCCCTTCCTTTTGTGCTCGCTCTCCCCTCTCTCTTTTGTGCTCACTCCCCCCTCTCTTGTGCGCTCTCCCCCTCTCTTGTGCGCTCTCTCCCCCTCTCTTTTGCTCTCTCTTTCTCCCCTCTCTTTTCCCCCTCTCTTTTGCGCTCTCTCCCCCCTCTCTTTTTCTGTCTCTCTCCCCTCTCTTTTGTGCTCTCTCCCCTCTCTTTTTTGAGCTCTCTCCCCCCTCTCTTTTGCGCTCTCTCCCCCTCTCTTTTGTGCTCACTCCCCCCTCTCTTTTGTGCTCACTCCCCCCTCTCTTTTGCGCTCTCCCTCCTCTCTTTTGCTCTCTCTTTCTCCCCTCTCTTTTCCCCCTCTCTTTTGCTCTCTCTCCCCCCCTCTCTTTTTCTGTCTCTCTCCCCTCTCTTTTGTGCTCTCTCCCCCTCTCTTTTTTGAGCTCTCTCCCCCCTCTCTTTTGCGCTCTCTCCCCCCTCTCTTTTGCGCTCTCCCCCCCCCTCTCTTTTGCGCTCTCTCCCCCCCTCTCTTTTGTGCTCTCCCCCTTCTCTTTTGTGCTCTCCCCCCCTTCTCTTTCGTGCTTTCTCCCCCCTTCCTTTTGTGATCGCTCTCCCCCCCTCTCTTTTGCGCTCTCTCCCCCTCTCTTTTGCGCTCTCTCTCTTCCTCTCTCTTTTGCGCTCTCTCCCCCTCTCTTTTGCACTCTCTCCCCCCTCTCTTTTGCACTCTCTCCCCCCTCTCTTTTGCACTCTCCCCCCCCTCTTTTGCGCTCTCCCCCCCTTCCTTTTGTGCTCGCTCTCCCCTCTCTCTTTTGTGCTCTCTCCCCCCTCTCTTTTGCACTCTCTCCCCCCTCTCTTTTGCACTCTCTCCCCCCTCTCTTTTGCGCTCTCTCCCCCCCTCTCTTTTGTGCTCTCTCGACCTCTCTTTTGCGCTCTCTCCCCCCTTCTCTTTTGTGCTCTCCCCCTTCTCTTTTGTGCTCTCCCCCTTCTCTTTTGTGCTCTCCCCCTTCTCTTTTGTGCTCTCCCCCTTCTCTTTTGTGCTCTCCCCCTTCTCTTTTGTGCTTTCTCCCCCCTTCTCTTTTGTGCTTTCTCCCCCCTTCTCTTTTGTGCTTTCTCCCCCCTTCTCTTTTGTGCTTTCTCCCCCCTTCCTTTTGTGCTCGCTCTCTCCCCCTCTCTTTTGCGCTCTCTCTCTTCCTCTCTCTTTTGCGCTCTCTCCCCCTCTCTTTTGCACTCTCTCCCCCCTCTCTTTTGCGCTCTCCCCCCTCTCCCCCCTCTCTTTTGCGCTCTATCCCCCCTCTCTTTTGCGCTCTCTCACCCCCTCTTTTGCGCTCTCTCCCCCCTCTCTTTTGCGCTCTCTCTCCCCCCCTCCTCTTTTGCGCTCTCTCCCCCCCCTCTTTTGCGCTCTCTCCCCCCCTTCCTTTTGTGCTCGCTCTCCCCTCTCTCTTTTGTGCTCACTCCCCCCCTCTTTTGCGCTCTCCCCCCTCTTTTGCGCTCTCTCCCCCCCTTCCTTTTGTGCTCGCTCTCCCCTCTCTCTTTTGTGCTCTCCCCCTCTCTTGTGCGCTCTCTCCCCCTCTCTTTTGCTCTCTCTTTCTCCCCTCTCTTTTCCCCCTCTCTTTTGCTCTCTCTCCCCCCTCTCTTTTTCTGTCTCTCTACCCTCTCTTTTGTGCTCTCTCCCCTCTCTTTTTTGAGCTCTCTCCCCCCTCTCTTTTGCGCTCTCTCCCCCTTCTCTTTTGCGCTCTCTCCCCCCTCTCTTTTGTGCTCACTCCCCCCTCTCTTTTGCGCTCTCCCTCCTCTCTTTTGCTCTCTCTTTCTCCCCTCTCTTTTCCCCCTTCCCTCCTCTCTTTTGCTCTTTCTCCCCTCTCTTTTCCCCCTCTCTTTTGCTCTCTCTCCCCCCTCTCTTTTTCTGTCTCTCTCCCCCTCTCTTTTTTGAGCTCTCTCCCCCCTCTCTTTTGCACTCTCTCCCCTCTCTTTTGCGCTCTCTCCCCCCCTCTCTTTTGCGCTCTCTCCCCCCCTCTCTTTTGTGCTCTCTCCCCCCCTCTCTTTTGTGCTCTCCCCCTTCTCTTTTGTGCTCTCCCCCCTTCTCTTTCATGCTTTCTCCCCCCTTCCTTTTGTGATCGCTCTCCCCCCTCTCTTTTGCGCTCTCTCCCCCTCTCTTTTGCGCTCTCTCTCTTCCTCTCTCTTTTGCGCTCTCTCCCCCTCTCTTTTGCACTCTCTCCCCCCTCTCTTTTGCGCTCTCCCCCCCCCCTCTTTTGCGCTCTCTCCCCCCCCTTTTGCGCTCTCCCCCCCCCCCTCTTTTGCGCTCTCTCCCCCCTCTCTTTTGCGCTCTCTCCCCCCCCCTTCCTTTTGTGCTCGCTCTCCCCTCTCTCTTTTGTGCTCACTCCCCCCTCTCTTTTGCGCTCTCTCCCCCCCTTCCTTTTGTGCTCGCTCTCCCCTCTCTCTTTTGTGCTCACTCCCCCCTCTCTTTTGCGCTCTCCCCCTCTCTTGTGCGCTCTCTCCCCCTCTCTTTTGCTCTCTCTTTCTCCCCTCTCTTTTGCTCTCTCTCCCCCCTCTCTTTTTCTGTCTCTCTCCCCTCTCTTTAGTGCTTTCTCCCCCCTCTCTGTTGCGCTCTCTTCCCCTCTCTTTTGCTCTCTCTTTCTCCCCTCTCTTTTCCCCCTCTCTTTTGCTCTCTCTTTCTCCCCTCTCTTTTCCCCCTCTCTTTTCCCCCTCTCTTTTGCTCTCTCTCCCCCCTCTCTTTTTCTGTCTCTCTCCCCTCTCTTTTGCGCTCTCCCCCCTCTCTCTTGTGCTCTCTCCCCCTCTCTTTTGCGCTCTCTCCCCCCTCTTTTTTGAGCTCTCTGCCCCCTCTCTTTTGCACTCACTCCCCCCTCTCTTTTGCGCTCTCTCCCCCCTTCCTTTTGTGCTCTCCCCCCTTCCTTTTGTGCTCACTCCCCCCCTCTCTTTTGCGCTCTCTCCCCCTCTCTTTTGCGCTCTCTCCCCCTCTCTTTTGCGCTCTCTTCCCCTCTCTTTTACGCTCTCTCCCCCCTCTCTTTTGCTCTCCCCCCTCTTTTGCGCTCTCTCACAACTCTTTTGCGCTCTCTGCCCCCTCTCTTTTGTGCTCTCTCTCTCGTGCTCTCCCCCCTCTCTTTTGCTCACTCTCCACCCCCCCTCTTCTGCTCTCTCTATCCCCTTCTTTTTAGAGCTCTCCGTGTACTCTCAATCACTCACTGTGCACTCGCCCGGCATCGATCTGACCCCGCCCGTGTCACGCTCTGACCCGCCCACCCACACCGCGGCCCACTCTGCCCGTGCCCCGCCCACCCGCCGGCCGGCCACACCCACTGCACCACACGCGACAGAGGAAGACAGTTAGGCCAGGTATGTTTGTCCTCGTGCGCAGTCTCTACTGCGCATGACAGCTTCAGACAAACACACTTGGCCTTTTATTATATAGGATATTTGTAAGCAAATTATAAACACAATAAGAGCGAGAAATATTTTCTTGGAACATAAATGTCCATAAAAGCTCTATTAGAAGAAATAATAGATAAATTATCAAATAGATGCCCGGCAGACTTGCCCTTTCGTGTGATAATCTATGATTGAGTGGTAAGGTGTAATAAAACATTTTCCATTATAAGATTTTTAATCGTATCTATTAATAATCTCAGGTCTTCACCGTTGAATAAGTAAATGGGCTTAGGATAATGAAATCTCGTTTTTGATAGGGTTTGAATTAAATAAGTAGTATTTTATGAAGCATTTAGGGAAATCGGCAGGCAAAAGCTGCTCTAAAATTAGGAGGGGGAGGGGGGGCGTGTCCGGAAGTTTAATGCTAAAGTAATATTGTTATTATGTGGCTCATGAGGAAACGGGTCTCATTTGGGCTCATTATAGGACTAGTGATGTGTGTAGAAAGAGGGGTAACTAATGTTTGGTAAATGCACCGAAAATAACTCTATTGTTATAGAAAATATACTGAGCTATTATCTGTTACCCATTAATAGAACTGGTCTTTAGTCTTATGGCCACTAACTAAGATTTTCAAGCTACCCTGTACATCAGGTGACAGGAATAACACATTCTTAAACCAACATTCAATAAGGTTCTGAACAAAAGTGAGAACAAATAAGGCTGAAATAAGATGGAACTCTATTGTATGCTTATAAGAGTTAATATAAGGCACCAACCAGACTTGGGGAATAATGAGAAACATGATGACAAAACTTTGAGACAAATAGAGCAAATACTGTGCGGATAAATAAAAGTATAGTGAACTATCAAGTTTTACAATAGGTTTTGTATCAATTGTAAGTGACTTTTCAGTACCTCCCAGAAAATAAATGTGAGCGATTAGCCAGCATTACTAGTTATAGGCAAAGTGAAATAACTATTAAATATATATAGCAAGCCTATAGCATGAACAGTAGTCAACCTAAGTTAATTCTCCATCTTCCTGTTTAAATTCTAGCATATAGCTATGCAGGGCCGGATTTCCAATTAGGCACAGTAGGCATGTGCCTACAAGCACACTGCAGTGAGGGGCACTGTGCCTGCCTGTATAAGAGACTTACTGACTGTGTTTTAATTAAAAAACATTTTTTATTGCAGATGCAGTCAGTATTTTTTTTTTTAATTAATTAAAATACACAGGCTCTAGCTCAGCAGTTACCACACATTTTGCGGCAGGGAGGGTCCGAGGTTGAGGGAGGAGTACCCTGACTCCAGTCAGACAGTGGTTTGCTTTTCTTGACGCACGCAGCGCCACATTTGCATTGTAAGCTTGGGGGGGGGGCGCACACCCACCTCACGTGATGCCGTGAGAGCAGCAGAAAAGTAACAAGAAGAAGGCTACTACTGACAGTGAGTGATAGTCGTTCCTACAGACTCCCATTGTATTTGTGCAGTGAACTTTGCATCATGCTATTCAGTCAAAACGTATATTCTCCTAGCTATCAGTAAGATTTACTTGATCATTAAGTAATGTAATTATTACACTGTTTACCCAACTCTTGTGCTGACCTGTCACCTTGGTGGCATGAAGTGGCAGGGGTGGAAGGAGATATTTCCAAGGAAATGTTACACATTTATGATCATATGTTGGCAGTATGTAGTGTGGTTTGAACACATGATGATGTACATTAGAACCAACTATATTGAATATGTTCTCACGTGATCAACCAAATCTAAGTGTAGAGAATGTAGAATGCAAGCTTAAAAAATCCTTTTTCTCAGAGACTTGGCAATTACACAGGTGCAGTTGATAAATATAGTATATGGTGGTGAGTGCATAAGCTCCTCAGTCAAATTTTTGCTTTAAGTCACCTATTTGTATGAAACACATTTTGACAGCAAACATGATTTTAGCTAACAACTGAAGGCTTAAAGGGGACTTTAAAGCATTTTTACATGGCTAAATGCAAAGATGATATTTTACAATACATATATTTTCAAGATAAGTCTGCATTTAATTTGTTTTATGTTTGTGGAGGTTTGCCCTAATTCTCCTTATGTAAGTTGTCCTTATTAGAAAGTAGGCAATTAGTATTACAGTGTTAGTCGTGCACAAACATGTGATTCCTGTTGGTTTCAGTATAAGTTTTAATAGATCTAACTTACTTCTTAATCTTAAATTAATCTATTTTTGCATTTTAATTAATCAATAGGATAATTTTAGACTATATTTTTTTTTACTTTCCTCTACTTCCTGACACTCTCCGTCTCTCTCTTTCTGTTTCCATCCCTTTTTTTTGTCTACAAAGCATGACCCCTATAAAATTTACAAAAACGAATGATTTTTACAATTCTGACTCCCTGATTAAAAAATGCCAATGAAAATGATCTAACACCTACAGTATTTGGACAGTGCACTGTGATATTGCCTTCCCTTTAACGTGTTCCCGATTATCCATTTTACCTGCTGGAGTTTATTATAATGTTTACAAATAGCTTCTTTACCATTATTTTGTAAATAATAAATAAAAAAAAATCCTAATTTTTTCACTTTTTTTTGTTGGGGGGCGCTTTAGGTTTTTGTGCCTACAGGCACCTGAAATGTAAATCCGGCCCTGTGGCTATGTATAATAGGATGAGGTAAGAGCGCTGTAAGATAAGTAGAAGGTTTTTAATATCCACGAAACACATTAAATCTTATCTTGTATAGGCACCTATATTAGAGGTAATGCAATATATCTCCTATGTAGACCCCCTGAGGCTAGTTAATAT
The DNA here is from genome assembly GCF_027579735.1 of Bombina bombina. Classification (NCBI taxonomy): domain Eukaryota; kingdom Metazoa; phylum Chordata; class Amphibia; order Anura; family Bombinatoridae; genus Bombina; species Bombina bombina. Next base: position 847,534,922 of record NC_069503.1, read on the forward strand.
AAAAAGTATAGCTTAACTCAGTCTCTAGTGTTTCAGGCTTATGTGGAACAGGTATTATTATAGATAATAAAAAGGGGTGTTATAAGCCTCTTTCGAGGCACTACGGTCTGCTTGAGGGCACCATACCCCCTGACCTGGCACCACATCTGCTAAAGTGGAACGCTGTTCTTCACACTCATATTTCCGTAAACTCTTGGCAGGGGTCTATTACCTTAAAGGGACACTGAACCCAATTTTTTTCTTTTGTAATAAAGAAAGAGCATGCAATTTTAAGCAACTTTCTAATTTACTCCTATTATCAGTTTTTCTTCGTTCTCTTGCTATCATTATTTGAAAAAGAAGGCTTTTGGTTTCAGTACTCTGGACAGCACTTTTTTATTGGTGGATGAATTTATCCACCAATCAGCAAGGACAACCCAGGTTGTTCACCAAAAATGGGCCGGCATCTAAACTTACATTCTTGCATTTCAAATAAAGATACCAAGAGAATGAAAAAAAATTGATAATAGGAGTAAATTCGAAATTTGCTTAAAATTTCATGCTCAATCTGAATCATAAACTAAAATTTTTGGGTACAGTGTACCAAAAAATCATTACATTGTATAACAATGTTCAAAACTTACTACAAAGTCATCTCTCAATGGTATCTGGTCCCCACGCGGCTGTCCAAAATGTTTCCATTGACTTCACCACAGTGTTGGAGGGAATGCGGTCTCCCTGGCGATATGCTCCACACGTGGTGGGAGTGCCCAAGGCTAATCCCCCTGTGGAATACGTGCTTTCGCACTCTGGCGGATTTCAAGTTCACGATATCTAAAAACATAATTTATGTAAGAACTTACCTGATAAATTCATTTCTTTCATATTAGCAAGAGTCCATGAGCTAGTGACGTATGGGATATACATTCCTACCAGGAGGGGCAAAGTTTCCCAAACCTCAAAATGCCTACAAATACACCCCTCACCACACCCACAATTCAGTTTAACGAATAGCCAAGAAGTGGGGTGATAAAAAAGTGCGAAAGCATATAAAATAAGGAATTGGAATAATTGTGCTTTATTCAAAATCATAACCACCACAAAAAAAGGGCGGGCCTCATGGACTCTTGCTAATATGAAAGAAATGAATTTATCAGGTAAGTTCTTACATAAATTATGTTTTCTTTCATGTAATTAGCAAGAGTCCATGAGCTAGTGACGTATGGGATAATGACTACCCAAGATGTGGATCTTTCCACACAAGAGTCACTAGAGAGGGAGGGATAAAATAAAGACAGCCAATTCCTGCTGAAAATAATCCACACCCAAAATAAAGTTTAACGAAAAACATAAGCAGAAGATTCAAACTGAAACCGCTGCCTGAAGTACTTTTCTACCAAAAACTGCTTCAGAAGAAGAAAATACATCAAAATGATAGAATTTAGTAAAAGTATGCAAAGAGGACCAAGTTGCTGCTTTGCAGATCTGGTCAACCGAAGCTTCATTCCTAAACGCCCAGGAAGTAGAAACTGACCTAGTAGAATGAGCTGTAATTCTCTGAGGCGGAGTTTTACCCGACTCAACATAGGCAAGATGAATTAAAGATTTCAACCAAGATGCCAAAGAAATGGCAGAAGCTTTCTGGCCTTTTCTAGAACCGGAAAAGATAACTAATAGACTAGAAGTCTTACGAAAAGATTTCGTAGCTTCAACATAATATTTCAAAGCTCTAACAACATCCAAAGAATGCAACGATTTCTCCTTAGAATTCTTAGGATTAGGACATAATGAAGGAACCACAATTTCTCTACTAATGTTGTTGGAATTCACAACTTTAGGTAAAAATTCAAAAGAAGTTCGCAACACCGCCTTATCCTGATGAAAAATCAGAAAAGGAGACTCACAAGAAAGAGCAGATAATTCAGAAACTCTTCTGGCAGAAGAGATGGCCAAAAGGAACAAAACTTTCCAAGAAAGTAATTTAATGTCCAATGAATGCATAGGTTCAAACGGAGGAGCTTGAAGAGCTCCCAGAACCAAATTCAAACTCCAAGGAGGAGAAATTGACTTAATGACAGGTTTTATACGAACCAAAGCTTGTACAAAACAATGAATATCAGGAAGAATAGCAATCTTTCTGTGAAAAAGAACAGAAAGAGCAGAGATTTGTCCTTTCAAAGAACTTGCGGACAAACCCTTATCTAAACCATCCTGAAGGAACTGTAAAATTCTCGGTATTCTAAAAGAATGCCAGGAAAAATGATGAGAAAGACACCAAGAAATATAAGTCTTCCAGACTCTATAATATATCTCTCGAGATACAGATTTACGAGCCTGTAACATAGTATTAATCACAGAGTCAGAGAAACCTCTTTGACCAAGAATCAAGCGTTCAATCTCCATACCTTTAAATTTAAGGATTTCAGATCCTGATGGAAAAAAGGACCTTGTGACAGAAGGTCTGGTCTTAACGGAAGAGTCCACGGTTGGCAAGAGGCCATCCGGACAAGATCCGCATACCAAAACCTGTGAGGCCATGCCGGAGCTACCAGCAGAACAAACGAGCATTCCTTCAGAATCTTGGAGATTACCCTTGGAAGAAGAACTAGAGGCGGAAAGATATAGGCAGGATGATACTTCCAAGGAAGTGATAATGCATCCACTGCCTCCGCCTGAGGATCCCGGGATCTGGACAGATACCTGGGAAGTTTCTTGTTTAGATGGGACGCCATCAGATCTATTTCTGGAAGTTCCCACATTTGAACAATCTGAAGAAATACCTCTGGGTGAAGAGACCATTCGCCCGGATGCAACGTTTGGCGACTGAGATAATCCGCTTCCCAATTGTCTACACCTGGGATATGAACCGCAGAGATTAGACAGGAGCTGGATTCCGCCCAAACCAAAATTCGAGATACTTCTTTCATAGCCAGAGGACTGTGAGTCCCTCCTTGATGATTGATGTATGCCACAGTTGTGACATTGTCTGTCTGAAAACAAATGAACGATTCTCTCTTCAGAAGAGGCCAAAACTGAAGAGCTCTGAAAATTGCACGGAGTTCCAAAATATTGATCGGTAATCTCACCTCCTGAGATTCCCAAACTCCTTGTGCCGTCAGAGATCCCCACACAGCTCCCCAACCTGTGAGACTTGCATCTGTTGAAATTACAGTCCAGGTCGGAAGCACAAAAGAAGCCCCCTGAATTAAACGATGGTGATCTGTCCACCATGTTAGAGAGTGTCGAACAATCGGTTTTAAAGATATTAATTGAGATATCTTCGTGTAATCCTTGCACCATTGCTTCAGCATACAGAGCTGAAGAGGTCGCATGTGAAAATGAGCAAAGGGGATCGCGTCCGATGCAGCAGTCATAAGACCTAGAATTTCCATGCATAAGGCTACCGAAGGGAATGATTGTGACTGAAGGTTTCGACAAGCTGTAATCAACTTTAGACGTCTCTTGTCTGTTAAAGACAGAGTCATGGACACTGAATCCATCTGGAAACCCAGAAAGATTACCCTTGTCTGAGGAATCAAAGAACTTTTTGGTAAATTGATCCTCCAACCATGATCTTGAAGAAACAACACAAGTTGATTCGTATGAGATTCTGCTAAATGTAAAGACTGAGCAAGTACCAAGATATCGTCCAAATAAGGAAATACCACAATACCCTGTTCTCTGATTACAGACAGCAGGGCACCGAGAACCTTTGTAAAAATTCTTGGAGCTGTAGCTAGGCCAAACGGCAGAGCCACAAACTGGTAATGCTTGTCCAGAAACGAGAATCTCAGGAACTGATAATGATCTGGATGAATCGGAATATGCAGATATGCATCCTGTAAATCTATTGTGGACATATAATTCCCTTGCTGAACAAAAGGTAAGATAGTCCTTACAGTTACCATCTTGAACGTTGGTATCCTTACATAACGATTCAATATTTTTAGATCCAGAACTGGTCTGAAAGAATTCTCCTTCTTTGGTACAATGAAGAGATTTGAATAAAACCCCATCCCTTGTTCCGGAACTGGAACTGGCATAATTACTCCAGTCAACTCTAGATCTGAAACACAATTCAGAAATGCTTGAGCTTTTACTGGATTTACTGGGACACGGGAAAGAAAAAATCTCTTTGCAGGAGGTCTCAACTTGAAACCAATTCTGTACCCTTCTGAAACAATGCTCTGAATCGAAAGATTGTGAACAGAATTGATCCAAATTTTCTTGAAAAAACGTAACCTCCCCCCTACCAGCTGAGCTGGAATGAGGGCCGCACCTTCATGTGGACTTAGAAGCAGGCTTTGCCTTTCTAGCTGGCTTGGATTTATTCCAGACTGGAGATGGTCTCCAAACTGAAACTGCTCCTGAGGATGAAGGATCAGGCTTTTGTTCTTTGTTGAAACGAAAGGAACGAAAACGATTATTAGCCCTGTTTTTACCTTTAGATTTTTTATCCTGTGGTAAAAAAGTTCCTTTCCCACCAGTAACAGTTGAAATAATGGAATCCAACTGAGAACCAAATAATTTGTTACCCTGGAAAGAAATGGAAAGTAAAGTTGATTTAGAAGCCATATCAGCATTCCAAGTTTTAAGCCATAAAGCTCTTCTAGCTAAAATAGCTAGAGACATAAACCTGACATCAACTCTGATAATATCAAAAATGGCATCACAGATAAAATTATTAGCATGTTGAAGAAGAATAATAATATCATGAGAATCACGATGTGTTACTTGTTGCGCTAAAGTTTCCAACCAAAAAGTTGAAGCTGCAGCAACATCAGCCAAAGATATAGCAGGTCTAAGAAGATTACCTGAACACAGATAAGCTTTTCTTAGAAAGGACTCAATTTTCCTATCTAGAGGATCCTTAAACGAAGTACCATCTGACGTAGGAATAGTAGTACGTTTAGCAAGGGTAGAAATAGCCCCATCAACTTTAGGGATCTTGTCCCAAAATTCTAATCTGTCAGACGGCACAGGATATAATTGCTTAAAACGTTTAGAAGGAGTAAATGAATTACCCAAATTATCCCATTCTTTGGAAATTACTGCAGAAATAGCATCAGGGACAGGAAAAACTTCTGGAATAACTACAGGAGATTTAAAAACCTTATTTAAACGTTTAGATTTAGTATCAAGAGGACCAGAATCCTCTATTTCTAAAGCAATTAGGACTTCTTTAAGTAAAGAACGAATAAATTCCATTTTAAATAAATATGAAGATTTATCAGCATCAACCTCTGAGACAGAATCCTCTGAACCAGAGGAATCATCAGAATCAGAATGATGATGTTCAGTTAAAAATTCATCTGTAGGGAGAGAAGTTTTAAAAGATTTTTTATGTTTACTAGAAGGAGAAATAACAGACATAGCCTTCTTTATGGATTCAGAAACAAAATCTCTTATATTATCAGGAACATTCTGCACCTTAGATGTTGAAGGAACTGCAACAGGCAATGGTACTTTACTAAAGGAAATATTATCTGCTTTAACAAGTTTGTCATGACAATCAATACAAACAACAGCTGGAGGAATAGCTACCAAAAGTTTACAGCAGATACACTTAGCTTTGGTAGATTCAGCACTTGACAGCGATTTTCCTGTAGTATCTTCTGACTCAGATGCAACGTGAGACATCTTGCAATATGTAAGAGAAAAAACAACATATATATAAAGCAAAATTAATCAAATTCCTTAAATGACAGTTTCAGGAATGGGAAAAAATGCCAAAGAACAAGCTTCTAGCAACCAGAAGCAAGAAAAAATGAGACTTAAATAATGTGGAGACAAAAGTGACGGCCATATTTTTTCGCGCCAAATAAGACGCCCACATTATTTGGCGCCTAAATGCTTTTTGGCGCCAAAAATGACGCCACATCCGGAACGCCGACATTTTTGGCGCAAAATAACGTCAAAAAATGACGCAACTTCCGGCGACACGTATGACGCCGGAAACGGAAATAGAATTTTTGCGCCAAAAAAGTCCGCGCCAAGAATGACGCAATAAAATGAAGCATTTTCAGCCCCCGCGAGCCTAACAGCCCACAGGGAAAAAGTCAAATTTTAAGGTAAGAAAAATGTTAAATTAAAATGCATTATCCCAAATATGAAACTGACTGTCTGAAAATAAGGAAAGTTGAACATTCTGAGTCAAGGCAAATAAATGTTTGAATACATATATTTAGAACTTTATAAACAAAGTGCCCAACCATAGCTAGGAGTGTCACAGAAAATAAGACTTACTTACCCCAGGACACTCATCTACATATAGCAGATAGCCAAACCAGTACTGAAACGAGAATCAGCAGAGGTAATGGTATATATAAGAGTATATCGTCGATCTGAAAAGGGAGGTAAGAGATGAATCTCTACGACCGATAACAGAGAACCTATGAAATAGACCCCTTAGAAGGAGATCACTGTATTCAAATAGGCAATACTCTCCTCACATCCCTCTGACATTCACTGCACGCTGAGAGGAAAACCGGGCTCCAACTTGCTGCGGAGCGCATATCAACGTAGAATCTAGCACAAACTTACTTCACCACCTCCATCGGAGGCAAAGTTTGTAAAACTGAATTGTGGGTGTGGTGAGGGGTGTATTTGTAGGCATTTTGCGGTTTGGGAAACTTTGCCCCTCCTGGTAGGAATGTATATCCCATACGTCACTAGCTCATGGACTCTTGCTAATTACATGAAAGAAAGTCCCGCTACGGCACTTCTACACCTAAATTTACATACTCTCCCTAAACATCAGCAGATTTTCTATGTTTATCTCCTGTCATCAGTTAAAACTAATATTGCTAGATGTTGGAAGACAGTAACTCCCCCAAGGTGGTCTGATGTCCTTAACACGATGGACTACCTGTATACAATGGAAAAAGACATATACTATAGTCTGGACAAAGTAGACCTATTTGAAATGGTTTGGGCAGACTGGAAAGATACACACGAAACTTTATGGACACCTCCGGTTTAGGGCCTAAGTGACCATGCCTCCGCCACTTCGGAGTGACTCTCGAGGATGTCTTCCCCCTTCCCCCCATCTGGGTACCTTCTTCCCCTCCCCCCCCCTTCTCCCACCCCTATAACAGCCATTCTGAAATGTACCGACTCCACTTTTTAATTTCTGAACATACCAGTTATAGGTTATAGATTTGTGTTTCTATATATTCGATGTGTATCATATTGTGCAGGGGTCCTGCGAGTCTCCAGTTATTGCTTCATATTGTTTAAAACAAATAAAAATTATTAAAAAAAAAAAAAAAAAAAGGGTGTTATGAGGGACACATGTAGTGATGATCTGATATATGTGCTTAGGATGTAATGGTATAGTTTGATAAATGAGATATATCTGTGGGTTGCCAAATACCTGTCTAGTTGTAAAGTAAAATACAGGGACAAATGTTGTAGCTTACAGGACATTTGCAAACCTATGACGATTGTGCAGTTGACTCAACAGGGACTGATGCATCCAGTTATACAGGAGAAAGGCCAAATAGTTCCCATGTGTAAGATTATGGCTACATAAATGGATCAAAGTAAGCACGATGGAGATGTAAGGTGCAGTTAGTATTAAGGTATATCTGGGAAATAAAATGTAAGAACATAATTTATGTAAGAATGTACCTGATAAATTCATTTCTTTCATATTGGCAAGAGTCCATGAGCTAGTGACGTATGGGATATACAATCCTACCAGGAGGGGCAAAGTTTCCCAAACCTCAAAATGCCTACAAATAAACCCCTCACCACACCCACAATTCAGTTTAACGAATAGCCAAGAAGTGGGGTGATAAAGAAAGGAGTAAAAAAGCATCAACAAAGCAATTGGAATAATTGTGCTTTATACAAAAAAAATCATAACCACCATAAAAAGGGTAGGCCTCATGGACTCTTGCCAATATGAAAGAAATTAATTTATCAGGTAAATTCTTACATAAATTATGTTTTCTTTCATGTAATTGGCAAGAGTCCATGAGCTAGTGACATATGGGATAGCAATACCCAAGATGTGGAACTCCACGCAAGAGTCACTAAAGAGGGAGGGATAAAAAAATAAAGACAGCCAATTCCGCTGAAAAAATTAATCCACAACCCAAATCATGTTTTTTTTGTTTTTTTTCAAAAAAAATTTATTGAGGAAAAAATGAAACGATACAGAATATCCACGTAAATAGGACCCCACCCCGTGGGGGCAAGTTACAGAAATGAACAATACTCTTGAGACACTAAACATATTACATCACTAATGTGGGTCATAAACAGTAGCTTACATATCAATAACTCTATGTAGTAATAAGCTGAGAGCCCATATTAATACTAACAGTGGTGTATTATCTATATGATTAATAGGCATGGTGATTGACCTCAATATTTTTAAGTTTTAGACATATAGGGCCTCCTTCTGGGCCCCATCGGAATAACTTTCCATATATATGAAAAACAGCAGCTTATAACAGTACTGTACATAAAGCATGGACTGTAAGGATTAAGGAAATGCAAAGTAATGCTACACTCTTCAGAGGCCTAAGATATAAAAGTGTCACAAGATCTCAATTAGGTCTATTCAGTATCATCTAAACAACTTAAACTTAACTATAGGGTATCTTTTCAATACATACTATTGAGAATTGGGGAAAGGAAAATAACTTTACAAATCATAAGTTTTAATCTTATAATGGAAAAAAAAAACTAAAATTATAAGCAGAAGAATCAAACTGAAACAGCTGCCTGAAGAACTTTTCTACCAAAAACTGCTTCTGAAGAAGAAAAAACATCAAAATGGTAGAATTTAGTAAATGTATGCAAATTAGACCAAGTTGCTGCTTTGCAAATCTGATCAACTGAAGATTCATTCTTAAAAGCCCAGGAAGTGGAAACTGACCTAGTAGAATGAGCTGTAATCCTGTAATCAAAAGCTTTAACCAAGATGCCAAAGAAATGGCAGAAGCCTTCTGACCTTTCCTAGAACCAGAAAAGATAACAAATAGACTAGAAGCCTTCCTGAAAACTTTAGTAGCTTCAACATAATATTTCAAAGCTCTCACCACATCCAAAGAATGTAAAGATCTTTCCAAAGAATTCTTAGGATGGAGACACAAAGAAGGGACAACAATTTGCCTACTAATATTGTTGGAATTCACAACTTTAGGTAAGAATTTAAATGAAGTCCGCAAAACTGCCTTATCCTGATGAAAAATCAGAAAAGGAGACTCACAAGAAAGAGCAGATAATTCAGAAACTCTTCTAGCAGAAGAGATGGCCAAAAGAAACAACACTTTCCAAGAAAGCAATTTAATGTCCAAAGAATGCATAGGCTCAAACGGAGGAGCCTGTAAAGCCTTTAAAACCAAATTAAGACTCCAAGGAGGAGAGATTGATTTAATGACAGGCTTGATATGAACCAAAGCCTGTACAAAACAATGAATATCAGGGAGTTTAGCAAATTTTCTGTGGAATAAAACAGAAAGAGCAAAGATTTGTCCTTTCAAGGAACTTGTAGACAAACCCTTATCCAAACCATCCTGAAGAAACTGTAAATTCTAGGAATTCTAAAAGAATGCCAAGAGAATTTATGAGAAGAACACCATGAAATGTAAGTCTTCCAAACTCGATAATAAAGCTTTCTAGAAACAGATTTACGAGCCTGCAACATAGTATTAATCACTGAGTCACCTCTATGACTAAGCACTAAGCGTTCAATTTCCATACCTTCAAAATTTAATGATTTGAGATCCTGATGGAAAAACAGACCTTGAGATAGAAGGTCTGGCCTTAGTGGAAGTGGCCAAGGTTGACAACTGGACATCCGAACAAGATCTGCATACCAAAACCTGTGAGCCCATGCTGGAGCCACCAGCAGCACAAACGATTGCTCCATGATGATCTTGGAAATCACTCTTGGAAGAAGAACTAGAGGCGGAAAAATATAGGCAGGTTGATAACTCCAGGGAAGTGTCAATGCATCCATTGCTTCCGCCTGAGGATCCCTGGGCCTGGACAGGTACCTGGGAAGTTTTTTGTTTAGATGAGATGCCATCAGATCTATTTGTGGAAGCCCCACATCTGAACAATTTTAAAAAACACATCTGGGTGAAGAAACCACTCTCCCGGATGTAAAGTTTGACGACTGAGATAATCCGCTTCCCAATTGTCTATACCTGGGATATGGACCGCAGAAATTAGACAGGACCTGGATTCTGCCCAAACAAGTATCCGTGATACTTCTTTCATAGCCTGAGGACTGTGAGTCCCACCCTGATGATTGACATACGCCACAGTTGTGACATTGTCTATCTGAAAACAAATAAACGGCTCTCTCTTCAGAAGAGGCCAGAACAGAAGTTCCAAAATGTTGATTGGTAATCTCGCCTCCTGAGATTCCCAAACCCCCTGCGCTGTCAGAGATCCCCATACAGCTCCCCAACCTGAAAGACTCGCATCTGTTGAGATCACAGTCCAGGTTGGACGAACAAGAGAGGCCCCTTAATTTAAACGATGGTGATCTAACCACCAAGTCAGTCAATAATTTATTACCTTGGAAAGAAAGATAGCAATGTCGATTTAGAAGTCATATCAGCATTCCAAGATTTAAGCCATAAAGCTCTTCTAGCTTAAATAGCTAAAGACATATATATAACATCAATTCTGATGATATAAAAAATGGCATCACAAATAGTGATGTTGCAAATAGTTCGCCGCCGAATAGTTTCCGGAGAACATAGCTTTGTTCGCGTTCGCCGCGGCGGGCGAACATATGCGATGTTCGATCCGCCCCCTATTCGTCATCATTGAGTAAACTTTGACCCTGTATCTCACAGTCTGCAGACACATTTCAGCCAATCAGCAGCAGACACTCCCTCCCAGACCCGCCCAGCTCCTGGATAGCAGCCATTTTAGATTCATTCTGATCCTGCATTCTTAGTGAGAGGAGGGATAGTGTAGCTGCTGCTGATTTTATAGGGAAATTGATAGCTAGGCTAGTGTATTCAGTGTCCACTACAGTCCTGAAGGAATCATCTGATCTCTGCTGTAAGGACAGCACCCTAAAAAGCCCTTTTTAGGGCTAGAACATCTTTTTTTTTATTTATTTTTTGCCTGTGTAATTTTGACTGTGAAACATCAGTCTGCTAGTGTAATCTAATTGCAGTTGCCTGCCTGCAGTGCCACCACTCATATCTGTTGTAACAGTAGTGTAAATTTAAAAAAAAAAAAAACTTTTTTGACTGTGAAACATCAGTCTGCTAGTGTAATCTAATTGCAGTTGCCTGCCTGCCAGCGTGCGTGCCAGGCCCACTTGCCAACTAGTGCCACCACTCATATCTGTTGTAACAGTAGTGTAAATTTTGTAAAAAAAAAAAAACTTTTTTGACTGTGAAACATCAGTCTGCTAGTGTAATCTAATTGCAGTTGCCTGCCTGCCAGCGTGTGTGCCAAGCCCACTTGCTAAGTGCCACCACTCATATCTGTTGTAACAGTAGTGTAAATTTAAAAAAAAAAAAACTTTGACTGTGAAACATCAGTCTGCTAGTGTAATCTAATAGCAGTTGCCTGCCTGCCTGCCAGCGTGTGTGCCAGGCCCACTTGCCAACTAGTGCCACCACTCATATCTGTTGTAACAGTAGTGTAAGTTTAAAAAAAACAAAACTTTTTTTGACTGTGAAACATCAGTCTGCTAGTGTAATCTAATTGCATTTGCCTGCCTGCTAGCGTGTGTGCCAGGCCCACTTGCCCAGTGCCACCACTCATATCTGGTGTAACAGTAGTGTAAATAATTTAAAAAAAAAAAACTTTTTTGACTGTGAAACATCAGTCTGCTAGTGTAATCTAATTGCAGTTGTCTGCCTGCCAGTGTGTGTGCCAGGCCCACTTGCCCAGTGCCACCACTCATATCTGTTGTAACAGTAGTGTAAATAATTAAAAAAAAACTTTTTTGACTGTGAAACATCAGTCTGCTAGTGTAATCTAATTGCAGTTGCCTGCCTGCCAGAGTGTGTGCCAGGCTCACAGCGTATACTGTGCCCACTTGCCCAGTGGCACCACTCATATCTTGTTTAATAGTAGTGTAAGTGTACATTTAAAAAAATAAAAACTTTTTGGACTGTGAAACATCAGTCTGCTTTTTTGTGTCAGGCTCACAGTGTATACTGTGCCCACTTGCCCAGTGCCACCACTCATATCTTGTTTAATAGTAGTGTAAGTGTACATTTAAAAAAAATGAAAAAATGACAGGCAGAGGCAGGCCACCCTGCAGGTGCCGTCGTGGTCGTGGTGCTGTGATTCCCTTTGGCCATAGAATAATGCCCAGTTTTCAGAGGCCACATCCCATGAACTCGAAAAGTTCTGAGGAGGACATAGTTGACTTTTTAACACAGGACACCCAATCTTCTATAGCTTCCGCTCCGGACCTTGAGGCACCATCCTCCTCCAGCTTATCTTCGGGCACCTCTCAAGTTACCACCACTCGCCCGCCTGCCGCCACCACCAACACTAGCACCACAGCTGCTTCACTTGATGTGTCAGAGGAGTTTTTTACACATCAGTTGGAAGAAATGAGTGATGCGCAACCATCATTGACAGAGCATGTAGATAACAGTGATATGTCTCAGTCAGGCACCATTACAGACATGGACGTACGATGTGATGATGATGATGTTGTACCCGCTGCTGCTTCCTTTGTTGATTTGTCAGATACAAGTGAAGCGGTTGATGATGACAATGCATCCGTGGATGTCACGTGGGTGCCCGCTAGAAGAGAAGAAGAACAGGGGGAAAGTACAGATGAGGAGGAGGAGGAGACGAGTTGGAAGCAGGGGGAGGTCGTCGCAAGGAGCTAGTGGCACAGTCAGACAGCATGCATCGGCACCCGGGGTCAGCCAGACAGCACGCCAATCAACACATGCTGTTGCCACCACCAGAATGCTGTCATCGCAGAGCTCAGCAGTGTGGCATTTTTTGTGTGTGTCTGCCTCTGACAACAGTGATGCCATTTGCAACCTGTGCCAAAATAAACTGAGTCATGGGAAGTGCAACACCCACCTAGGTACAACTGCTTTGCGAAGGCACATGATCGCACATCACAAACGCCTATGGGATCAACACATGAGTAGAAGCAGCACACAAACTCAAAGCCACTATCCTCTTCCTGGTCCAGCATCTTCAGCCACGTCAACCACTGCTGTCCTCCTTGCCCCATCACAACCATCCGCCACTCCGTCTCTCTTCCGGAGCAGTTCCTGCTCATCTGCCCACAGTCAGGTGTCTGTCAAGGACATGATAGAGCGTAAGAAGCCAATGTCACAAAGCCACCCCCTTGCCCGGCATCTGACAGCTGGCTTGTCTGAACTCTTAGCCCGCCAGCTTTTACCATACAAGCTGGTGGAGTGTGAGGCATTCAAAAAATTTGTAGTTATTGGGACACCGCAGTGGAAGGTACCTGGCCGAAATTTCTTTTCACAAAAGGCAATCCCCAACCTGTACTCGATTGTGCGAAAGGAAGTAATGGCATGTCTGGCACACAGTGTTGGGGCAAGGGTCCATATGACCACTGATAGCTGGTCTGCAAAGCATGGTCAGGGCAGGTATATCCTCTTCACTGCGCATTGGGTAAACCTGCTGACGGCTGCCAAGCATGGAATGTGTGGCTCTGCAGTGGAGGAGTTGGTGACACCGCCACGACTTGCAGGCAGGCCTGCTGCCACCTCCTCTACTCCTCCTACTCCATCCTCTTCCATAACCTCCTCGGCTGAGTCCTCTTCTGCTGCTGCGTCTTACTCCACATCAACGGCACCCCCCTAGCTCCGCAGGTACTATTCCACATCCCGGATACGGCAGTGTCACGCCGTCTTGCGGTTGACTTGCCTGAAAGCAGAGAGTCACACCGGACCAGCACTCCTGTCTGCCCTGAATGCACAGGTGGATCAGTGGCCGACTCCGCACCATCTGGAGATCGGCAAAGTGGTTTCTGACAACGGAAGTAATTTGGTGGCGGCATTGAAATTGGGCAAGTTGACACATGTGCCGTGCATGGCACATGTGTGTAATCTGATCGTACAATGCTTTGTGCATAAGTACCCAGGCTTACAGGACGTCCTGAAGCAGGACAGGAAGGTGTGTGGCCATTTCAGGCGTTCCTACACGGCCATGGCGCACTTTTCCGATATCCAGCGGCAAAACAACATGCCAGTGAGGCGCTTGATTTGCGACAGCCTGACACGTTGGAATTCAACACTCCTAATGTTCGACCGCCTGCTCCAATAAGAAAAAGCCGTTAACGAGTATTTGTATGACCGGGGTGCTAGGACAGCCTCTGCGGAGATGGGAATTTTTTTGCCACATTACTGGGCGCTCATGCGCAATGCCTGTAGGCTCATGCGTCCTTTTGAGGAAGTGACAAACCTAGTCAGTCGCACCGAAGGCACCATCAGCGACATCATACCATTTGTTTTCTTCCTAGAGCGTGCCCTGCGAAGAGTGCTGGATTAAGCCGTAGATGAGCGTGAAGAGGAAGAGTTGTGGTCACCATCACCACCAGAAACAGCCTTATCAGCATCGCCTGCTGGACTTGCGGCAACGCTGGAAGAGGATTGTGAGGAAGAGGAGTCAGAGGAGGAATGTGGCTTTGAGGAGGAGGAGGAAGATCAACCACAACAGGCATCCCAGGGTGCTCGTTGTCACCTATCTGGTACCCGTGGTGTTGTACGTGGCTGGGGGGAAGAAGATACCTTCAGTGACATCACTGAGGACGAGGAACGGGAAATGAGTAGCTCTGCATCCAACCTTGTGCAAATGGGGTCTTTCGTGCCTGTTGAGGGACCCTCGTATAAAAAAGCTGGAGGAGAACGACCTGTACTGGGTGTCCACGCTACTAGACCCCCGGTATAAGCATAAAGTGCCAGAAATGTTACAGAATTACAACAAGTCGGAAAGGATGCAGCATTTCCAAAATAAATTAAAAAGTATGCTTTACACAGCGTATAAGGGTGATGTCACAGCACAACGTGAATCGAACAGGGGAAGAGCTAAAAGTAATCCTCCGACTCCCACGACCATGCCGGAAAGGACAGGACGCTTTACAGACGTGTTGTTGATGGAGGACATGCAGAGCTTTTTAAGCCCTATGCATCGCCACAGCCCTTCGGGGTCCACCCTCAGAGAACGACTCGACCGACAGGTAGCAGACTACCTCGCCTTAACTGCAGATCTCGACACTCTGAGGAGCGAAGAACCCCTTGTCTACTGGGTGTGCAGGCTTGACCTGTGGCCTGAGCTATCCCAATTTGCAATAGAACTTCTGGCCTGCCCCGCTTCAAGTGTCCTGTCAGAAAGGACCTTCAGTGCAGCAGGAGGTATTGTCACTGAGAAGAGAAGTCGCCTAGGTCAAAAAAGTCTAGATTACCTCACCTTTATTAAGATGAATGAGGGATGGATCCCGAAGGGACTGACATTGGGTGATACATTCGAGTAAAAAAGGCCTGATGAGATGCCTTGGGCTAAAAATGGTCCACACGCTGCTGTATTTTATCTTCAAATGCTTGACTTATCCGTGTGACTTATCCGCCACCAACTAGGGTTCAAGCCGCAATGTTTTAGGGCACTTTCTGCCTGGGAAACAAACATCAATTTTTCTGGCCGCTGCTACAGCAGCGGCTGCAACAATACCTAATTTTTAAGGCATGTGTACATGCCAAATGTTTTTGGCCTCTGGTGCTGCACTGTGGCTTCAAAAACAAAACCAAAAAAAAAAGACACTTAACAGGGATTAAACTGATAGGAATAGTACTACTTAACACACCACTCCTATCTGGTGGCACATTAGATTGCACGCGCAGTGCCCCAAATTTGAAGTAGGAGGACCGACTAAGCATCTTTTTCCATCTCCCGGTTCCTAAAATCCATGCCATATACACATCCCCTGATAGGGGACACCACAGTGGAAGGTACCCGGCCGAAATTTCTTTGCACAAAAGGCAATCCCCAACCTGTACTCGATTGTGCAAAAGGAAGTAACCTTACCATGGGTCTCAGACCGCACGTCTTATAATTCTCTGTCTGGGAAATTATCTATCTATCTATCAAATCTATCTATCTATCAAATCTATCTGTCTATCGTATCTATCAAATGTATATTGCATCTATTGATCTATGTAATCTATGTATCTATCAAATCTATCTATCTAGTGGCCAGACTGTTTTGTGACAGCCACTTGTGTTTCGGCCAAATGTCCGTTGGCTAAAAGTCCGGCCACGATTGCACGCGCAGTGCCCAAAATTTGAAGTAGGAGGACCGACCAAGCATCTTTTTCCATCTCCCGGTTCCTAAAATCCATGCCATATACACATCCCCTGATAGGGGACACCACAGTGGAAGGTACCCGGCAGAAATTTCTTTGCACAAAAGGCAATCCCCAACCTGTACTCGATTGTGCAAAAGGAAGTAACCTTACCATGGGTCTCAGACCGCACGTCTTATAATTCTCTGTCTGGGAAATTATCTATCAAATCTATCTATCTATCAAATCTGTCTATCGTATCTATCAAATGTATATTGCATCTATTGATCTATGTAATCTATGTATCTATCAAATCTATCTATCTAGTGGCCAGACTGTTTTGTGACAGCCACTTGTGTTTCGGCCAAATGTCCGTTGGCTAAAAGTCCGGCCACGATTGCACGCGCAGTGCCCAAAATTTGAAGTAGGAGGACCGACCAAGCATCTTTTTCCATCTCCCGGTTCCTAAAATCCATGCCATATATACTTCCCCTGGTGCAGCAACTGCCTCTGGGAACCTTACCATGGGTCTCAGACTGCACATCTTGTAATTCTCTGTCTGGGAAATTATATATCTATCAAATCTATTTATTTATCTATCAAATCTATTTATTTATCTATCAAATCTATCTATCGTATCTATCAAATGTATATTGCATCTATTGATCTATGTAATCTATGTATCTATCTATCAAATCTATCTTGTGGCCGGACTGTTTTGTGACAGCCACTTGTGTTTCGGCCAAATGTCCGTCGGCTAAAAGTCCGGCCACGATTGCACGCGCAGTGCCCCAAATGTGAAGTAGGAGGACCGACCAAGCATCCTTTTCCATCTCCCGGTTCCTAAAATCCAAGCCATATACACGTCCCTTGGCGCCGCAACTGCCTCTGGGAACCTTACCATGAGTCCCAGACCGCACGTCTTGTAAGTCTCTGTCTGGGAAATTATATATCTATCAAATCTATCTAACTATCGTATCTATCAAATGTATATTGCATCTATTGATCTATCTAATCTATGTATCTATCTATCAAATCTATCTCGTGGCCGGACTGTTTTGTGACGGCCACTTGTGTTTCGGCCAAATGTCCGTCGGACAAATGTTCGTCGGCTAAAAGTCCGGCCACTATTGCACACGCAGTGCCCCATATTTGAAGTAGGAGGACCGACCAAGCATCTTTTTCCATCTCCCGGTTCCTAAAATCCATGCCATATACACGTCCCCTGGCGCCGCAACTGCCTCTGGGAACCTTACAATGGGTCTAAGACTGCAGGTCTTGTAATTCTCTGTCTGGGTAATTATATATCTATCAAATCTATCTATTTATCTATCAAATCTATCTATTTATCTATCAAATCTATCTATCTATCGTATCTATCAAATGTATATTGCATCTATTGATCTATCTAATCTATGTATCTATCAAATCTATCTATCTCGTGGTTGTGCAAATGGACTGTTTGCGGTGCGTTAAACGGGGAGTTTGATCTGTCACTGTGAAGCAGGCGTAACCCTTACACTACCTGATCGATACAACTTCATACCTGATGTTTTAAAGCACGTTATTCCAAACAATTTAGGAATGTGAGGTGATTTATGCCCTTTATGGATTAAAACCAGACTCTAGAAAAAAGGGAAAAAAATACCCAGGAGCGCCAACATAAAGCTAAAGTGTAACTGTATTGGATAGTATATGACTCTAAAATATAACAAATTTATTACAAAGAGAATGGAAGCTGACAACTATCGTACAGCAATAAAAATTTGATAAGTGTTTTAAATAAAATGTATCAAATGGTGAAGACTGATAAAAATGTAACTGCGGACAAACGCAGAAATTTAACCGCAGATGTACAAATTTAATCAATATCCTCAACAATAAAACTATCAAACTGTTAAAATAAATGTAAGATCACACACAAAAAAAAAAAAAGGAAAACACAATTAAGGTCGACCTTAAGAAAAAAAAACAAAAAAAACCAATTCATAAAAATCAATACATACAGTATATTTCAATAAAAACAATTTCATAGAAAACACCGCTTCATAAGCTTAGCGGTGCAAACAGACTGAAAAAAGGGTGACAAATTAATAGCAAGCAAATTAATTGAAAAAACACAATCAAACATATATTTGATAATATTGCTAATAACTGATATGCAGGGACAAACGTTTCAAAGTCAGTTTGAGCCCAGTGTCCGTAAACAAAAACGTAATCCTCAGCACTGTGTATGAATTACGCTACAAGAGCTTGAAAAAGATTATTTTGAAATGCATTGCTCGCTTATGTGGTCTCCTTAACGGAGCACACCCGTTATTAGTATTAAGCACAGTGTTCTTGAAGTTTGGCTGCTACTGGTTTTAGCTACGGCACCTCTGACTTTTTTTGGCTGGTTGTATATCAGCCGGATTGAGCACTGTATAATCAGTTAGCTAGCGTAATAGAGACACTTGCTTCTCTTAATTTATTTTGCACTCTTAGAGACTTATCAGCAAGGTGTTTCTTGCACCTTGTTTATTTGGACATTCAGTCTAAGTCTTGCATTCACGGACGAACATATGTGGAACATCAGCTGTTTTCTTATGTGCTGAACCGCTATGCAGACCGAAGCAGTTTAACACTGTCAGTACAGATTGTTCGTTATTGTATACGGCTTGTATATTGCACTAAGAGGATTCTCTCTTCTACTAGGAGGAACATCTCAACGAGTACTACTATTCATACACAGTGCTGAGGATTACGTTTTTGTTTACGGACACTGGACTCAAACTGACTTTGAAACTTTTTTCAGTCTGTTTGCACCGCTAAGCTTATGAAGCGGTGTTTTCTATGAAATTGTTTTTATTGAAATATACTGTATGTATTGATTTTTATGAATTTTTTTTTTTTTTTTTTTTTTTTTTCTTAAGGTCGACCTTAATTGTGTTTTCCTTTTTTTTTTTTTGTGTGTGATCTTACATTTATTTTAACAGTTTGTTAGTTTTATTGTTGAGGATATTGATTAAATTTGTACTGTATTAATAGACATCTGTGGTTAATTTTCTGTGTTTGTCCGCAGTTACATTTTTATCAGTCTTCACCATTTGATACTAATAAATTACATTTTATTTAAAACACTTATCAAATTTTTATTGCTGTACGATAGTTGTCAGCTTCCATTCTCTTTGTAATAAATTTGTTATATTTTAGAGTCATATACTATCCAATACAGTTACACTTTAGCTTTATGTTAGCGCTCCTGGGTATTTTTTCCCCTTTTTTCTAAGGTATATCCTATAGGGGAGTTGAGAGACCCTATATTTCCTTTGGAGTTTGTGTATTAGTTTTATCTTGGCGCAGGTTATCTTATATTTTTTGGAAAGTTAAAACCAGACTCTGCATCAACTATGTAATTTTCCGTGGGAATTTTGCCATGGATCCCCCTCCGGAATGCCCCAGTCCAGGTGTTAGTCCCCTTGAAACAACTTTTCCATCACTATTGTGGCCAGAAAGAGTCCCTGTGGGTTTTAAAATCCGCCTGTCTATTGAAGTCAATGGCGGTTTGCCCGGTTCGCCCGTTCGCGAACAGTTGCGGAAGTTCGGGTCCGCCGTTCGCGAACGGAAAATTTTAAGTTCGAGACATCACTAATCACAAATGAAATGATTAGCATGTTGAATTAATTTAAAAATGCTATACACATTATGATCTGATACTTGTTGCGCTAAAGTTTCCAACCAAAAGGTTGAGTCTGCTGCAATATCAGCCAAAGAAATAGCAGGCCTAAGAAGATGACCTGAACATAAATAAGCTTTCCTTAGATAAGATTCAAGCTTCCTATCTAAAGGATCTTTAAAAGAAGTACTATCCTCCGTAGGAATAGTAGTACGTTTAGCAAGAGTAGAGATGGCCCCATCAACTTTGGGGATCTTTTCCCTAAACTCCAATCTATCAGTAGGCTACAATTTTTTAAACCTTGAAGGAGTAAAAGAAGTACCCAGTCTATTCCATTCCTTTGAAATCATATCTGAAATAGCATCAGGAACTGGAAAAACCTCTGGAAAACTACATGAGGTTTATAAACTGAATTTAAACGTTAACTAGTTTTAGTATCAAGAGGACTAGTCTCCTCCATATCTAATGCAATCAACACTTCTTTTAACAAAGAACGAATATACTCCATTTTAAATAAATAAGAGGATTTGTCAGTGTCAATATCTGAATCAGACAGATCCTCATCAGAGATAGATAAATCAGTATGTTGTTGGTCTTTAGAAAATTCGTCAACTCTATGAGAAGTTTTAAAAGACCTTTTACGTTTAATAGAAGGCGGAATGGCAGACAAAGCCTTCTGAATGGAATCAGAAATAAATTCTCTTAAATTTACAGGAATATCCTGAGCAGTAGATGTTGATGGACCAGCAACAGGTAATGAATTACTACTGATGGAAACATTCTCTGCATGTAAAAGTTTATCATGATAACTAATACAAACCACAGCTGGAGGAACAGTTACCACAAGTTTACAACAAATGCACTTAGCTTTGGTAGAACCGATATCAGGCAGCAAGATTCCAGTAGTAGATTCTGAGACAGGATCAGATTGAGACATCTTGCAGTATGTAAAAGAAAAAACATATAAAGCAAAAGTATCAATTTCCTTATATGACAGTTTCAGGAATGGGAAAAAATGCAAACAGAATAGGCCTCTGAGATAGAAAAAAAGACCAGAGGCAAAAGGAATGAGGTCTTAAATAATGAAAAAATGTTTGGCGCCAAGTATGACGCACCACAAACTGAAAAACATTTTTTGGCGCCAAAAACATCCGGAACGAAACTCGAGCATCATAGATGACGCAACCTTGTGAAAGACTCGGTGCCAACTAAGACGCTGGAAATGACGAATTTACGTTAAATGTAATTTTCGCGCCAAAAAAGTCTCGCGCCAAGAATGACGAAATAAATTATAGCATTTTGCGCTCTCGCGAGCCTTAGACAGCCCGCAATTTAGAAAGAGTCAATTTTAAAACCTCAGGTAAGAATTTTTTTTTAATGCATTTCCCAGATATGAAACTGACAGTCTGCAAAAAGGAAATATACTGATAAACCTGAATCATGGCAAATATAAGTACACACATATATTTAGACCTTTATATATAAAGTGCCAAACTATAGCTGAGAGTGTCTTAAGTAAATGAGACATACTTACCAAAAGACACCCATATAGCAGATAGCCAAACCAGTACTGAAACGAAAATCAGTAGAGGTAATGGTATGTAAGAGTATATCGTCGGAGGAGATGAATCTCTACAACCGATAATAGAGAACCTATGAAATAGATCCCCCCTTAGGAAGACCATTGCATTCAATAGGTGATACTCCCTTCACATCCCTCTGACATTCACTGTACTCTGAGAGGAACTGGGCTTCAAAATACTGAGAAGCGCATATCAACGTAGAAATCTAGCACAAACTTACTTCACCACCTCCATAGGAGGCAAAGTTTGTAAAACTGAATAGTGGGTGTGGTGAGGGGTGTATTTGTAGGCATTTTGAGGTTTGGGAAACTTTGCCCCTCCTGGTAGGATTGTATATCCCATGCGTC
The DNA here is from genome assembly GCF_027579735.1 of Bombina bombina. Taxonomy (NCBI): domain Eukaryota; kingdom Metazoa; phylum Chordata; class Amphibia; order Anura; family Bombinatoridae; genus Bombina; species Bombina bombina. The sequence goes on from NC_069503.1 coordinate 847,556,763, forward strand.
ACTAGCTCATGGACTCTTGCCAGTTACATGAAAGAAAATAAACTTTAATAAATATGGGACAAGGTCCTAGGTCTCTACAATATACACAGCATAGCAAAGGTACACAATATAAGTTCAAGTGTAGTCCTATGAATCATACCTATTGGGTAATGCGAATGCTTAGCACTAATCAAGACGGTACAGCTCACTCTAATATGCCGATTGAAGGGCAGTAGTGCTTCATTCATAGACAGGTAAGAAAATATAACTAGGTTCCTAGATGTTGGTTTCCGTTGTCATATAAATGCTTGTTTCTAAAGTGATAAAAGCTAGATAATGCCACAAAGAGGGGGACCGTCTTCACTCAAAACATGTGTTTGCTATTAGAATAATAACTTCCTTTAGGAGCATTGGTTACAGAAAGGTACACATAGTTAACTATATAGGGTAAATAGCTAGGTCGAATAGCGCTAATATGGATAAGATGTTTGGGTCCTATATGTAGAAATCCAAAAATCTATTATGTACAGTAAGGACACGGTAGGTATAATTTACAGTCAGGCAATTATTATATCCATCCAAGCTCCTAATTGTTGATTTCTATGAGTATATAAATGCCTGCTTGTAAAGTGATATGGGAGAGCTAGTGCCACTAAAAGGAGAATTATCTGCAGACTGACCATGTGTGTTCGCTACTGGGGCGTAGGGGACAGGGGCACAGCAGGAAAGCAGGTTTCTGAGATAGGTGAATAAGTGGGTCTGTGGATTGAATATCATATCTTCTTATCCATGTTTGAGTCTCCCTTTGTTCCAGTGTATCAAACAGCAAGGTTATCATTAAGATCTGTAAAACAAAAGTGGTGATATCAAACGTCTATAGCATGGGGTTTGGTAAGAGTCAGTCCCCTAAGTACTGGAGGTGTGCATCCAGCTCACTGATGGTTACTGAGCTGTTTTAACCAATTCCAATAGGCTTGTGGTAGCAACAAGAGAAACACTCGCTACAAGAAATATCACTCCCACATCGTTGAAGTCTCTGGAGGCACTGCATTGACTCAGATGAAAAGTCACACAGGAGCACAGAAGGACCCACACGCCAATTGTCAGCAGCTCTCAGTAAGATAGCTTTGAAATCCCATAGAGCAGAGTCTAACTGGAATCCCCCATTGACCAGTCGCATCTCCGGGAGGTCGGGTGTCGACCCGACACCGCTGGGCAACATGCCGGAACTCGAGGGTGCATAGAGTAAGGTATCTGAATATATAGGCCTTGAAAATGTCTCTGCAGTGCCCCTAGATGGCCCCTCCAAGTGATTAACCTCAGCTATGTCATTAAGAAAGGTACTGCTATAGACTGGTACCGTCTTCTTCAGTGAGGTGGTTGGGCTTAGGCCTGAGCAGTTAGTTGTGTCTTCCTCCGCAGCACCAGCGCCCCCAGATCTCAATTCCGCCACAAGGGAGCTATAGTGGTTCTCCAGCTTATGGGATAGCAGCTTTAATAAGGCTTTAATTTCAGCCTCCATTGTAGCATGGTGCGTTCTTGTGTCTCCCGGCACTTTATAACTGATACAGCTCACCCTTCTGCCTCAAGGAAGAGCCTCCAGATTAGGGATAAATTCAGCAGAGGAAATAGTATCATCTATTTTTGCAAGATCGATAAAACTGGCATAATTTGATTCCCAATCGTTTCTTTAGCATATGTGCTGTAGGAAGTAGTAGATCTCTATTTAGGATGTTAGAGATAATTTAAAGATTATTTAGATTAGAAACGGAGCTGTTGAAAAACACGCCCCTAACAGTGTACTTTTTTTTTTTTTTTTTTTTTTTTTTTTTTTTTAAATGCTTTATTGAAGTGAATCAAATACAATAATGATAAAGCAATAAAAATGTACAATACATAAACAGACAATCTGTTCTTACCAACTGTATATGTACAAAAAACACAATATAAACACTTCAACTGATATCATGCCTGAACCAAGGGACGTGCCCTCGGGAGGAGCTGTTACAAATATAATGAATTCTTCAAACTGATCTTAGATTAACATAGTATAGTACTTGAAGATTGAGGGATGGGGGAAGGGGGAGAAAGGGAGAGAAAGAGAGAAGAAGGAAGGAGGGAGGAGAGAAAAAAAAAAAAAAAAAAAAAAAAAAAAAAAAAAAAAAATTAAATTGTGCCGTGCCACAATGCCAACACCATTTCATATGTTGCCAGGCTGTGATTTTTCAAATAGTGGTATCTTTCCAGTAACAGGGTGTCCCCTACTTGGGCGTGCCAGTCCTCTAAAGTAGGAGGACTTTGAGATTTCCACTTTTTAGGGATTATTTTTTTTGCACAGGTGATCATTATTAGCAACAGAGCAAGATGTGCTGTGCTCTGTGTTTTAGGTAAGGCAAGAAAGAGTAAAATTTCAGGTGTGTTTGGAATAGTAATTTTTAAGGTATCACCCATTTTTTTCAAAACACCTGTCCAGAAGGACGATAGACCAGGGCAGTGCCACCAAATATGCAGAATTGATCCTCGTTCTCCACAGCCTCTCCAACACAGCGGGCTTAGAGACGGGAAGATTTTATGAAGTCTTAGAGGGATTAAATACCATCTGCTCATAAATTTAATATGTGTTTCTTGGATAGTAGACGAAACCGAAGATTTCTTAGTTAGTCTGAAAGCCCTAAACCAGGACTCCGGTTCGTGGTCCTTTCCCAATTCCTCAGTCCAGCGTTTTGTATATGTCGGTAATGAGTCAGTGCCCCGCAGAATGATCAGTTTGTATAAAAGGGAGATCATGTGTCTAGGGGCCTTGTCCAATACACATAATTTCTCAAAGATCGTGAGTGTTCTACCTAGTTCCTGTCTGTGTTTGTGTTTTGTGATAAAATGAAGCAGCTGGTGATAGTGCAGCCAGGACGAGAAAATTTTAGGCTGAAAATTCTCTAATACAGCCCTCGGAACTACCTTCCCATCCTCCACCACACCGAAAACAGAACCCTCCTTAATTTTATATGGCGCAAGTTTGTGCATACCTTTGCTATAATAGGGGATCTCAGGGTTTTCTAAGATAGGTGTCAAAGGGGAGCACCTAGAAGAGATATGTGTAGAGGTAGCTACAGTCGAGTCCCATATATGAAGTGTTTCTTCTATTAAGTGATATCTAGAGACTGTAATGGGGCGTTGTGAGGGCAGAAGCCAGGCCAGGGTACTCATATTATTTATTTTGAAGATTTGTCTATCTAGATCAATCCATGCTTTATTGGTTGTATTTTGTGCCCATTCCGTTATTCTTTGTAGTCCTATTGCCCGTTTATATGAGTAGATATCTGGTAAACCCAAACCTCCTCTATCTCTTGGTATATACATGGTGCGCTTAGGTAACCTAGGTTTGGAGTTAGCCCATACGAATTGTTCAATTAGGTTTTGTATCTGAGGGATGAAGCCTCTAGGGAGTGCAATGGGTAAGGTCTGAAGAAGATATAATATTCTCGGCAGAATATTCATCTTGATGACACCGACTCTACCCAGCCAGGATATCGGTTTAGTCTTCCATGAGGAAAGGTCGGCCATGATGTCATTCTTTAGTGGGATGTAATTATATTTAAAAAGGTCTGAGGGGTTAGGAGTTAAGTAAATGCCTAAGTATCTAAGCCTATGGCTTGCTACAGTTATCTTAAATTTATGTTGTAGAATTTGTACTATCTTTGGGTTAGTATTGATGTTTAAAAGTTCTGACTTGTTCAGATTGAGAGAAAAATTTGAAACCTCGCCATATATCCGCAGTTCCTCTAAGAGCTCAGGGATAGACTCTGATGCATTAGTTAAAGTGTATAAAACATCATCGGCATATAAAGCCTGTTTATGCTCCCTGTCCCCAACAACAATACCCTTGATGTTCTGATTGCATCTCACTTTATGAGCTAAGACTTCGATAGATAAGGCAAAAAGCAGCGGGGACAGTGGGCATCCCTGCCTGGTCCCGTTGCTGATATTAAATGAATCTGATAAAGTCCCATTAATTTTAATTTTAGCATTCGGGTTGGAATATAGTGCTAGTACCGAGTTTACATAAGCCTCCCCAATCCCTATTTTTTCTAGCACTCGACGCAGAAAAAGCCAACTAACCCTATCAAAAGCCTTCTCCGCGTCGGTGGAGAAGAGCACTAGGGGACATCCAGAGACCCTAGCATGGTTGATCAGCTGGGTGACTCTGACAGTATTGTCCCTCGCCTCACGGCCCGGGACAAAGCCGACCTGGTCGTTGCAAATTAGATTGGGTAGATGTTTGTTTAGCCTGTTTGCCAGGATCTTCGCCAAAATTTTCATATCGGAATTGATTAACGATATGGGCCTAAAATGACTAGGGGAATCCCCAACTTTTCCCGGCTTGGGCAGAACCGTTATATGAGCTTCCAATAGAACTCGTGACAAATCGGGGTTTTCCCGGAGGCTATTAAACAGGTCCAGAAGAGGGCCTGCCAAAATGTCCTTGAACTTTTTATAATATGTCGAGGAAAAGCCGTCAGGACCTGGGCTCTTACCGCTTGGGCTCCCCTGAATAGCCTCATACAATTCTTCTATAGAGATAAGGGCATCCATACCTCTAGAGTCCTCCTTTGATAAGGAAGGGAGGTTAGTATCTTCTAGATAGGAGTTTATCAGAGCTTCCTGTTGTAATGTTGCTGCCCCCTGTGAGTATGCTGATGTGTTTTTATGTATATTATACAAAGAGTGATAATAACCATGAAACTCCCTCGCTATTTGGGCGCTGCTACAGAGTGTACGGCCATCTCCAGACTTGATTGAGTGTATATAAGAGCGGAGCTGTCTCTTTTTAAGTGTCCTAGCTAAGATCTTGCCTGGCTTATTACCCCCTTCATAGTAATGTTGTTTTAAATAGAGGGCTTTCCTTTGGTGTGACTCTAATAAGTGTTGTTGGAGTTCTAGTCTTGCTTTTTTTAGTCGAGTTGTGGTGTCTGTGCAGGAAGGGAGCTCTTTGTGTTTAGCTTCTAAGGAGCCTAAGTCAGATTGAAGGGCTGTGTATCTGGCCCTATACTGTCTATTAAGAAAAGCCTTATGTTTAATCAGGGCCCCCCTAATCACAGTCTTATGGGCTTCCCAAATAATGGCTTTGGAAGAGGTTGGGTAAGTGTTAGTCTCAAAATACTCCTGCACTGTTTTCTGTATGTCTGATAGGATTAGAGGATTATCTAATAAAGTTTCGTCCAATCTCCAAGTATTTTGGACGACAGGGATATCTGGCCATATTATCGAACAAGATACCGGTGCATGGTCCGACCATGAAATATGGCCAATATTACTGTGATGTGTAATGGATAAGCCACATGAGTCTGTGTATATGTGGTCTATCCGGGAGTAGCTATTGTGCGGGATAGAATAGAACGAATAATCTCTCAAGGTGGGATGAAGGGTGCGCCAAACGTCATGTAATTCCAATTTTTTCAGGGTGGCGTTAACCTGAGTTATCGTGTTTGAAGGTATACAAGTTACCCCTTTCGAGGTGTCAATTACCGGGTCAGAAACTATATTAAAGTCACCCGCTAGGTATGTAATACCTCTGGCGTGTTCTAGTAATTGGTCGCGTACTTGATTAAAAAAAGACACTTGGCCCTGACTTGGGGAATAGACTGAAGCCAATGTAATATAATGCCCATACAGAGTGCCAACTATGATAATATAACGCCCTTCCGGGTCTCTTTCAATGTGTTGTAAAATGAATGGTACTGTTTTATGAAAAACAACGCCTACTCCCCCTTTTTTACTCAATCCTGAGGCAAAATAGGCCGATGGGAACTGTGTATTGTGCCATCTAGGTTCCCTTCCTCTCCTATAATGGGTTTCTTGTAGGAGAATTATATGACTCTGTATTTTGTTCAATTCTTTAAATGCAATAGAGCGTTTGCCTGGATCGTTTAATCCCTTAGCATTGATGGTGGTAAGATTTATAGAGTGATCCCCAAACCTGCTAGGTCTGGTCTGCATTGTAAAAAAAAAAAAAAAAAAAAAAAAAAAAAAAAAAAGGGGAAAAGTAAGTTAGGGAATGAAAGGAGGGTTACTGTAAGTATAGGAAAGAGGGAAAAACAGGAGGAGAAGAAGTACTATTCAGGATATTTATTCCTAAGAGAAAAGAGAAAGGAAGAAAAAATACTAAGAAATTATAGTAAGTTTTACCTTTAGTTACAGAAGAACCCAGGGTCACTTATTTACATCAAAATATAGTATATCTTATAACAAAAAAAAACAAAAACCCACTGAAATAGGGGAAAAGCCCCTTTACTGACGTATGTTATGAGAATAAGAACAGGAAAAACCTGTATGATCTTTTAACACAATAAAATACTTGGTACATTCTAGATTTAAAACATTAAACAGGTATATTGGGAAGACATTATTATATTGAGATATCGCCTAAGCCCAACGTCATATATGAGTAAATGTTTATGTTATTGTAAGCCCTAGAAATTATCCCGTCCCCTCACCTGAATAAAGCTCCAAGTTGGGTCAAGCAGAGCAATATTTATAGAAAATTTGCATATCATGCAATGCCTAAAATCGCTAAGAAATATAGTAAGGTAATCAGTCCAGTAACTCAAAACCACCTAAGACATAGCCAATCATGTAGCTAATGTTGTTAGTATCCCATATCTGTTGACCAAGGAGTATATCTAACCTGTATCTGGACAAACTATCACCACAAAGTACATGTTGAGTCCCTTGTGTAAGCATGGATAACTTCCTCCTAGGTTCTGAGTTAGAAGGATGCATGGTGGTATCATCCACATCAGATAACAGACTACATTTAATGCATCATGTTCTAGGGATAATAGTTATTATGGGTCAGTGGTGTATCTTTGTAGGATAATCAAAAAACAGAATTAACTATTTAACTCAAACCAAGACACTTTTATTGGCTTACGAAACCGTGCTAATCTTGTCCTACCTGACTCTAAATATTAATATTTTATACATAGTGTAATTGGGGGTCTGATCCCTAGCCCTTGCCTCCCGTTCTAAATGAGTAATTATATATGTAATAGTGGGCCCGGGGAGCTGGCCCCATCACTCCCCCATAGTACCCTAAAGGGGGTTTAATAGAACAATATTTATAGAATATTTGCATATAATACAATGTCCAATATAGCAGAGATATGTAGGTAGGTAAACATTTAAGCAACTTCAAACTACATAATACCTAATAAATCACAAACCCAATTCAATTATCAAAACTCATCTGTTGATTAAGGCGTGTACAAAACCTATAAGTCTAATAACCCATATATTGAGCGCATCACATTGTATCCCTCATATAAACATAATACAACTTTATCAACAGCACTGTGAGGATGATATGCGTGGTGAAAACATCCACAGTAGCTAACATTCAATATGCAAGACATGGTGTACTTAGAGAAAACAATTATTGTATACAAGAGTTATAGTCCTGTAATGAAAACATTATACATGAGTGTCCATATTGCACAGACAAAGACATATTGAGTAGTTGCCGGAACCTCACCAAACTTTACCCTGCTGACTCTTCATCTGTGCGATTCCTGGAGGGACGAGTAGGAGGTGCTTCTCCTCCTGTGTAAGTGCCACTAGAAGCTGGTACCTGTATCGATAAGTTCTCAAAAAAGGCCCTGTGGTCCATACCAGGTCTAAAAATGGCAGTTTTGTTATTATAAGAGGCTATGATAGAGACTGGAAAGCCCCATCGGTAGGGGATTTTGTTGCTTCTCAGGACAGACGTGATGTGGCTCAGGTCTCTGCGCTTCTGCAAGGTCACAGGAGACAAGTCTGTAAATACTTGAATTTCCTCTCCTGCGTGGGTGATAGGGTGCTTTTTCCTTGCTCCTTGAAGGATTTCCTCTTTATCCTTAAAACTGAGAAATCTGACAATAATGTCCCTTGGCGGAGCTTTACTCGGTGGTTTGGGCCTGAGGGCCCTATGAGCTCTTTCAATTGGGATCTCTGGAGATGAAGGGGAGTCCTTGATAATTCTAAACAGTGCTTGAAGATAACCCTCAATATTCTGCGGGGCAATAGCCTCTGATACCCCACGGAAGCGCAGATTATTCCTGCGACCTCTATTATCAATATCTTCCAATTTGTCATTGAGGTACTGTAAATTGTCAGCATGGTTGTGTATATCAGTAGATTGCTGATGCAGAGAAGATTTGTTGTCCTTAGCAGTTTTTTCAATTGCTAAGACTCTTGTCTCTAAAGCAGAAAAGTCCTTCCTTAAGTCCCCAAATAAGCTCCTCATTTCGTTCATAACTCCCTGTATATCAGTCTTAGAGGAGAGGTGTGATATGTCCTCTTTAGTGAGAAAATGAGAATGAGAATCGCCACCATGTGGTATTGAAGATACTTGACTATCCTGAGAGCTTTCCATGTCTTGTACAGCCTTTGATTTGGCGGAATCTAAAGGCTTAAGATACTGGCTCATGGATTTAGATATGCCTATCTTATCTGCCTTGTGCGCTCTTTTATTCGGCATGCCCTGAGGTGTGTGTTTCAAGTAGAGGCCTAAACACCAGTTAACCTGTGCATGCAAGCCTTTTATTCCTCTCAAGCGAAAAGGCTAGGATATAGAATAAAATGGGGCAAATTATCCTGCTTGTGCTGAAAGAGATGATTAAAGGAGGGCCTAAATGAGATCTGTTAAATATGCCCACCACTAGGTATTAAAGTGGTTAATTTATCCTTCTAGCTAAGGCCTTAGTGTTGCTTACCACTTGTAACTCATGCAGAAAGTGGGGGTTCTATTAAACAAAGACTTGGCTCCCTGTATCCGCAGAGCTTTTTGTGCTCCGCTCATAGATATAAAGGTGTTGTAGGAGATGTAGCGAGCTTTAACTGTGCCAGATAGAGGCTTCTGTTGGCAAAAAAAGTCCACTGAAATGCTCTGTGTGTTTCTAGGTGCATATAAAATATGGCGGTTAAGCCAGCTTACCGCTCTGCAAGCCCCTCCCGGGTAACAAACGAGCTGGAGTTGTTGCAGTCAGAAACCGCTATACAAATGCGGTAGGTATTTGTCTCCGTGCTTCACCTCCTGCACTCTGCTCCGGAAATCAGATCAGTCTATATCCGACACTCCCGCAGTTCAATTAGTGGGCCCTGTGCGCCCGTTACGGTGCTTAGTTGAGCTGGAACCCCAACGGTCCTTGCGGTAGCACTGCTGAGAGGTAAGTTAGGTAGCGGGTCCGGTCACCTTACTGTAGCTGCTAGTAGCCGCTGAGAGAGTCCCGATCTCCGCCTTGCACCCGTAGCAAGGATCTTGTGAGTTACCCACGGGGGATGTCGTCCATAGGGGGATGCAGCTTGTAGACGTGGATAGTAGTAAGCGGCCTTCTAACAAGAATTCAAAAGGATATTATAGTCCCGTATAGCAACTCCATATAAGCACCAGGTGAAAACTGCTTTAATATAATGCTTAAGTGCTAAATAAACGCTAATTGTCAGTATAGGAAGCAGGAGCCCTCCTAATGTGCGACCATCTTCCTGCCAACAGTGTACTTTTTAACACTTTAGTTATGAATTTTGTTACAGCTTTGTAGCGTAACACTCATAACTACTGACTTTAGATGGCGTTACAGATCTTGTCGTTTTAGGATGTAACGCTCGCTTTTTAGCCAGAACGCAAAACTCATAATACTGGCGCTATGGGAATCCCATGAAAAAACGTCATTTTTAGGAGTGCAGGACTGATGTACCATTACAGGCTAAAAGGCTTGCATTACACCTATACCGACAAGACTTGTAATGGCTGCGTTAGGGAAAATGATGCGTTATGGGCCACAATGCAGCTATTTGACTCAACGCAAAACTTGTAATCTAGGTGATAGGCAGGCGCAACAAGCCTTGCGCTGAATTTGAAAGTACCGTAACTCCCTAGAAGCCTTAAACACCTAACCCATGTGCAATATCCAAACCTAATCCGCCATCCCCCCAACGCAATAACTAATAAAAGTATTAACCCCTAATCTGCCATCCCCCCACCGCAATAACCAATAAATTGTATTAACCTATAACTGCTATCCCCCAATGCAAACTACCTAATAAACATATTAACACCTAAACCGCCAACCCCCCACAACGCAAAGTACCTAATAAAAGTATTAACCCCTAATCCGCCAACCCCCCCACAATGCAAAGTACATAATTACACTATTAACCCCTAAACCGCCAACCCCACACAACGCAAGCAATTAACCTATTAACCCCTAATCCGCCAACCCCCCACAATGCAGTATTAATCTAATAACTAAGCACCCTAACCTAACACCCCTTAAGTTAACCCTGATTAAAATACAATTACATAAAATTAAAAAGACTATTTACCTTGAAAATTATTTAAAAATTACCAAAAATAAAAAATCCTAACTTTACATTAAAAAAATCCGCCAATAGGATGTAAGCAGCTCTTATCCTATTGGGCGATTTTTAAATTTTCAGCCAATAGGAATGCAAGGTATCCCTGCATTCAATCTTTAGTGTAAGTCGGACGATAGCATGAAGAGAACCTCTACGTCGGATGACCGCATCGCTTCTGCGCCACCTGGATGAAAATGGTGCCACGCTGGAAGAAGATCTTCGCCGCCTGGAAGAAGATGGATGTCGGACTTCATCAATGGTGATTACCTATTTCGGGGTTAGTATTAGTTTTTTTGTGTTTTTTTTTTTTTTAGGGGCAATGGGTAGATTAGTTTTCTTTTTAGTTATGTCTTTTTTATTTTGGCGGACGGTTGTAATTTTAGGGGGGGGCTTTTTCTTTTCTTAAAAGAGCTGATATCTTTAGGGCAATGCTCTGCAAAAGGCACTTTAAAAGGCTATTGGTAGTTTATTGTTAGATTAGGGTTTTTTTTAATTCGGGTGGCTTTTTTGTTTTTAAGGGTGTATTAGATTAGGAATAACTTTTTATTTTGGATAATTTAGTTTGTTATTTTCTGCAATCTTTATTTTTTCTTTTTTGTAATCTTAGCTTTTTTATTTTTTGCAATCTTAGCTTTTTTTATTTTACTGTAATATTAAGTTTATTATTTTAATGTAATTAGGTAGTATTTCTATTTTAATTGTATTTTAATTGGAGTTAACTTAGGGGGTGTTATGTTAGAGGGCTTAGTTATTAGATTAATACATTGCGGTTGGCGGTTTAGAGGTTAATAGTGTAATTAGATTGCGATGTGGGGGGTTAGCGGTTTAGGTGTTAATTCTTTTATTAGTAGTTGCAATGTGGGGGGATGGCAGACTTAGGGGTTAATCACTTATTAGTAGTTCCAATTTGGGGGTATAGCGGACATAAGGGTTAATCACTTATTAGAAGTTGTGATGTGGGTGGATGGCGGATATAGGGGTTAATCACTTATTACTAGTTGCGATGTAGGGGGAATGGCAGATTTAGGGGTTTTGATGTGTCTAATTTTTTGAGGCGGGGTAGATTTTTGTGTGTATTTTGCAATTTTTTTGTTTTTAATTTAAGCCCCGGGAGATGATATACTGCCGTAAGTCACTGGCGCCGCAAGATATGTGTATTTCCGCACATTTCTTTACATTGCAGGTTTGTTCAACTTACTGCAATATATCATCTACCGGCGCCTTTTATGTGATTCACCCGATGTGGGAGGTGAACTTACGGGCAAAGGGGGTTTTAGCAGTTGGCTGAAATCTACGCCGCATATGTAATCTCGCCCCCTGTTCTTATATTGCACCAGGGTGGACAGGATTAAAGGGACAGTCAACACAAGAATTTTTGTTGTTTTAAAAAATAGATAATCCCTTAATTACCAATTCCCCAGTTTTGCATAACCAACACAGTTATAATTATACACGTTTTACCTCTGTGATTACCTTGTATCTAAGCCTCAGCAGACTGCCCCCTTTTTTCAGTTCTTTTGACAGACTTGCATTTTAGCCAATCAGAGCCGACTCCATTGTAAATTCACTTGCATGAGCTCAATGTTATCTATATGAAACACATGATCTAATACCCTCTAGTGGTGAAAACTATCAAAATGCATTTAGATTAGAGGCGGCCTTCAAGGTCTAAGAAATCAGCATATGAACCTCCTAGGTTTAGCTTTCAACTAAGAATACCAAGAGAACAAAGCAAAATTGGTGATAAAAGTTGTTTAAAATGACATGCCCTATTTGAATCATGAAAAAAAAATTTGGACTTGACTGTCCCTTTAAGTTTTTCTCCTCTTATTTCTATGTGTGATGTTCATGCCTTCTTATCACCTAACTGGTTACAGCCCTCAGCCTAGAATGCCTGCTATATACAGCTGTGTACTTTATAGTAATCCTGGAAAATCCTGGCAAATTCCATGGAAAAGTTGTCATTTGTATTGTACACATATTGGGGACATTTTTGCTGTAATGTTTCACAAGATTCTAAGAAGGCTGATACAAAAATGCATTTCATAATGAAGATTTGAATTTGAATACTTGGAAATAAAAGCAATAACTCTGGAATTACCTCATTTTCAGGAGACTCTGCAGGGACAAAACTGTTCATGAACAAGACAAACGCCCTACATTTATTTCTAAGTGGTCCTCAAGAAAATCAACACATTATACTGTAAACAATTTATCAGAGTTTTATATTCCTATGAATAATATTTATAAGCAGATTACTTATAGAGGTTTATCAGATGGATTGGCAACTCCACTGGAAGGTTTTTAACAAAATAACGGAACAGGAGGGTTATCCATAAATTAATCTGATGGCATTCAATAACAATCATCTTGTTATGTTTCTGGGACGTAGGACTTTAATGGATCTATACTTTTCTATAAATTCCAATAATTCCTCAGCAGTTGTGCATAATCAGGCGATAACTAGTAACAATTGTGACCCCTTTTTTGGCCCATGAGGTCATGGTATCCGCTACTCTGACAGCTGGAAGTATAACTACCTTGGATGATCTCAATATTTTCAAGGGTTTTGCAAATAGCCTCACTATTTCATCCAAATCCAGAGAAGATGAGGTTGGCAGCCTGGTTGCATAAAGTTCAAAGCTATATCAGCTAGATATTCCAGATGTAGAAACTTTTATTGCAAGCAAAAAAAATAACAAAAAAAAAAACCCTCTTCAGCTTGCTTATAGAATCTGGGGTATTTTACACTTGAAAGATACCACATAATGCCTCTTCTTCCAACATCTATGCCATAGTTTACAATTATTCAACAGGGGTTATGAGTTTCACTGCAAATATTAGCCATATGTGCTCTTTCAGGGACAAGTTGTTGCAGTGGTTGCAAGCATTACCTTACATCAGTAGTTCTCCAAAGAGATCAAATACACTGCCTTGGGATTTACCCCTTCAGCCTGACACATCTTGAGAACCTATGTGCAAAGTATCCTTTTGGTTTCAGTTACTTAAAACATTTTTCTTGTGACTTTTACTCCTGGCATAAGAGTATCATAGCTTCAGTGAAAGAGCCACTTCATAATTGTGTCAAGTATAAAAACAGACATTTATTTTCCAGGTATGAATAGTAAACCTTTGTACTAGCTAGATGTTGTCAGGTGCCTATACTATTATGTTGAGAAACTGGAGGAAAACAATTACTCTCTCATGCCATAAACATTTATTTAGCAAAGACTACTATGTTAACTTGAATAGTGAGTAATCTAACCACTTTTGCTACTTAACTAATAAGATACGGTAGCACTATAAGTGAGTTAAATATAGACCTATCCATATTTTTAAGGATGCATTGTGGCACCTTTTTTACAATGTTGAATACATTGCTCACACCTTAGCAAGATTTTGTTTCCCCTGCAGAGGCCTGGAAAATATTGTTCTTTAGGTACAACCTCAAAAAATGAGATGCCAAGTCTACGTTGGTGCTGCATATTACTAAAAAAAAAAAAAAAAGTAGTAGCGTGTATGGATGCCAAACTTACATGTGAATAAAAATGATTGCCACTAACATTTGCTGGTGGTCTACTTAGGGCTAATATCATCTGATAATGACTCAGTTTGTTAATTGCTGACATGATACAAGTCCCACTGGGGCTTGTAACATACTGAAAGGGTCCCTCAAACTATTTTATAAATGCAAATTTTAGCTATTTATCTTGCTATGCAGAGCTATGGATGCAAAACAGATACCTACAATGAAATAAAATGCTCAAAAAAATAATTTTGTGTGATTTCTCTTCAGGTCCTCTCAGTCTACAGATACTCTACAGAGTTTTGAATAAGTGGATGAAGAGTTGAAATGTTCAAAACAGGACTGATAAGTCAGAGGGAGCTTCTCCAAAAGGAAAATCAAGTTCTGAGGGTCTGGAGTATTGATTATAGAGACTCCATCTTAAAAAATGTATATATACCTACCTATAACCTAGATTAGGAGATTTGCGTTTGTGTTTTAACGCTGAAAAAATGGCCATTTCAGCGTTAAAACAGCAACACAGCTATTACGAGTCTTGTCGGTATAGCTGTACCGCAAGCCTTTTTAGCCTGTAACGCAACGTCAGTCCCGCACTCCAAAAAAATTATGTTTTTGCGTGGGATTTCCATAGCGCTGCCATTACAAGTTTTGCAGTGAGGCTAAAAAGCTTGCGTTACACCCTATAACAACAAGATCTGTTTCGCAATCTGAGAGCAGTAGTTATGAGTTTTACGCAACAAAACTGTTGCACAAAACTCATAACTAAACTGTTACAAAGTACACTAACTCCCATAAACTACCTATTAACCCCTAAACTGAGGCCCTCCCGCATCACAAACACTATAATAAACTTATTAACCCATAATCTGCCGCTCCCGACATCGCCACCACTATACTAAAGTTATTAACCCATATTCCCCGCGCCCCAACATCTCCCCACACTATAATAAAGATATTAACCCCTTTTCCGCCGCTCCCCGACATTGCTGCCACAAAATAGTACATGGACACGTTGCAAACACATAACACATTCATCTAGGGACAGAGTAAGCCTAGGATAAATAAAGACAATATGTATAGAGCACTTACAGTACATCTGGCGGACTAGGAGTACCTTGTTTATCGGTTTATTTAGAAGCAGTTACATTATAGAGGGTATTGAATTGGCATGGTGCACAAGACTCTAAAGCATGGGTGGCCTTGGACTCCCATGTCCTACAAGTCCCTGGAGTAGAGCATTATGCTTAACACCAAAAAATCTGAGACTCCCACAATGCCAAAACTTAGACATACACAAACATGTCTGACTCTTGAGACACGATAATCTCATATCACAGGCATTAGACCCCCCCCTATACAACACCACGTATAGACTTTATTACAAATGGGAAGCTTAAAAACAGAGAAGATATAAAGGGGATAGCAAACTGCAACTACGCAGGCTGGCTTAAATACCACCAATTGGCCCACTTCATTCTCACTTCACCATACAAAATGGAATACCAAAGACGTATGATTCCATTTGAACAATTATGCACCAGTAATGAGGTAGTCTCACTCTCCATTTCCACATCTAGGAAATTGATACAAATGAATCAAACCATTCAGCTACCCATGTACACAACTAGATGGCAGGGTGACCTACGATCCCCCATAGACTTAGAAGACTGGGAAAACATTTTTAAACATACAAAAAAAACTTCCACTTCTCCACAAATGTTAGAGCTTAACTTCAAAGTAATGATGCGTTAGTACCTTACTAGACTAGATTCTATATATCCAGGAGCCAGTGACAAATGTCGGAGAGGATGTGAAAATAGGCGCAATTACACACACATGTGGTGGGATTGCAACAAACTAAAACCACTATGAAAGGCGGTAGAAGCACACTTTAAAACCATACTGATGGACAGTTTTCACTGACCCAATAAATTGCTTTACTTAATGACCTACCAAAATTCCCTTGTAGACTGAGACGAACACTATTACAAATAGGACTAAACTGAG
This sequence comes from Bombina bombina, assembly GCF_027579735.1. Lineage (NCBI taxonomy): Eukaryota > Metazoa > Chordata > Amphibia > Anura > Bombinatoridae > Bombina > Bombina bombina. The sequence continues at coordinate 847,572,664 of NC_069503.1, forward strand.
CCAAATCATTAATTGCACATAAGTGGAAGACCCCAGATATTCCAACACCACAAGTATGGAGAACAAAAGTCAGACTTATTATCGCTTGAGGAATATGGGTACCTCAAAAGACATAAATTAACCCCTTAATGACCGAGGACGTGCAGGGTACGTCCTCAGAAAAAAGGCAGTTAACGCCTGAGGACGTACCCTGCACGTCCTCGGTGTGGAAAGCAGCTGGAAGCGATCCTGCTCGCTTCCAGCTGCTTTCCGGTTATTGCAGTGATGCCTCGATATGGAGGCATCCTGCAATAACCTTAGATGGCCATCCGATGCAGAGAGAGCCACTCTGTGGCCCTCTCTGCACCGGACATCGATGGCCGGTATCGTTGGTGGGTGGGAGCCGGTGTGGGAGGTGGGTGGCGGCCATCGATGGCCCTTGTCATGTGGAGGGGGGGGGGTTGGTGGGCGTGCAAGTCCGGGCGCGCGCGGGGGCGCGCGCACGTGCACGTGGGGGCGCGCGGGGGGGCGCGCCGGGGCAGGGACCGGGTGGGGACCGCTGCACTACAGAAAAAAATGTGTCCCAAAATAAAAGTGGGACAAGTAATTTTAAAAAAAAACACCTTATTCGGTATTTAGGTGGTGGGGGTTGGTCGGGGGGGGGGGGGGTGGGGGGAAATAACAAAAAATAAAAATTAAATAAATATTTGATTGTGAAAAATGGGTACTGGCAGACAGCTGCCAGTACCCAAGATGGCCCCCAATAAGGCAGAGGGGGAGGCTTAGAGAGCTGTTTTGGGGGGGATCAGGGAGGTTGGGGGCTAAGGGGGATCCTAAACACAGCATATGTAAATATGCTTTTTTTTTTTTTCTTTTTAAAAAAAAAAAAATCTTTTATTTTAGTACTGGCAGACTTTCTGCCAGTACTTAAGATGGCGGGGACAATAGTGGGGTGGGGGAGGGAAGGGAGCTGTTTGGGAGGGATCAGGGGGTGGGATGTGTCAGGTGGGAGGCTGAACTCTACACTAAAGCTAAAATTAACCCTGCAAGCTCCCTACACACTACCTAATTAACCCCTTCACTGCTAGCCATAATACACGTGTGATGCGCAGCAGCATTTAGCGACTTTCTAATTACCAAAAAGCAACGCCAAAGTCATATATGTCTGCTATTTCTGAACAAAGGGCATCCCAGAGAAGCATTTACAACCATTTGTGCCATAATTGCACAAGCTGTTTGTAAATAATTTCAGTGAGAAACCTAAAATTGTGAAAAAATTAACGTTTTTTTTAATTTGATCGCATTTGGCGGTGAAATGGTGGCATGAAATATACCAAAATGGGCCTATATCAATACTTGGGGTTGTCTACTACACTACACTAAAGCTAAAATTAACCCTAGAAGCTCCCTACATGCTCCCTAATTAACCCCTTCACTGCTGGGCATAATACGCGTATTTTGCGCAGGGGCATTTAGCAGCCTTCTAATTACCAAAAAGCAAAGCCAAAGCCATATATGTCTGCTATTTCTGAACAAAGGGGATCCCAGAGAAGCATTTACAACCATTTATGCTATAATTGCATAAGTTGTTTGTAAATAATTTCAGTGAGAAACCTAAAGTTTGTGAAAATATTTGTGAAAAAGTGAAAAAATTTTTTTATTTGATCGCATTTGGCGGTGAAATGGTGGCATGAAATATACCAAAATGGGCCTAGATCAATACTTTGGGATGTCTTCTAAAAAAAAATATATACATGTCAAGGGATATTTAGGTATTCCTGACAGATATCAGTGTTCCAATGTAACTAGCGCTAATTTTGAAAAAAAGTGGTTTGGAAATAGCAAAGTGCTACTTGTATTTATGGCCCTATAACTTGCAAAAAAAGCAAAGAACATGTAAACATTGGGTATTTCTAAACTCAGGACAAAATTTAGAAACTATTTAGCATGGGTGTTTTTTGGTGGTTGTAGATGTGTAACAGATTTTGGGGGTCAAAGTTAGAAAAAATGTGTTTTTTTCCATTTTTTCCTCATATTTTATAATGTTTTTTATAGTAAATTATAAGATATGATGAAAATTATGGTATCTTTTGAAAGTCAATTTAATGGCGAGAAAAACGGTATATAATATGTGTGGGTACAGTAAATGAGTAAGAGGAAAATTACAGCTAAACACAAACACCGCAAAAATGTAAAAATAGCCTTGGTCCCAAACGGACAGAAAATGGAAAAGTGCTGCGGTCATTAAGGGGTTAAACACCATATTAGATATAACATTTATTTGGGAGGAGTCTATTCAGACAATACAATCAATAAGGGAATAATGAGGAATACATATGGTCAGACAATACAGCAATTGAAGTCCTGAGGATTCCAATCCGCGAGTCTTTCCTTATTTTAAGCTATTTCCCCTATCCCTTCTTTACTTAGCTCTCTCCTATACCAGTTCCTCATCCTGGAACAGAACCCTAGAAAAGCTTAAAACCTTAGAAGGTATATTTTCAGAAATTTAGTTAGATATCTTCAGCTAAGAGTAAACAGAACACAGACCAAGTGAACACCAGGAGCATTATACCCCACTTAATAGGATCATGAAGGACTTTCGAAGATGCAGGTAAGATACTCAACATGTTTAAAAGTTTAAGGTACAAAGTATATATTTTAGACAAGTGAGTACGAACTAATTTATTATTGTTATGTTAAGTTAATTTACAATACCCATCTGTTAAGTATAACGGGAACAGGTGAAAAGGAAACCGGATGACTATTGTAAGATCTGTTAAAATAAGTCTGTAATCTTTTAAGAATTTCAATAAACAGTTGAAACATTAAAATTATGCTTACCTGATAAATTTCTTTCTTTCCGGATATGGCGAGTCCATGACGTCCTCAATTACTGTTGGGAATATCACTCCTGGTCAGCAAGAGGAGGCAAAGAGCACCACAGCAAAGCTGTTAAGTATTTCTCCCCTCCCCACAAACCTCAGTCACACAAGGTGCAGAGGTGTCTGAGGTTTTGTAAAAAAAACGGTCTAAAAATAAAGGGCGGGGCTGTGGACTCACCATATCCGGAAAGAAAGAAATTTATCAGGTAAGCATAAATTTTGTTTTCTTTCCTAAGATATGGTGAGTCCACGGTGTCCTCAATTACTGTTGGGAACCAATACCCAAGCTAAAGGATACAGAGGACTAGGGAGGGACAAGACAGGTAGACCTAAACAGAAGGCACCACTGCTTGAAGAACCTTTCTCTAAAAAGAAGCCTCAGCCGAGGCAAAAGTATCAAATGTATACAATTTGGAAAAAGTATGCAAAGAGGACCAAGTTGCAGCCTTGCAAATCTGTTCCACAGAAGATTCATTTTTGAAAGCACAAGAAGAAGAGACAGCCCTAGTGGAATGAGAAGTGATTCTCTCAGGAGGCTACTGTCCAGCAGTCTCATACGCCAAACGAATAATACTTCTCAGCCAGAGAGAATGAGAAGTTGCAGTAGCTTTCTGACCTTTACGTTTCCCAGAAAAGCAAAGAAACAAGGAAGAATACTGGTGAAAATCCTTAGTCGCCTACAAGTAGGATTTAAGGGCACGCACAACATCCAAGTTGTGCAACAAACGTGTCTTCCTTTTGTTCTAATCCTTTTTACCATAAGGAACAACAATTTCCTGATTAATATTTCTATTCGAAACAACTTTAGGAAGAAAACCAAAAACTTACGAAATACGAAGAACTGCCTTATCTGCATGAAAAATGAGATAAGGCGAATAGTACTGCAAAGCAGAAAGTTCTGAGACTCTCCGGGCAGAAGAAATAGCCGTAAGAAATAAACCTTCCAAGATAACAACTTAATATCTATTGAATGCAGTGGCTCAAACGGAGCTTGCTGCAAAACTTTAAGAACAAGGTTAAGGCTCCAAGGTGGAGCAACAGACTTAAACATAGGCCTAATTCTTACCAAGGCCTGGCAAAGAGATTGCACATCTGGCACGTCCACCAGACACTTGTGCAGCAAAACAGATAAAGCAGAAATCTGACCCTTCAGAGTACTGACAGACAAAACATTCTCCAAACCTTCCTGGAGAAAGTACAAAATCCTTGAAATTCTGACCCTACTCCAAGAGAGTAGCCCTTGGATTCACACCAATAAAGATATTTACACCATACCTTATGGTAAATCTTTCTAGTAACATGCTTACTAGCCTGAATCTTGGTCTCAATTACTGACTCCATGCTTAGAAAAAAACTAATCGTTCAATCTCCAAGCAGTCAGCTTCAGAGAAACGATATTTGGGTGAAGGAAAGGACCCTGAAATAGTAGGTCCTTCCTTAGAGGAAATCTCCAAGGAGGGAGAGTCAACATCTCCACTAAGTGTGCATACAATATCCTGCGAGGCCATGCAGGAGCTATTAGAATCACCAATGCTCTCTCCTGCTTGATTCGAGCAATGACTCATGGAAGGAGAGCAAACGGAGGAAACAGGTATGCCAACCTGAAGTTCCACGGAACTGCCAGAGCATCTATCAGGAAGGCCTGAGGATCCCTTGACCTTGAACCGTATTTTGGAAGCTTGGCGTTCTGTCAAGATGCCATCAGATCCAACTCCGGTACCCCCATTTGATGGTTAACCTGGAGAACAGCTCCAGATGGAGTTCTCACTCCCCGCGATAAAAAGTCTGTCTGCTCAGGAAATCCGCTTCCCAGTTGTTCACTCCTGGAATGTGGATGGCAGATAGACAGCAATTGTGAGCTTTCGCCCACTGAATGATCCGAGCCACCACCTTCATGGCTAAAGGACTCCATGTCCCTCCCTGGTTGTTGATGTAAGCCACTGAGGTTATGTTGTCTGACTGGAACCTGATAAACCGGCCTAAGGCCAACTGAGGCCACACCATCAAGGCATTGAAGATCGCTCTCAACTCCAATATGTTTATGGGTATAGCAAAGTCCCTGCACTCCCCAGTCCATCAGGCTGGCGTCCGTGGTCACAATCACCCAGGAAGGTCTCTAAAAGCATGTCCCCTGAGACAGATGTTCCTGGGACAGCCACCATGGAAAAGAGTCTCTTGTCGACTAATCTAGAGCTATCTTCGGAGACAGATCTGCATAATCCCTGTTCCATTGACAAAGCATGCATAACTGCAGGGCTCTCAAATGGAATCAAGCAAATGGGATGATGTCCATGGAAGCAACCATCAGGCCAATTACCTCCATACATTGAGCCACTGATGGTTGAACAGTGGCCTACAGAGAAAGACAAGAGGAAAAAATCTTGTTTCTTCTGACCTCCGTCAGAAATATTTTCATAGATAGGGAATCTATAATGGTCCCTAAGAAAACCAACCTTGTAGCCGGAACAAGGGAACTCTTTTCCAAATTTACCTTCCATCCGTGGGAACAAAGAAAAGACAAGATCTCTGTGTGAGAGTTTGCTAGATGAAAAGATGGCGCCTGAACCAGAATGTCATCCAGATAGGGCGCTAGAGCAATTCCCAGAGACAGAATCACTGCCAAATAAGCCCCCAGAACCTTAGACATTTTCTTTTTCAGTACTGTTTCTTTAAGAATAGCCGTTCCCAATGTAACTAAGGGCTGTAACAGATAAACTTGCAAAAAAAACGATGTAAGAAAAATTTCACCACTGTAATGACTAACCACAGTAAGCAGATCTCCTTTTAGATGGAGGATATAGACAGAGACTAGTAACAAAACACCTCAGCGCTATCACTGAGGTGCCTACCTGCTCCCTCTGCACTCCAGACAAATATTGGGACTCTGTTCAGAAGCTCCGGATGATTCATTGCAGAGACCAGAATGAGCACTGCGACTCTGTTCATAGGTACCGCCTGCCATGCTATAAGCTGTGCAACAGTGAAAAAACGCGTGCTTTAGAGAGAAAAAAAACACCTCAGAAAAAAGGTATGCCTCTCCTCTTATGTCAAAAGCGGTCCTGGCGGCCATTAGGGATAAACGAATAACAAAATATAATCTTTCCCTACGAAGTCTACACACACCAATCCATTTTCCAACCGGACTTACAGGCAATAAAAATAATCTACTGAGCCACCAGTGATTCTAACTGTCATACTAATTTACTCCCATATCACAACCCAGAGTGCCTGCTCCCTGCCGTTATGAGTCCTGTTCCTTAAACTCAGGACTGAAGCCCCAATCACAAAGTGCAGCTTTATATCTCTGCTTTTCGTGCCAGTGTTAAAAAAAAAAATGGCACTTACCTGCACCTCTAGCTGTCTGATTGGAGGACAGCTCACCCGGCATGAAAGGAAGCCACTCCTTACAGAGACCTGTGAAAACAAGAAAGGACAGAGTAAAGCTACTCTGGCTTTCTATACAAGGGCAGCAATCTGTAAAGAAAACGTAGTGAGGCCTACCCCACAAGTTCCTAACTGCTTGAAAGCTACAACTGCCGACTAACGTGGAGTATAGCTAAACCCAATCTTGAGAGGAAAGATAAGACCTACTCTGACTTTCAAAATAATAAAATCTTGATTGAAGAAAATTTTCTTAAGACACCAAACTTCACCTCCTCCTTGCACCGAAGGCAAAGAGAATGACTGGGGTTTGTGGGGAGGGGAGTGATACTTTGCTGTGGTGCTCTTTGCTTCCTCCTGCTGGCCAGGAGTGATATTCCCAACAGTAATTGAGGATACCGTGGACTCACCATATCTTAGGAAAGAAAAAAAGGATTGTAAGCACCTCTTAGATCAAGATAACTGCTCATCTGAGTCAATCCATAAGTTCAGGAATAAGTGGCTATGGGTATTTATTTTTTACAGTAATGGCATTGAGGTCCGTGTAGACTATGCATGGAGGAAGTCCTCCATCCTTTTTGCTGACAAAGAATTTGCCAACCCCAGCAGGGGACTTGGATGGTTTGATAAATCTGTTCTGAAGATTTACTTCAATATATTCTTTTAACACTTAACTCTGGTTCTGATAATTGATAGATGCGGCCAAAAGGAATTGGAATTTCCTAGAGCCAATGAAAACAAAAGCTTTGCTTCCTGGAGAAGGGAAACCCTTTTTGTACTCCCTTGATGATTCAGATAAGCTACAGATGTTATATTGTCTTCAAGGGAAAGAGCCAGCATCCTGACCATACCTGGACATATAAGTCGTAATGTGGAAGTTTATTAGGGGTTCGCTTATTTTTGGGTATATCTGGGTGAAGCCTGTTTAAAACAAGTTATTTTGTAAAAATAAATAAAAGGATAAAAAAAAAAAACAGATTGTTCAAGGCCAGCAAAACAATGCAAATATTTTTTATTTAACTTCCTTTAAGGAGTTCTTACACATTTCAACCAATCACTGTGCAGAATGTAGTAAAGTCAGGGTTCTGCTTTACATGAAATGCTCTCCAGCCTCATAGGCAATATAAACAATGAATGTGCATTGCAGAGTTGTTGTTTTTTAATGATGCATAATTATACATTTTACGGGGAATGAAATCTTGAGTTTAATGTCCCTTTAAACTAAAATTAAACAAAGCTTCAAACATGAGCATTGAGGTACAATGGGAATAGAGATTTTGTTTATTTTTCCCTCTTTAAGTATGCAGAAGTTAAATACGCTAATTACAGTTATGTCTCTTCATAAACAGCATGAAATAAAGTGAGACGTTAATACCTTATGAGTCAGAAGCAATCATGAGGATTACATGCCTCGTCAGGACTGCCACCTATCTCCGCTGATAGTTAATATCTCGTTAGAGCCTTTAGCGGTTTATTTAAATGATGATCTTCGTGTATCAGAATGTGAAGATAAGCATCGTTTAAATCCACTGTAGTCATGTATTGACCCTCCTGGATCATAGGTAGGATGGTACGAATAGTCTCCATCTTGAATGATGGGACTCTGAGGAATTTGTTTAAGATCTTGAGATCTATAATTGGTCTGAAGGTTCCCTCTTTTTTGGGAACCACAAACAGATTTGAGTAAAATCCCTGTCCTTGTTCCTCCTTTGGAACTGGATGGATCACTCCCATAACTAGGAGGTCTTGAACACAGTGTAAGAATGCCTCTCTCTTTATCTGGTTTGCAGATAATTGTGAAAGGTGAAATCTCCCTTTTGGAGGAGAAGCTCTGAAGTCCAGAAGATATCCCTGGGATACAATTTCCAACGCCCAGGGATCCTGGACATCTCTTGCCCAAGCCTGGGAGAAGAGCGAAAGTCTGCCCCCTACTAGATCCGTTACCGGATAGGGGGCTGATACTTCATGCTGTCTTAGGGGCAGCAGCAGGCTTTTTGGCCTGCTTACCTTTGTTCCAGGTCTGGTTAGGTCTCCAGACCGACTTGGACTTAGCAAAAGTTCCCTCTTGTTTTGCATTAGAGGAAGTTGATGCCGCACTCGCCTTGAAGTTTCGAAAGTCACGAAAATTAGTCTGTTTGGCCCTTGATTTGGACCTGTCCTGAGGAAGGGCATGACCTTTTCCTCCAGTGATATCAGAAATGATCTCCTTCAAACCAGGCCTGAATAGGGTTTGCCCCTTGAAGGGAATGTTAAGCAGCTTAGACTTTGAAGTAACGTCAGCTGACCATGATTTAAGCCATAGCGCCCTGCGTGCTTGAATAGCAAAACCAGAATTTTTAGCCGTTAGTTTAGTCAAATGAACAATGGCATCAGAAACAAAAGAATTGGCTAGCTTAAGTGATTTAAGCTTGTCAAGTATGTCATCCAATGGGGTCTCTACCTGTAAAGCCTCTTCCAGAGACTCAAACCAGAAAGCCGCAGCAGCAGTGACTGGGGCAATGCATGCAAGGGGCTGTAGAATAAAACCTTGTTGAATAAACATTTTCTTAAGGTAACCCTCTAATTTTTTATCCATTGGATCTGAGAAAGCACAACTGTCCTCGACAGGGATAGTAGTACGCTTAGCTAGGGTAGAAACTGCCCCCTCCACCTTAGGGACTGTCTGCCATAAGTCCCGTGTGGTGGCATCTATTGGAAACATTTTCTTAAAAATAGGAGAGGGGAGAGAACGGCACACCTGGTCTATCCCATTCCTTAGTAATAATTTCTGTAACACTTTTAGGTATTGGAAAAACATCAGTGCACACCGGCACTGCATAGTATTTGTCCAATCTACACAATTTTTCTGGCACTGCAATTGTATCACAGTCATTCAGAGCAGCTAAAACCTCCCTGAGCAACATGCGGAGGTGTTCAAGCTTAAATTTAAATGAGTCAGAAACATCACCCACAGAAAGAAGCTCTTCTTCCTCAGCTTCTGTATATTGTGAGGGAGTATCAGACATAGCTCTTAAAGCGTCAGTATGCTCTGTATTTCTTCTAACTCCAGAGCTATCTCGCTTTCTTCTAAACCCAGGTAGTCTGGATAATACCGCTGACAGTGTACTATCCATGACCGCCGCCATGTCTTGTAAAGTAAACGCTATGGGCGCACTAGATGTACTTGGCACCATTAGAGCGTGAGTCCCTTGAGCGGGAGTCAAAGGGTCCGACACGTGGAGCGAGTTAGTCGGCATAACTTCGCCCTCGTCAGATTCCTCTGGTGATAAATTTTTTAAAGACAGAATATGATCTTTATTACTTAAAGTGAAATCAGTACATTTGGTACACATTCTAAGAGGGGGTTCCACCATGGCTTCTAAACATAATGAACAAGGAGTTTCCTCTGTGTCCGACATGTTTAAACAGACTAGCAATGAGACCAGCAAGCTTGGAAAACACTTTAAATCAAGTTAACAAGCAAAAAATAAAAACGGTACTGTGCCTTTAAGAGAAACAAATGTCAGAATTTGAAAAACAGTGAAAAAAAGCAGTAAATCAAACAAAATTTTTACAGTGTGTATAATAAGCTAACAGAGCATTGCACCCACTTGCAAATGGATGATTAACCCCTTAGTTCAAAAAACGGATAAAAAAAAACGGATCAAAAAAACGATAGACATTTTTTAACAGTCACAACAACTGCCACAGCCTTGCTGTGGGCCTACCTTCCCCAACAAATGATTTTGGACAGCCTAAGAGCCCTTTAGAGAGGTCCTATAGCATTCAGGGGACTCCTGGAGGAAGCTGGATGTCTCAGTCTGTAAAAGTTACTGCGCAATAAAGCGCTAAATTAGGCCCCTCCCAGTCATATTAAAACAGTGGAAAGCCTCAGGAAACTGTTCCTAGGCAAATTTAAGCCAGCCATGTGGAAAAAAACTAGGCCCCAATAAAGTTTTATCATCAAAGTATATATAAAAACGTTTAAACATGCCAGCAAACATTTTTTATTGTAAATCTATAAGAGTATTACCTCTGAAAGTAAGCATGATACCAGTCACTATTAAATCACTGTATTCAGGCTTACCTTACATAAATCTGGTATCCGCAGCATTTTCTAGCATTTACATCTCTAGAAAATTTTTAACTGCTCATACCTCATATCAGGATAACCTGCACGCCATTCCCCAGCTGAAGTTACCTCTCTCTTCAGTTATGTGTGAGAACAGCAATGGATCTTAGTTACAACCTGCTAAGATCATAGAAATCACAGGCAGATTCTTCTTTTTCTGCCTGGGACAAAATAGTACAACTCCAGTACCATTTGAAAATAACAAACTTTTGATTGAAGAAAAAAAACAACCACGGTTCACCACTTCTCTCTTACTACCTCCATGCTTGTCGAGAGTTGCAAGAGAATGACTGGATATGGCAGTTAGGGGAGGAGCTATATAGCAGCTCTGCTGTGGGTGATCCTCTTGCAACTTCCTGTTGGGAAGGAGAATATCCCACAAGTAATGGATGATACGTGGACTGGATACACCTTACAAGAGAAATACAGACTGATAAGGGCAAATTTTTAAATGGAACCGTACAGAAGTTATTGAAAAAACTTAAAATTCAACATTTTGTCGCAAACAACTGTGTTAAAGCAGCAATCGTAGAACGATTTAACCGTACTTTAAAGACTAGAATGTGGCGCTATTTTACACATCACAACACTCACAGATATATAAACATATTGAACAAATTAATTCATAGTTATAATAATACATACCTCAGAACCATACGTTGTAAACCGGTAGAAGTGACGCAAGAAAATTCACTCGTCGGCTGGAAAAATATTTACGGCTCCTCACCAAAAACTAAAAAGGTTAAACCTGTTTTAAAAATCGGCGACCACGTCAGGATTTCGAAACATAAGGGAACGTTCACAAAAGGTTATGAACAAAATTTCACAGATGAAATATTTATAATTGACGGGGTGAATACAAGAGGATTTAAACCTCTTTACAAACTGAAAGATTTAGCTGATGAGTCTATCGAAGAACTTCAAAAAGTAACACAAGATAAAAAACGCATTTACAAAATTGAAAAAATCTTAAAACAGAAAAGTTTTAGGAGAAAGGAGTACGTTCATACGAATCAAAAAAATAACCAACACCCCTTTGATCGAAATAAATTGCTACCCAATGTTCACCAGCACGTGTGGAAGGGTCTGTGTTAATAATAAAACCTATAGGTCTATTTCTTAGTCTTTGTTTTGGTAATAAATCACACGGGAATACACCGTCAAACACTGAACGCGTATAAGGATCTTTGGTTAGGATTCTTGTTATTTCCAAAGTGTTCATCTTTGTTTATAGATAATCGTACAAGACTTCTCTTCTTTGATTAATTTCAATAATATTATCAAATACACTATAAATAATCATATTAATTGTTCACTCAAGCGGTCTTGAAAATCGGATTTCAGCTCTGAGATTACCACTGCGTATAAGAGAGTAGTGCGAACCACACTCTTGATCCGGTGACAAATCAAAGGCAAAAAGTGTGTAACCACGTACATACTCTTCTCTATTAATGAGTATTCCAGCATCAGAATTTTGTTTCCCAGCGATGTTGACTAATGATATGTATTCACGTATAGCGTTTCCATTTTCAAAGTCTGGTTGAAAAGGTTTTGTTGGTATTTGTTCACCATCCAGATACAAGGCTGCAAAATTCACATAGTTATGTTTGAAACATAAGGGATTCTTGTAATAAGCGCCAGAGAAAGTGTCGTTATCAACAAATCCAATAACAACGGTTTTTGGTAGTTGTCCAAGAAATAAATTTTCCTGATTGCAGACACGCGAGCCGGCGGCCACGGAATAGACCTTTAAACCGACTCTGTCCAAAGCGTATTTTGCATTTCCTGTTAACAGTCCTTGCGCATGGCCTATGCGTACAGCTGGAGATATCTGCACTCTTTTGACAAAAAGAGAGGCGTTTAAGATTTGAACTTTATACTGTTCTGCTTCAGAGGTCATAATAGAAAAAGCATCTTTATTCCTTATAAGTTTTATTTTCAGATCGAGTCCATTCAATAACAATTTTTCTTGGAAAAACAGATTACTATGTAGGTGACCTAGCAATTCAATAGTTTTACCACGCTCTAACATACGTGCTCTCTTAACAAAACCACTATTATCACCATCTAGTTCACAATTATCGTGTAACCCTGCGGCATCTTTATAAAACAATCCTGCTGTAAATTGTGTGGATAAAGCATCTGAGCTGTAGTTGAGAATTGTTTCAATGTACGACCGGTAAGCATATAGGTTATTTGATTGTTAGAGGAGTCTGTCTCCTAATGTAACATCGACTTGGTTAAACAGCGTGGCTAGTGGATAGTTGATGAGGCTAATGCGTGCTGCAGCAGGCAGTGTTGTATTGTCTTGTTTGACTATTTTACAGGTTATATACATCAAAGTGTTGTTCAGGTCAAAATAATGATCGCCGCTTCCTGCTATATAAAATTCCAGGGGTGCATTTTCAGTTATAGCTGTGAGTGGCTGTATTTCACCATACAGTGATTTTTCTATACCCGTTCGTGTTGGCTGTATTTGAAATATGTAGAGTTCTGATTTGGTACATTCTAATGATCCGTTGTGTATGAAAGCCATATTTTGATCAATATTTCTAAAAGATGTCATCCACTGAGCGTCTTGATGTTTTCTGTTTCTTTTTGGGTCTGTGTATCACCTTTTTGCTTACGAATTGTGATGAAATTGGTGGAAAAGTAACTCAACACTTTCTCTTGTTACTGATATAAACAACACCGGAGCCCTCTTGTGGACCGCTATTCATTTTATTCATAACAGCAGTTGAAACACGCCCCACAACATCCTTTGCTATACCTTGTGCCGCTGTTTTCATATGTGGTTTCACTATATCTAGTCCACGTCGAAAAAGTGAGACAGCCATCCTAAAAAGATTACGAAATATACCGCCTAATCCGCGGCCGTTCATGTACGAACTACCGTGAAAACCTGGTAGACCATTACCAGCTTGTGTCCTTTAATAATTACTGTAAACGGTCGGGTCACCATAAACCTTAACAGCCACCATTCTTAGTACAAGTTGTTCTTGCACTGCCTAAAGTGCAGCTTAATGATCGCCTTTCTGTATTTAAACCCCACGTTCTTGTTCAGATCGTTCTTAATTTCAATTGTTATACGATCAAAATGATGATTGTTTACAGGTATGTAGTCTGGCTTGGTGTACCGTTGAGTGATGATTTCATTATTGCCACCTGTAATTTCTACTGTTCTTAGTAATGGTACATATCCGTCACCCACACGTTGATGTTCTATGATGTCTGTATAGATAAAGAGTGTGTAGAAGCCGGCATTTATATCGCAATATATTTTGCCGCCATCATTCTTTACACCTTGATTGTTAATACCCAATATATGCGCCAACCTTTCTGAGGTTGAGATGGTAGAGTTGCCTAAGATACGAACAGCTCTTCCCAGTTCGTCGTATTTAAGCTTTACATCTATGTTATCGGTTTGGAGAGATACTAATTTTTCATTGATAGCTTTTATTAAATCGCTTATATCTTTATAATAGCCGGCTTTTACGGCTAATGGCATAGTGAATTTGTTTGGTGCCGTAACACTTATTCTAGAATCAGCGGCATCTAGGGTGTCCCACGTATGGGGGTATTGTATCTCCGTCAGAGCTACTTCCCATTCTCCTTTTAATATAACGGGTTTAGCTAACTTTGTTGTAAAACTAGATATCTGATTTTTAGGAAAAATGTTGTACGATGCGTTGCTAGGCAACGTTAAGTAAAATGGTGATGCTTCCATTATTCTATATATCGGTCAACTGGATTCTGGGTATCCAGCTGTTAAATTTATCGGGATAGCCCTTCCATTTAACATAAACGTACTCCTTTCTCCTGAAACTTTTTCTGTTTTAAGATTTTTTCAATTTTGTAAATGCGGTTTTTATCTTGTGTTACTTTTTGAAGTTCTTCGGGGTAAAAGCTACCTTCGATAGACTCATCAGCTAAATCTTTCAGTTAGTAAAGAGGTTTAAATCCTCTTGTATTCACCCCGTCAATTATAAATATTTCATCTGTGAAATTTTGTTCATAACCTTTTGTGAACATTCCCTTATGTTTCGAAAACATAATTTATGCTTACCTGATAAATTCCTTTCTCCTGTAGTGTAGTCAGTCCACGGGTCATCATTACTTATGGGATATTAACTCCTCCCCAACAGGAAGTGCAAGAGGATCACCCAAGCAGAGCTGCTATATAGCTCCTCCCCTCTACGTCACACCCAGTCATTCGACCGAGAACCAAACGAGAAAGGAGAAACTATAGGGTGCAGTGGTGACTGGAGTATAATTTAAAAATTTAGACCTGCCTTAAAAAACAGGGTGGGCCGTGGACTGACTACACTACAGGAGAAAGGAATTTATCAGGTAAGCATAAATTATGTTTTCTCCTGTTAAGTGTAGTCAGTCCACGGGTCATCATTACTTATGGGATACCAATACCAAAGCTAAGTACACGGATGACGGGAGGGACAGGCAGGATCTCTATACGGAAGGAACCACTGCCTGAAGAACCTTTCTCCCAAAAACAGCCTCCGAAGAAGCAAAAGTGTCAAATTTGTAAAATTTGGAAAAAGTATGAAGAGAAGACCAAGTTGCAGCCTTGCAAATCTGTTCAACAGAGGCCTCGTTCTTAAAGGCCCAAGTGGAAGCCACAGCTCTAGTAGAATGAGCTGTAATCCTTTCAGGAGGTTGCTGTCCCGCAGTCTCATAGGCTAAGCGTATTATGCTACGAAGCCAAAAGGATAGAGAGGTAGCAGATGCTTTTTGACCTCTCCTCTGTCCAGAATAAACGACAAACAGGGAAGAAGTTTGGCGAAAATCTTTAGTTGCCTGTAAATAAAATTTCAGGGCACGGACTACATCTAGATTGTGCAGAAGTCGTTCCTTCTTTGAAGAAGGGTTAGGACACAATGATATCTTGATTGATATTCTTGTTAGTGACTACCTTAGGTAAGAACCCAGGTTTAGTACGCAGAACTACCTTATCTGAATGAAAAATCAGATACGGAGAATCACAATGTAAGGCTGATAACTCAGAGACTCTACGAGCCGAGGAAATAGCCATTAAAAACAGAACTTTCCAAGATAACAGCTTGATATCAATGGAATGAAGGGGTTCAAACGGAACACCCTGTAAAACGTTAAGAACTAAGTTTAAGCTCCACGGTGGAGCTACAGTCTTAAACACAGGCTTAATTCTAGCCAAAGCCTGACAAAAGGCCTGAACGTCTGGAACTTCTGACAGACGTTTGTGTAGAAGGATGGACAGAGCTGAGATCTGTCCCTTTAAAGAACTTGCAGATAAACCCTTTTCTAAACCTTCTTGTAGAAAGGACAATATCCTAGGAATCCTAACCTTACCCCATGAGTAACCCTTGGATTCGCACCAGTGTAAGTATTTACGCCATATCTTATGGTAAATCTTCCTGGTAACAGGTTTCCTAGCCTGTATTAAGGTATCAATTACTGGCTCCGAAAATCCACGCTTTGATAAAATTAAGCGTTCAATTTCCATGCAGTCAGCTTCAGAGAAATTAGATTTTGATGTTTGAAAGGACCCTGAATTAGAAGGTCCTGTCTCAGAGGCAGAGACCAAGGTGGACAGGATGACTTGTCCACTAGATCTGCATACCAGGTCCTGCGTGGCCACGCAGGCGCTATTAGAATCACTGATGCTTTCTCCTGTTTGATCCTGGCAATCAAACGAGGAAGCATCGGGAAGGGTGGAAACACATAAGCCATCCTGAAGGTCCAAGGTGCTGTCAAGGCATCTATCAGGACCGCTCCCGGGTCCCTGGACCTGGACCCGTAACGAGGAAGCTTGGCGTTCCGGCGAGACGCCATGAGATCCATATCTGGTTTGCCCCAACGTCGAAGTATTTGGGCAAAGACCTCCGGATGAAGTTCCCACTCCCCCGGATGAAAAGTCTGGCGACTTAGGAAATCCGCCTCCCAGTTCTCCACTCCTGGGATGTGGATCGCTGACAGGTGGCAAGAGTGAAACTCTGCCCAGCGAATTATCTTTGATACTTCCATCATCGCTAAGGAACTTCTTGTCCCTCCCTGATGGTTGATGTAAGCCACAGTCGTGATGTTGTCCGACTGAAACCTGATGAACCTCAGAGTTGCTAACTGAGGCCAAGCCAGAAGGGCATTGAGAACTGCTCTCAATTCCAGAATGTTTATTGGAAGGAGACTCTCCTCTTGAGTCCATGATCCCTGAGCCTTCAGGGAATTCCAGACAGCGCCCCAACCTAGTAGGCTGGCGTCTGTAGTTACAATTGTCCAGTCTGGCCTGCTGAAGGGCATCCCCCTGGACAGATGTGGCCGAGAAAGCCACCATAGAAGAGAATCTCGGGTCTCTTGATCCAGATTCAGCGTAGGGGACAAATCTGAGTAATCCCCATTCCACTGACTTAGCATGCACAATTGCAGCGGTCTGAGGTGCAGGCGTGCAAAAGGAACTATGTCCATTGCCGCTACCATTAAGCCGATTACCTCCATGCATTGAGCCACTGACGGGTGTTGAATGGAATGAAGGGCACGGCAAGCATTTAGAAGCTTTGTTAACCTGTCCTCTGTCAGGTAAATTTTCATTTCTACAGAATCTATAAGAGTCCCCAAGAAGGGAACTCTTGTGAGTGGTAAGAGAGAACTCTTCTCCTCGTTTACTTTCCACCCATGCGACCTTAGAAATGCCAGTACTAACTCTGTATGAGACTTGGCAGTTTGAAAGCTTGACGCTTGTATCAGAATGTCGTCTAGGTACGGAGCTACCGAAATTCCTTGCGGTCTTAGTACCGCCAGAAGAGAGCCCAGAACCTTTGTAAAGATTCTTGGAGCCGTAGCCAACCCGAAGGGAAGAGCTACAAACTGGTAATGCCTGTCTAGGAAGGCAAACCTTAGATACCGGTAATGCTCTCTGTGAATCGGTATGTGAAGGTAAGCATCCTTTAAATCCACTGTGGTCATGTACTGACCTCTTTGGATCATGGGTAAGATTGTCCGAATAGTTTCCATCTTGAATGATGGAACTCTTAGGAATTTGTTTAGGATCTTTAAATCCAATATTGGTCTGAAGGTTCCCTCTTTTTTGGGAACCACAAACAGATTTGAGTAAAACCCTTGTCCGTGTTCCGACCGCGGAACTGGGTGGATCACTCCCATTAGTAAAAGGTCTTGTACACAGCGTAGAAACGCCTCTTTCTTTATCTGGTTTGTTGACAACCTTGAAAGGTGAAATCTCCCTTGTGGAGGAGAAGCTTTGAAGTCCAGAAGATATCCCTGAGATATGATCTCCAACGCCCAGGGATCCTGGACATCTCTTGCCCAAGCCTGGGCGAAGAGAGAGAGTCTGCCCCCCACTAGATCCGTTTCCGGATCGGGGGCCCTCACTTCATGCTGTCTTAGGGGCAGCAGCAGGTTTTCTGGCCTGCTTGCCCTTGTTCCAGGCCTGGTTAGGTTTCCAGCCTTGTCTGTAGCGAGCAACAGCTCCTTCCTGTTTTGGAGCAGAGGAAGTTGAAGCTGCTCCTGCCTTGAAGTTACGAAAGGCACGAAAATTAGACTGTCTAGCCCTGGGTTTGGCTCTGTCTTGAGACAGGGCATGGCCTTTACCTCCCGTAATATCAGCGATAATTTCTTTCAAACCGGGCCCGAATAAAGTCTGCGCCTTGAAAGGTATGTTAAGTAATTTCGATTTAGAAGTTACATCAGCTGACCAGGATTTTAGCCACAGCGCTCTGCGTGCCTGAATGGCGAATCCGGAATTCTTAGCCGTAAGTTTAGTTAAATGTACTACGGCATCAGAAATAAATGAATTAGCTAGCTTAAGGGTTTTAAGCTTGTGTGAAATCTCATCTAATGTCGCTGAGTCAAGGGTCTCTTCCAGAGACTCAAACCAAAATGCTGCCGCAGCCGTGACAGGCGCAATGCATGCAAGGGGTTGTAATATAAAACCTTGTTGAACAAACATTTTCTTAAGGTAACCCTCTAACTTTTTATCCATTGGATCTGAAAAGGCACAGCTATCCTCCACCGGGATAGTGGTACGCTTAGCTAAAGTAGAAACTGCTCCCTCCACCTTAGGGACCGTTTGCCATAAGTCCCGTGTGGTGGCGTCTATTGGAAACATTTTTCTGAATATAGGAGGGGGTGAGAAAGGCACACCGGGTCTATCCCACTCCTTAGTAATAATTTCAGTAAGTCTCTTAGGTATAGGAAAAACGTCAGTACTCGTCGGTACCGCAAAATATTTATCCAACCTACACATTTTCTCTGGGATTGCAACTGTGTTACAATCATTCAGAGCCACTAACACCTCCCCTAGCAATACACGGAGGTTTTCCAGCTTAAACTTAAAATTTGAAATGTCTGAATCCAGTTTATTTGGATCAGATCCGTCACCCGCAGAATGAAGCTCTCCGTCCTCATGCTCTGCAAATTGTGACGCAGTATCAGACATGGCCCTAGCATTATCAGTATACTCTGTTCTCATCCCAGAGTGATCTTGTTTACCTCTAAGTTCTGGCAATTTAGACAAAACTTCAGTCATAACATTAGCCATGTCTTGTAGAGTGATTTGTAATGGCCGCCCTGATGTACTTGGCGTTACAATATCACGCACCTCCTGAGCGGGAGATGCAGGTACTGACACGTGAGGCAAGTTAGTCGGCATAACTTCCCCCTCGTTGTCTGGTGAATGTTGCTTAACATGTACAGATTGACTTTTATTTAAAGTAGCATCAATGCAATTAGTACATAAATTTCTATTGGGCTCCACCTTGGCTTTTGAACATATTGCACAAAGAGATTCCTCTGTGTCAGACATGTTTAAACAAACTAGCAATTAGACTAGCAAGCTTGGAAATACTTTTCAACTAAATTTACAAGCAATATGTAAAAACGTTACTGTGCCTTTAAGAAGCACACAAAAACTGTCACAGTTGAATAACAATGAACCGGATTAGTTATAGAAACCAAATTTAGCAAAGGATTGCCCTCATTAGCAATGGATGATTAACCCTTAATATCAGAAAAAAACGTATAACAATTGAAAATATAAGCGTTTTTATCACAGGTCAAGCACAGTCTCACAGGTCTGCTGTGAGTGATTACCTCCCTCAAAACTAGTTTTGAAGACCCCTGAGCTCTGTGGAGACGTCCTGGATCATGCAGGGAGAAAAAGACAGACTGTGACTGAATTTATGATGCGTAGTAAAAGCGCCAAAATAGGCCCCTCCCCCTCACACTACAACAGTGAGGGAAGCTCAGTAAACTGTTTTAATTTAAAACAAACGACAGCCATGTGGAAAATAAAGCCCAAAACAATTTTCACCAAGTACCTCAGATAATTAAACGATTTAACATGCCAGTAAACGTTTAAAATCTAATATATGAAATGTCATTAAAAAGCCTGCTGCTAGTCGCTCACACTGCAAGTTAGGCTAAAAATTATATGCATACAGTATTTTCCCAGTGAAGTGCCATTCCCCAGAAATACTTAAGTGTAAACATATATACATATCAGCCTGATACCAGTTGTTACTACTGCATTTAAGGCTGTACTTACATTATATCGGTATTAGCAGTATTTTCTCAGTCAATTCCATTCCTTAGAAAATAATATACTGCAACATACCTCTTTGCAGGTGAACCTGCCCGCTGTCCCCTGATCTGAAGTTACCTTACTCCTCAGAATGGCCGAGAACAGCAAATGGAACTTAGTTACGTCCGCTAAGATCATATACAAAAACTCAGGTAGATTCTTCTTCAAATTCTGCCTGAGAAGGAAACAATACACTCCGGTGCCGTTTAAAATAACAAACTTTTGATTGAAGATATAAAAAACTAAGTTTAATCACCACAGTCCTCTCACACATCCTATCTATTAGTTGGGTGCAAGAGAATGACTGGGTGTGACGTAGAGGGGAGGAGCTATATAGCAGCTCTGCTTGGGTGATCCTCTTGCACTTCCTGTTGGGGAGGAGTTAATATCCCATAAGTAATGATGACCCGTGGACTGACTACACTTAACAGGAGAAATCCTGACGTGGTCACCGATTTTTAAAACAGGTTTAACCTTTTTAGTTTTTGGTGAGGAGCCGTAAATATTTTTCCAGACAACGTATGGTTCTGAGGTATGTATTATTATAACTATGAATTAATTTGTTCAATATGTTTATATATCTGTGAGTGTTGTGATGTGTAAAATAGCGCCACATTCTAGTCTTTAAAGTACGGTTAAATCGTTCTACGATTGCTGCTTTAACACAGTTGTTTGCGACAAAATGTTGAATTTTAAAATTTTTCAATAACTTCTGTACGGTTCCATTTAAAAATTCTTTGCCCTTATCAGTCTGTATTTTCATAGGTATACGGCCATCTTTGAATATTGTTTCAAACCCCTTTGCGATACTTGGTCCAGTTTTATTATGGAATCCAACGCCCCAAGCGTATTTAGAAAAACAATCTATAACGGTTAGAATATACTTTATACCATCATTATATTTATGGTAGTCTATCATGCATACCAGGTCAGCTTGTTATTGTATATCTAAAGAAGGTGTATATATTTTATTTCTTTCAAAATTACGCCTGACCGGTTTATGTAACGTATAAACATCTTGCTGATTTAAAAATTTTACAATTTTTTTTCTGTTGAATCCATATTTTTTAGATGCTTTGTACAGATTTTCAACACTGCCTAATGACCCGGGGTTTGTAGGATCATGATATAATTCTCTTAATACAAGTCCGCTGTGTATGTTAGCAGACTCCATTCTTTAGGCGGTATACAGCGAATTTTCATAAAACATTGATTTTTATGGGTTTTTGTTTTTTATGGTTAAAAGACATGTCCTAACATGTCGTGTAACATTGACACGTGTTATTAGCAGTGACCTAATCTTGTGTAAGGTGTGTGAATAACAAGCTGCTAATTTAACGTGGTCATTTATAAATAAACCATTTTGTGAAGTGTATAAATTTGCATTCAGAGAATCCTGACAAGCCTTATTAAACCTGTTGAACATTATAGAGAAATCTTAAGCTTAATAGAATACAAAGTGTAATTTACACCATTTATAATTAAATAACTTTTATAATCTTTTTATAAATCTCCTAATAAAAAATGTAAAAATAAGCTTAATACACCTATTAAAACCTTTTAATCCCAATCCTAATAAATATACATATCAATTGGATATCAAATTCGTATTAAAAACACTTTAATATCAATTTAATATCAAATTTATATCAAAATCAACTTTTTTATATCAATTTTTATATCAATTTTATATCAATTTAATATAAATTTTTTATCAAAATCACCTTTTTATATCAATTTTATATCAAATTGATATTAAAAAGGGGCGTGAAAGTGGGCGTAGAAAGGGGGTGGGGTTAGGGGCTTGTCACCTGTCAAAATGAGTTTGACATAACCTCCATACTATTACTACATTTCTGAATTCATTAACACTATGACACTTCAAATGACTATTGAGTTAAAAGATTTAGTACCTCTCTCTGAGAAAAATCTGAGATCCTACTTTGCTAAATGGATTAAAGTGATTTTAGTATGGCCTCTGTCAACACAGATTCAATTTATTTATCCAATAAGGAACTCACTGGAGTTTATATTACTCATGCTAAAATAATTCCTTCCATAGTCTTCGATGCTCAATATTTAATCTTATTTTTGTGACTAGTGAATATTTACAGTGATCTTTGTCACTTCTCGGGGTTGGGAAGGGGAGGGTTTTTCTTTTTCTTCCTTCTTCTTGCTGGTCTAAGCTAGGATCAGAGTATTTGGAAAATTTTGTTTAGATTCTTGTGTATATGTATAATCCTGCAAAGACTGTTTAAATTCTTTTTTTTGTTAATTCTATGGTAAAAAGATAACACTTTTTATGTGGTTATTTTTTTTTTTCTTGTTTTAGTAATATACTTCGAGGAGCTGCGTCTCCTCATCATCTGTATCATTTCTCGATGAAACAAGAAGAAAAAAAACAAAAAAGGTTGTAATTGCCACAATGAGAAGTATAAAAGCACTGAAAGATATGCACATCCCCTTTTCAGTTCGTGTTAAAGAAAATGTATGCATTCTGTCTTACTTCAATGAACCAGTCCTAAACTATTTTATTTGAATACCTGGTTTTCCAGTCTGCATCAGATTTGGAGCGATTTTTACGAGCAGCTCTTTGTTTTTCTTCTAACCTTTTCTTTTCCTCACTGGCTGAATCTAGAATACACGTAGAACTACAAATTAATACTAACAATGCATTCAGAATGCTCAACATTGACTTTAAAGGAACATTATACTCAAAAACATTTTCTAGTTAATATAAAAGACAATGTTCCAAATGTCTGGGGGAGTTGTCCCTATTAACCCCACTGCATTTACAATCATGCACTTCCTGTTAGTTTCACTTTAAAGGGTTAGGAAGTATCTTTGTAGTGTACTTCTGTTAGTAATTTTTACTAGAAGCATTTCTGTTGTTTTTCAGAGGCATACACACATATGCTGTGAGGGCCCATGCACCAGCATTTAAACACCACACCTTTTCAGAGAGTCAGCAGTGGCTTGTATGACACAAATTAAAGGGACATGAAACCCACATGATTCAAACAGATCTTGCATTTTCAAGCAACTTTCAAATTTACTTCTATTATCAATATTGCTTCACTCCCTTAGTATCCTTTATTGAAGGAGAAGAATGCACTACTGGGAACTAGCTGAATACATTGCTAAGCCAAAGATTTATTGGTGCAACCACCAATCATCAGATAGCTCCCAGCTCATGAGTCTACCTAGGTATGTTTTTAAACAAAGGATACGCAAATAGGAAAGCTGTTAAAAATTGTATGCTTTATCTAAATCATAAAAGAAAAAAATGTGGGTTTCATGTTTCTTTAAAGGGACAGTTCACCCAAAAATGTTCTCCCCTTTAAATTATTTCCAATTATCCTTTTTACCTGCTAGAGTGTATTAAATTGATTACAAGTAGCTCCTTTACTCCTATTTCAGCATTTGAAATAGTTGATATAGCTTGTGGTATAGCCACCTATACTGAAAGTTTTGATACTAGAGTATAGGCTATTGACAAGCCTAAGTAAACACAGCCAGCAGAAGAAATTACATTCTCAGTGGGATGCAGGATAGTTAAGCAATAAAATGATAATTGTCCATAGTTCCCTCTATGGGCTCGCCATAATTTAACAAGCAGCGGTCACCACGTCGCCGCTTCCCTAACCTCTTTGCCACCTCTAAGGTAGCGAATTTCAATCTCCGCGGTCGAGTCCGACCGAGAAGATTGACAGCTCCTGCCCACGCGTGATTGGCTGTGCGTGGGCAGGGGCCGGGATTGCACGCAAGTGCAAAATTGTGCTTGCGTGCAATGGTGATTACCTTACGTATACGCGCCCCTGTCCGCCTCAGTTTTGATAAATCTAGCCCTATGTATTGAGCTTTGTTGTTCTAGCCAAGTAAAAGATAAGGAAGCAAGTTTGTGTACACAAAGTTATAACATAATGAGATCTGATATCACCTTTAAGTTCAACCCATTGTAATAGGCTGTGGTTTCAAAGCACAAAACCAGCTACTTCATCATATACACAAATAAGCATGAAAATGCAATTTCTCAAATATTTTATACTCTGCAGTTGGTATAACAAGTTATTTAAAATACATTCATGGAAAAACTATTTTACAGTGTACTGTCCCTTTGAGTCTTCACTTGTATAATACATACCACCGCCAGCTATCCAAGCAGGAATTCAAACTCCGAGAGCTGGCAGTTGTATGTATTGTGCCTGTGCAGAATTACTTTGTGTAATAAAAGCAGCTTCAGGAGTGGTGTTTGAATATTGGCCCTCCTAGCATATGTGCATATGCTGCAGAAAAACATTACTAAGTTTTACTAGAATATTTTTTTCTAATGGAAGTATATTGCAAAAATGCTATTTAATCCAAAATCTTTTTATTGATATATTTCCAGATTAGATAACAAATTTTGCAAAGACAAAAGAAGTATCGAGACAGGTTAGTCGATGTTTACAGAGAACATATTAGCAGTACCTGGAAAGTACTAATTGGATAAAGAAAAAGAAAATAATAAAAGTAGAGAGGAAGAAAAAATACAACAACAAAAGAGGGCCTATCAGGCCTAGATATTGCTTCAGCTATGTCATTATCACAGAAGTACCAAGATAAATCACACAAAGACAGAACTTAATGAAGTGTCAGCGTCTCCACGTCCCGTGAGAGTTAAGTAAGGGTGAAAATTGGGTGGAAAGAGTTAGCGGCAAACTCAAACTGGGTTAATATAATGGCAAAAATGCTATTTAAAATGAGAAATTCACCCATGCACATTTCAATTTGACATTTCTGTCCCTTTAAATGTAAAGAGGTTTTACTTAACAAAAGGTTTTATAATAAAAAAGGGGTTAACACATTTAACTGCTGCTCTTACATATACATGATGGAAAATGTAAGTACCAAGTTCCTTTAAAATACACAATAATCAAGGCTTCATGTTTTGATTAATAACTCAACTGAAGAATACATCTCCACAACTTTTACACTTAATTTAACCTCTCTATTGGTCCCACAATATCCCATCTAACACAATATGTAAGAAATGTCATGCAAGTATTACATTATGGTATTTTCAGGTGAGCTCTGGCCCTGTGTACTGTAATGTGGATATGGAAACGTCCCTTCTTCATCTTAAACACCAATTATCCATGCCTTGCTATTCTCTGCAGCATTTATTTACATGATACTTTAATAAAACATTATATATTTCATTAGACAATTATAAAGCACAATATAAAGCTCCAGAAGGGTCTGGTTGGAGTCATCTGAGTTTCCCTTTGTGGCCATATTCCAGTCTTCTTGCTACATTATATCCCCAAAACTTATACTCTCTACTTTATTACACAAATCAGCTGCACTCAGATTCTATTCTATGATTTAATCTCTCCGAAATAGTGAATTGTTTTACAAATGTACTGAAGTTTAAGGACCAGCAGGAAAAGGAAGGTGTATTAATATATGTAAAATAATTATGATCCAAAAACAGTAATAGTTTATTTAGCTGTGACTCCGACTCCTGGGAGACTTTATGACCCTTTTGAGGACTAGGGGACTCTATATGCAGTTGTTTGTGAATTCTTTAGGGTATTACAACTATACAGTATATATATATATATATATATATATATATATATATATATATATATATAAAAAAATAAATATATATATGTCATAAAATTACCAATGTCTCCATTCTCCATCGCTCTTATGTCAGGACGCAATCTGCAGTCTGTTCTAGGGATTGCACTTTCCATACCCTTATCTAACTCGTTCAAAGCCATAGCAAAACTAGTGAAGTTGTACATCTAGAATAGAAAACAAAAAGAAATACCATAAGGAGACATTCCAGTCACAAATTATCATGAGAAGCAATTCAAAGACACTGTTACATATGGTGAAATGCAATGCCAGTTATCGTTATAGAGAATGGATGTAAAGGACATTCTATACACAACTTGACATTTGTTGTACTCTACTTAAAAAACGTATAACTGATCTTAAGACTCAATTGCTTATAACACTCATAGAAATCTCATCCTATATTAGGGTGGTGGCTTTCAAGGAAACATTAAAGATCACGCTCATAGATTCTGAATAACAGCAGGGATTTTAAATTTTGTAAACAGTATTTTTAATATAAGATGATGTTTAACAGTTATTTGTTTCTCCCAAGTGCATTTATCTTAAAAACCACAGGGAGCAAATTTTCTACACCAGGAACCAATTCTCAGCTGAACTCTTCACCTGAAGCCATTGGTGGAAAAGTAATCTTCCCTTTTCTCTACCCTATTACACTCTGCTAACTGTTGAGAAGGTGACCACTATTGATATACTGTGGTCGGCAAGAAAAAAACAGACCAACCTGTGCAGAATTAGAGGGACGAGGGGCTATTCTCCACAGTAAAGTGCTCCCAGGAATCACATTAACTGTCTCTGAATCTGGCAAAGGAACTTCATCAGGTTCATCTGCACTACCGGTCTGTGAAAAAGCAGAACAAATGACATCAGAAAAATCAAATGAAAAATAGTACCCAGTGTTCTCCCCTGGAACTTTTTAGTGGGTACACCACCAAGCTGATTTCACTGACCACCCAGCTAAAATGTAAGTCAGTATTCTGTTTTGCTACATTACTACCATCAAATACACTTCAGGCATGCGATCTGGATGACCTACAGTCACCATACATTTAAGGTTTTCCTTTTTAGTAAGAAATTCACAAAATATACCATCACTTTAAAACCATTTGCATTTAAACATTTTAAAATAAACCTAATTTCTCTGACAATCCTTACTAAAACTTAAAAAAAACTAAGTACAGATACAAACTATGATGCCATCCTCAACTGTCAAGAGGTAGTAACAGTTTATGCTTTTATTTTGTTCAGTAATTGAAATAATTTATTGAACCACATCAAAAACATAATTTATGCTTACCTGATAAATTTATTTCTCTTGTAGTGTGTTCAGTCCACGGGTCATCTATTACTTATGGGATATATTCTCCTTCCCAACAGGAAGTTGCAAGAGGATCACCCAAGCAGAGCTGCTATATAGCTCCTCCCCTCACATGTCATATCCAGTCATTCGACCGAAACAAGACGAGAAAGGAGAAACTATAGGGTGCAGTGGTGACTGGAGTTATAATTTAAAATTTAGAACCTGCCTCAAAAAGACAGGGCGGGCCGTGGACTGAACACACTACAAGAGAAATAAATTTATCAGGTAAACATAAATTATGTTTTCTCTTGTTAAGTGTGTTCAGTCCACGGGTCATCCATTACTTATGGGTTACCAATACCAAAGCTAAAGTACACGGATGAAGGGAGGGACAAGGCAGGAACATTAAACAGAAGGAACCACTGCCTGTAGAACCTTTCTCCCAAAAACAGCCTCCGAAGAAGCAAAAGTGTCAAATTTGTAAAATTTGGAAAAAGTATGAAGTGAAGACCAAGTTGCAGCCTTGCAAATCTGTTCAACAGAGGCCTCATTTTTAAAGGCCCAAGTGGAAGCCACAGCTCTAGTGAAATGAGCTGTAATTCTTTCAGGAGGCTGCTGTCCAGCAGTCTCATAGGCTAAACGTATTATGCTACGAAGCCAAAAAGAGAGAGAGGTAGCCAAAGCCTTTTGACCTCTCCTCTGTCCAGAGTAAACGACAAACAGGGAAGAAGTTTGTCGAAAATCTTTAGTTGCCTGTAAGTAGAACTTCAGGGCACGGACCACGTCTAGATTATGCAAAAGACGTTCCTTCTTTGAAGAAGGATTAGGACACAAAGATGGAACAACAATCTCTTGATTGATATTCCTGTTAGAAACAACCTTAGGCAAAAACCCAGGTTTAGTACGCAGGACTACCTTGTCTGAATGAAAGATCAGATAAGGAGAATCACAATGTAAGGCAGATAACTCCGAGACTCTTCGAGCCGAGGAAATAGCCATCAAAAACAGAACTTTCCAAGATAAAAGCTTAATATCGATGGAATGAAGGGGTTCAAACGGAACACCCTGAAGAACGTTAAGAACCAAGTTTAAGCTCCACGGAGGAGCAACAGCCTTAAACACAGGCTTAATCCTAGCCAAAGCCTGACAAAAAGCCTGGACGTCTGGATTCCCTGCCAGACGCTTGTGTAAAAGAATAGACAGAGCAGAAATCTGTCCCTTTAGTGAACTAGCGGATAAGCCCTTTTCTAAACCCTCTTGTAGAAAAGCCAATATCCTAGGAATCCTAACCTTACTCCATGAGTAACTCTTGGATTCACACCAATATAAATATTTACGCCATATCTTGTGGCAAATTTTTCTGGTAACAGGTTTCCGAGCCTGTATCAATGTATTAATAACCGAATCCGAAAACCCACGCTTTTATAGAATCAAGCGTTCAATCTCCAAGCAGTCAGCCTCAGAGAAATTAGGTTTGGATGGTTGAAAGGACCCTGAATTAGAAGGTCCTGCCTCAGAGGTAGAGACCATGGTGGACAGGACGACATGTCCACTAGGTCTGCATAGCAGGCGCTATCAGAATCACAGATGCTCTCTCCTGTTTGATCCTGGCAATCAGTCGAGGTAGCAATGGAAAAGGTGGAAACACATAAGCTATGTTGAAAACCCAAGGGGCTGCAAGTGCATCTACCAGCACCGCTCCTGGGTCCCTGGACCTGGATCCGTAACGAGGAAGCTTGGCATTCTGGCGAGATGCCATAAGATCCAGATCCGGTTTGCCCCAAAGACGAATCAGTTGAGCAAATACCTCCGGGTGTAGTTCCCACTCCACCGGATGAAAAGTCTGGCGACTTAGAAAATCCGCTTCCCAGTTCTCCACACCTGGGATGTAGATCGCTGACAGGTGGCAAGAGTGTGACTCTGCCCAGCAAATTATCTTCGAGACTTCCAACATCGCTAGGGAACTCCTGGTTCCCCCTTGATGATTGATGTAAGCCACCGTCGTGATGTTGTCCGACTGAAACCTGATGAACCTCAGTGTTGCTAACTGAGGCCAAGCTAGAAGAGCATTGAATATTGCTCTTAATTCTAGAATGTTGATTGGTAGGAGTTTCTCCTCCTGAGTCCACGATCCCTGAGCCTTCAGGGAGTTCCAGACTGCTCCCCAGCCTAGAAGGCTGGCATCTGTTGTTACAATCGTCCAATCTGGTCTGCGAAAGGTCATTCCTTCGGACAGATGAACCCGTGACAACCACCAGAGAAGAGAATCTCTGGTCTCCTGGTCCAGATTTAGCAAAGGGGACAGATCTGAGTAATCCCCGTTCCACTGACTTAGCATGCATAGTTGCAGCGGTCTGAGATGCAGGCGCGCAAATGGCACTATGTCCATTGCCGCGACCATCAAGCCGATTACCTCCATACACTGAGCTACTGATGGGCTTGGAGTGGAATGAAGGGCACGGCAAGCATTGAGAATCTTTGATAACCTGGACTCCGTCAGGTAAATCTTCATCTCTACAGAATCTATAAGAGTCCCTAGAAAAGGAACCCTTGTGAGCGGTAAGAGAACTCTTTTCCACGTTCACTTTCCACCCATGCGACCTCAGAAATGCTAGAACTATTTCTGTATGAGACTTCGCATTTTGAAAACTTGACGCTTGAATCAGAATGTCGTCTAGGTATGGAGCCACCGCTATGCCTCGTGGTCTTAGTACCGCCAGAAGTGAGCCCAGAACCTTTGTAAAAATTCTCGGGGCCGTAGCTAACCCGAAGGGAAGAGCTACAAACTGGTAATGCCTGTCTAGAAAGGCAAATCTTAGGTACCGATAATGATCTTTGTGAATCGGTATGTGAAGGTAGGCATCCTTTAAGTCTACTGTGGTCATATATTGACCCTCTTGGATCATGGGCAGGATGGTCCGAATGGTTTCCATCTTGAACGATGGAACCCTTAGGAATTTGTTTAAGATTTTTAAGTCTAAGATTGGTCTGAAGGTTCCCTCTTTTTTGGGAACCACAAATAGATTTGAGTAAAACCCTTGTCCTTGTTCCGTTCGCGGAACTGGGTGGATCACTCCCATCACTAAGAGGTCTTGTACACATTGTAGAAATGCCTCTTTCTTTACTAGGTTTGTTGATAACCTTGACAGATGAAACCTCCCTTGTGGAGGAGAAGTTTTGAAATCCAGAAGGTATCCCTGAGATATAATCTCCAACGTCCAGGGATCCTGTACATCTTTTGCCCAGGCCTGGGCGAAGAGAGAAGTCTGCCCCCCACTAGATCCGTCTCCGGAGAGGGGGCCCTGTCTTCATGCTGTCTTAGGGGCGGAAGTAGGCTTTCTGGCCTGCTTGCCCTTGTTCCATGACTGGTTGCCTTTCCAACCCTGTCTGTAACGAGCAGTAGTTCCTTCCTGTTTTGGAGCGGAGGAAGTTGATGCTGCTCCTGCCTTGAAGTTACGAAAGGCACGAAAATTAGACTGTTTGGCCTTTGATTTGGCCCTGTCCTGAGGAAGGGTGTGGCCCTTACCTCCCGTAATGTCAGCAATAATTTCCTTCAAGCCGGGCCCGAATAAGGTCTGCCCTTTGAAAGGAATGTTAAGTAGTTTAGACTTAGAAGTTACATCTGCTGACCAGGATTTAAGCCATAGCGCCCTGCGCGCCTGTATGGCGAATCCGGAATTTTTAGCTGTAAGTTTGGTTAAATGCACTACAGCATCCGAAACAAACGCATTAGCCAGTTTAAGCGTTCTAACTTTGCTCAAAGTCTCATCCAATGGTGCTGTGCGAATCGCCTCTTCCAGAGACTCAAACCAGAATGCCGCTGCAGCCGTGACAGGCGCAACGCATGCAAGAGGCTGCAATATAAAACCTTGTTGAACAAACATTTTCTTAAGGTAACCCTCTAATCTTTTATACATTGGATCTGAGAAAGCACAGCTATCCTCCACCGGGATAGTGGTACGCTTGGCTAAAGTAGAAACTGCTCCCTCCACCTTAGGGACCGTCTGCCATAAGTCTCGTGTGGTGGCGTCTATAGGGAACATTTTTCTAAATATCGGAGGAGGGGAAAAGGGCACACCGGGTCTATCCCACTCCTTACTAATAATTTCTGTAAGCCTTTTTGGTATAGGAAAAACGTAAGTACACACCGGTACCGCATAGTATCTATCCAACCTACATAATTTATCTGGGATTGCCACTGTGTCGCAATCATTCAGAGCCGCTAACACCTCCCCTAGTAACACGCGGAGGTTCTCAAGCTTAAATTTAAAATTTGAAATTTCTGAATCCGGTCTCCCCGGATCAGAACCGTCACCGACAGAATGAAGCTCACCGTCCTCATGTTCTGCAAATTGTGACGCAGTATCGGACATGGCTCTCGTGTCATCAGCGCGCTCTGTCCTTAACCCAGAGCTATCGCGCTTGCCTCTTAATTCGGGCATATTGTATAATACTTCTTTCATAACATTAGCCATATCATGTAAAGTGATTTGTAAGGGCCTTGATGTACTTGGCGCCTCAATCTTACGCACCTCCCGAGCGGGAGACGCAGGTACTGACACGTGAGGAGAGTTAGACGGCATAACTTCCCCCTCGTTGTCTGGTGATAATTTCTTTATCGGTACAGATTGACTTTTATTCAAAGTAATATCAATACAATTGGTACACATATTTCTATTGGGCTCCACATCGGCTTTTGAACATAATGAACAAGCAGATTCCTCTGTATCAGACATGTTTAAACAGACTAGCAATGAAGCTAACAAGCTTGGAAATCACTTTCAATAAGTTTACAAGCAATATAAAAAACGCTGCAGTGCTTTTAAAAACACAGTTGAATAACAAAGAAAACTAATTCAGTTATAGTGAACAATTCTTAACGAGAAATGTATTAATTAGCAGAGGATTGCACCCATTAGCAAAAGGATGATTAACCCCTCAATACCCAAAAACGGATATCAAATTAAGATTTAACGCTTTTATCACAGTCAAACACACTGTCACAGATCTGCTGTGACTGATTACCTCCCTCAAAAACGAATTTTGAAGACCCCTGAGCTCTCTAGAGACGTCCTGGATCAAGGAGGAAGAAACAGGAAGACTGTGCTAGAATTTTAACTGCGCAACAAGGCGCTAAAACAAGGTCCCTCCCACTCATATTACAACAGTGGGAGACCTGATATAACGGTTTCTATGCAGAAAATACGTTAGCCATGTGGAAAAAAATCATGTCCAAAAAGATTTATCACCAAAGTACCTCACAAAACGAATAACATGCCAGTAAACGTTTTAAAAACAACAATTTGAATGTCATGCAAAGTTATCACTAAGCCTGCTACCAGTCGCTTCCACTGCAGATAAGGCTTAAACATTATTTCAGTATTGACAGTATTTTCTCAGTCAAATTCTAGTCCCTAGAAAATAACTCAACTGCGCATACATTTATCAGCCTGATACCAGTCGCTACTACTGCATTTAAGGCTGTACTTACATCATGTGGGTAACAGCAGTATTTTCTTAGTCAATTCCATTCCCAGAAAATAATGTACTGCACATACCTCATTTGCGGGGGACCCCGCATGCTATTCCCCTCTTTCTGAAGTTACCCTACTCCTCAGAATGTCGAGAACAGCCAGCGGATCTTAGTTACGTCTGCTAAGATCATAGAAAAACGCAGGCAGATTCTTCTCCAAATACTGCCTGAGATACAAAAAACGGCACACTCCGGTGTCATTTTAAAATAACAAACTTTTGATTGAAGAATAATTAAGTAAAAACTCCAACTCCTCTCGCGACCTCCTTCTTTGTTGAGGGTTGCAAGAGAATGACTGGATATGACATGTGAGGGGAGGAGCTATATAGCAGCTCTGCTTGGGTGATCCTCTTGCAACTTCCTGTTGGGAAGGAGAATATATCCCATAAGTAATGGATGACCCGTGGACTGAACACACTTAACAAGAGAAAAGTGAAGCTATGTTATTTTTATTTATTTATTTTGCATGTGGCTTACAAGTTATATATTGCTACAAGTTAAAAGTTCTTCATTTTAGTCATCTTAAAGTCTTACTTTAGATTAAGCTGCATATATCCTCCTGCACCCTTTTTATATCATGCAGCAGTAACAGTAAAAACTTATTTTGAAATGACTATTGTTTCTGGTCACTTTGAAATGGCTGCCAAGCTCCACCCACTGATGACATCACAATCTGGGCTGCATCTATGCACTCTGCAGAATAGCATTGACAGTCTGTTGAATCCAATTAGTGAGACTATTGTGATTGGATGCCATATGCAGCCCAGATCATGATGTCATCAATGGGAAGAACTTGGCAGCCATTTCATAGTGACCAGTCATTTTAAAATAACTTTTTTACTATTACTACTGCATGATATAGAAAGGGTGCAGGGGGCTATTTGCAACTTAAGCTAAGGTAAGACTTTACGATAAATAAGGTGTATACTGTCCCTTTAACTGTCTTCAGTGTCCTAAATTTGCAATGGATTAAACCTATTTTTAAATGTATTTGTGTAAACGCAATTTGTAAAAGTATACATTTTTATAAGAGTAGAAATAAGCATTAATACTTTTATGCAGTTTTTGATTACAAAATAATAAATGTCTACAATAAATCACCAGTTACTACAGGTTAAAATAAAAGTGAACTGTAAAATTAGCTTTTAATGAATATTTATTATATAAGTAAATACACTCTCTCATGTCACTTTGAAAAGGGAAATTCAATATTTATTGCAGTAATTGCCTTATCTTGCTTTGAGTGCTTAGTTATTTGGGACTTAACTTGTTTGTTTTTTTAATCTTGGTTTAACCCAGCCTTTACTAAACCATACAATTAATATGAAACACATATTATGAACCCCCCCTTCACAAGAGATCAAATGTAATCCTTTCATAAAAAAATATATAAATTTAAACATTCCATTATAAGGTGTTTCTCGGTTAAAGGGACAGTCAACTCTAAAATAGTTATTGTTTTAAAAGACAGATAATACCTTTATTACCCATTCCCCAGTTTTGCACAGCTAACATGGTTATCAATATACTTTTTATCTCAGTGATTACCTTGTATCGAAGTCTCTTCTGACAGCCCCCTGATCACATGACAATTATATATTGATTTGCATTTTAGCCAATTAGTGCTGTTTTGTGCACAACCCACGGGCGTGTGCACAATGTTATCTATATGGCCTACATGAACTAGCAGTCTCCTGTTGTGAAAAACTAATAAAAAAAAGCATGTGATAAGAAGCTGTCTATAGTGGCTTAGAAACAGGCAGAAATCTAGAGGTTTAAATGTTATAAATTATATTAATATAACAATGTTGGCTGTGCAAAGCTGGGCAATGGGTAGTAAAGGCGTTTATCTTTTTAAACAACAATAATTTTGGTGTTGACTGTCCCTTTAAATGATACTATGTATATGAGCTAAGCAGGGCTAGGAACTTTATACATGTATGAGCTTACCAGCTTCCTAGTCCTGCTTAGAATGATGGTGGTGAATTTATATGTAAAAGCTTTAATGATCCTATTACATTAAACTGTATGCGTTATGCTGAAAACAAATACCCTCAGCAAAATAATAACATGTCTAGCTGAGAATGACCTGGTATTGGACTTGAAAGTCAAAATGAAACTTGCATGATTTAGATAGAGCATGTTATTTTAAGAAACTTTTAAATTGACTTTGTTCTCTCAGTATCCTATGCTGAAGCGGATATATGCATATACTCAGCAACAGCAATGCACTAGTGGGAGCTAGCTGGTGGCTTTACACAAATGTCTTATCTAATTGGTTCACCAGATGTGCTCAGTTAGCACCCAGTAGTGCACTGCTGCTCTAGAGACACTAATTATGTGTTTAATCTCTAATAGGGCAATAATAAAATGCTTTAAAGGGGCAGTCAAGTAAAAAAAACAAAAAACTTTCATAATTCAAATAGGGCGTGTAATTTTAAACAACTTTCCAATTTACTTTTATCACCAATTCTGCTTATTCTTAGTTGAAAGCTAAACCTAGGAAGGCTCATATGATAATTTCTAAGCCCTTGAAGGCCGCCTCTTATCACATGCTCTTTTATTTGCTTATCACAACAGGGGACAGCTAGTTCATATGAGCCATATAGATAACATTGTGATCATGCCCGTAGCTTGTGGCAGACACTGCACTAAATGGCTAAAATGCAAGTCAATAGATAATAAATAAAATGTCATGTGATCAGGGGGCTGTCAGAAGATGGTTAGATACAAGTTAGTCACAGAGAAAGTATATTAATATAACGGTGTTGGTTATACAAAACTGGGGAATAGTAATAAAGGGATTATCTATCTTTTTAAACAACAACAATTCTGGTGCTAACATTTAGCATTTTCTGCTAACAGGAAGTATTAATGAAAAGGACTCTTTCTTTCATGTAATTGGCAAGAGTCCATGAGCTAGTGACATATGGGCTATACAATCCTACCAGGAGGGGCAAAGTTTCCCAAACCTCAAAATGCCTATAAATACCCCCCTCACCACACCCACAATTCAGTTTTACAAACTTTGCCTCCTATGGAGGTGGTGAAGTAAGTTTGTGCTAAGATTTCTACGTTGATATGCGCTTCTCAGCATTGTTGAAGCCCGATTCCTCTCAGAGTACAGTGAATGTCAGAGGGATGTGAAGGGAGTATCACCTATTGAATGCAATGATTTTCCTCATGGGGATCTATTTCATAGGTTCTCTGTTATCGGTCGTAGAGATTAATCTCCTACCTCCCTTTTCAGATCGACGATATACTCTCATATACCATTACCTCTACTGCTAACTGTTTCAGTACTGGTTTGGCTATCTGCTATATGTGGATGGGTGTCTTTTGGTAAGTATGTTTTCATTACTTAAGACACTCTCAGCTATGGTTTGGCACTTTATGCATTAATATAAAGTTCTAAATATATGTATTGTACTTATATTTGCCATGATTCAGGTTTTCAGTATAATTCCTTTTGCAGACTGTCAGTTTCATATCTGGGAAATAATTTTTTTTTATGAAAATGTATTTCTTACCTGGGGTATAGTCTCTTTTTCAAATTGACTGACTGTCTTTTAAATTCGCGGGCAGAATTAGGCTCGCGAGGGCGCAAAATGCCAACGTTTATTGCGTCATTTTTGGCGCAAAGTTGCGTTCGTTGACACAAATTTGTCATTTCCGGCATCTTAGTTGACGCCTTCACAAGGTTGCGTCATTTATGATGCGAGTGTGTAATTTTCGGACGTTTTTGGCGCCAAAAAATATTTTTCTGTTTGTTGTGCTTCATACTTGGCGCCAAATATTTTCATTATTTAAGACCCCATTCCTATTTGCCTCTTGCCTTTTTCTATGTCAGAGGGCTATGCTGTTTGCATTTTGTCCCATTCCTGAAACTGCCATATAAGGAAATTGATAATTTTGCTTTATATGTTGTTTGCCTTCTAATAAACATAAAAGGTCTTTTAAAACTTCTCATAGAGTTGGTGGAATTTCAAATGACCGGCAACATACTGATTTATCCTTCTCCGATGAGGATCTATCTGATTCAGAAGATCCTGCCTCAGATATTGACACTGACAAATCCTCTTATTTATTTAATATTGAGTATATTCGTTCTTTATTAAAAGAAGTGTTGATTACATTAGATATGGAGGAAACTAGTCCTCTTGATATTAAAACTACTAAACGTTTAAATTCTGTTTATAAACCAAACCTCCTGTGTTTATTCCAGAGGTTTTTCCAGTTCCTGATGCTATTTCTGATATGGTTTCTAAAGAATGGAATAGGCCTGGTACTTCTTTTATTCCTTCTTCAAGGTTTAAAAAATTGTATCCTTTGCCAGCAGTTAGATTGGAGTTTTGGGAAAAGATCCCCAAAGTTGATGGGGCTATCTCTACTCTTGCTAAACGTACTACTACTCCTACGGAAGATAGTACTTCTTTTAAAGATCCTTTAGATAGGAATCTTGAATCTTATCTAAGGAAGGCTTATTTATATTCAGGTCATCTTCTTAGGCCTGCAATTTCTTTGGCTGATGTTGCAGCTGCTTGAACTTTTTGGTTGGAAACTTAAGCGCAACAAGTATCGGATCATGATTTGTCTAGCATTGATAAGTTGATTCAACATGCTAATAATTTAATTTGTGATGCCATTTTTGATATCATCAAAATTGATGTTAGATATATGTCTATTTTAGCTAGAAGAGCTTTGTGGCTCAAATCTTGGAATGCTGATATGACTTCTAAGTCCAGATTGCTATCTCTTTCTTTCCAAGGTAATAAATTATTTGGTTCTCAGTTGGATTCAATAATTTCAACTGTCACTGGGGGGAAGGGAGTTTTTTTGCCTCAGGATAAAAAGCCTAAGGGTAAATCTAAAGCTTCTAACCATTTTCGTTCCTTTCGACATAATAAGGAACAGAATTCTAATCCTTCCACAAAGGAATCTGTTTCCAATTGGAAGCCTTCCTCAAATTGGAATAAATCCAAGCCATTTGAGAGATCAAAGCCAGCCCCCAAGTCCGCATGAAGGTGCAGCCCTCATTCCAGCTCAGCTGGTAGGGGGCAGATTAAAATTTTTCAAGGATGTTTGGATCAATTCAGTCCAAAATCATTGGATTCAGAGTATTGTCTCTCAGGGGTACAGAATAGGATTCAGAGTGAGACCGCCTGTGAGAAGATTTTTTCTCTCACGAATTCCAGCGAACCCAGTAAAGGCTCAGGCTTTCCTGAAGTGTGTTTCAGACCTGGAGTTGTAAGGGGTAATCATGAGAGTTCCGTTTCAGTAACAGGGTCTGGGGTTTATTCAAATCTATTCATTGTTCCAAAGAAAGAAAATTCATTCAGACCAGTTTTGGATCTAAGGATTTTGAATCAATATGTAAGAGTACCAACTTTCAAGATGGTGACTATAAGGACTATTCTGCCTTTTGTTTAGCAAGGGCATTATATGTCCACAATAGACTTACAGGATGCATGTCTTCATATTCCGATTCATCCAGACCACTATCAGTTCCTGAGATTCTCTTTTCTAGACAAGCATTACCAATTTGTTGCTCTCCCTTTTGGCCTAGCGACAGCTCCAAGAATCTTTTCAAAGGTTCTTGGTGCCCTACTCTCTATAATCAGAGTGCTGGGTATTGCGGTGTTTCCTTATTTGGACAATATCTTGGTATTCGCTCAGTCTTTACGTTCTGCAGAATCTCACACAGAATCTACTAGTGTTGTTTCTTCAAAGACATGGTTGGAGGATCAATTTACCAAAAAGTTCTTTGATTCCTCAGACAAAGGTAACCTTTTTAGGTTTCCAGATAGATTCAGTGTCCATGATTTTGTCTCTAACAGACAAGAGACGTTTGAAATTGGTTGCAGCCTGTCGGAAACTTCAGTCTCAGTCATTCCCTTTAGTAGATATGTGCATGGAAGTTTTAGGTCTCATGACTGCAGCATCGGACGCGATCCCCTTTGCTCGT
Source organism: Bombina bombina (assembly GCF_027579735.1). Classification (NCBI taxonomy): domain Eukaryota; kingdom Metazoa; phylum Chordata; class Amphibia; order Anura; family Bombinatoridae; genus Bombina; species Bombina bombina. Next base: position 847,611,035 of record NC_069503.1, read on the forward strand.
TTTCATATGAGATCTCTCCAGCTTTGTATGCTGAACCAATGGTGCAGGGATTATACAAGGATATCACAATTAATATACTTAAATCCCAATGTTCGACTTTCTCTGACTTGGTGGTTAGATCACCATTGTATAATTCTAGGGGCCTCTTTCGTTCGTCCAACCTGGACTGTGATCACAACAGATGCGAGTCTTTCAGGTTGGGGAGCTGTTTGGGCATCTCTGACAGCACAAGGGGTTTGGAAATCTTAAGAGGCATGATTACCAATCAATATTTTGGAACTCCGTGCAATTCTCAGGGCTCTTCAGTTTTGGCCTCTGTTGAAGAGAGAACCGTTCATTTGTTTTCAAACAGACAATATCACAACTGTGGCATATGTCAATCATCAGGGTGGGACTCACAGTCCTCAAGCTATGAAAGAAGTATATCAGATACTTGTTTGGACGGAATCCAGCTCCTGGTTCATATCCCAAGTATAGAAAATTGGGAAGCGGATTATCTCAGTCATCAGACTTTACATCCAGGAGAATGGTCTCTCCACCCAGATGTGTTTTCTCAAATTGTTCAGATGTGGGGGCTTCCAGAAATAGTTCTGATGGAATCTCATCTAAACAAAAAACTTCCGAGGTACCTGTCCAGGTCCAGGGATCCTCAGGCAGAAGCAGTGGATGCGTTGACACTTCCGTGGTGTTATCAACCTGCTTATATTTTCCCACCTCTAGTTCTTCTTCCAACAATGATCTCCAAGATCATCATGGAGCAATAGTTTGTGCTGCTGGTGGCTCCAGCATGGTCTCACAGGTTTTGGTATGCGGATCTTGTTCGGATGTCCAGTTGCCAACCTTGGGCACTTCCATTAAGGACAAACCTATCTCAAGGTCCGTTTTACCATCAGGATCTCAAATCATTAAATTTGAAGGTATGGAAATTTAACGCTTAGTGCTTAGTCATAGAGGTTTCTCTGACTCAGTGATTAATACTATGTTGCAGGCTAGTAAATCTATTTCTAGAAAGATTTATTATCGAGTTTGGAAGACTTACATTTCATGGTGTTTTTCTCATAAATTCTCTTGGCATTCTTTTAGAATTCCTAGAATTTTACAGTTTCTTCAGGATGGTTTGGATAAAGGTTTGTCTCCAAGTTCCTTGAAAGGATAAATCTCTGCTCTGTTTTATTCCACAGGAAAATTGCTAAACTTCCAGATATTCATTGTTTTGTACAGGCTTTGGTTCGTATCAAGCCTGTCATTAAATCAATCTCTCCTCCTTGGAGTCTTAATTTGGTTTTGAAGGCTTTACAGACTCCTCCATTTGAGCCTATGCATTCTTTGGACATTAAACTACTTTCTTGGAAAGTGTTGATTCTTGTGGCTATCTCTTCTGCTAGAAGAGTTTCTGAATGATCTGCTCTTTCTTGTGATTCTCCTTTTCTGATTTTACATCAGGATAAGTCAGTTTTGCGGACTTAATTTAAATTCTTACCTAAGGCTGTGAATTCTAACAACATTAGATAAATTGTTGTCCCTTCTTTGTGTCCTAATCCTAAGAATTCTTTGGAGAGATCTTTACATTCTTTGGATGTGGTGAGAGCTCTGAAATATTATGTTGAAGCCACTAAAGATTTCAGGAAGACTTCTAGTTTATTTGTTATCTTTTCTGGTTCCAGGAAAGGTCAGAAGGCTTCTGCCGTTTCTTTTGCATCGTGGTTAAAGCTTTTGATTCTTCAAGCTTATTTGGAGTTGGGTCAAGCCCCGCCTCAGAGAATTACAGCTCATTCTACTAGATCAGTTTCCACTTCTTGGGCTTTTAAGAATGAAGCTTCAGTTGATCAGATTTGCAAAATAGCAACTTGGTCTTCTTTGCATACATTTACTTAAATTCTACCATTTTGATGTATTGGCTTCTTCGGAAGCAGTTTTTGGTAAGAAAGTTCTTCAGGCAGCTGTTTCAGTTTGATTCTTCTGCTTATGATTTTTTTTTTTTTTTAAATATATTTTTATTGAGGTACTTAAATTAGGCTTACAAACAGTATAATCAAACAAAAAGAAATGCCAATCAGTACAGAAGGATGATATACATTTCAAAATTAGTACTATAATGGTATGTGAAACCTTATGCACAGCTCATCAGTGAAATAGTAAACAGATATACATGACAAACTTAAATGTATGATGCCTATTGAAAAGGAACCTTTCCAAAGCAAATCTAATAGGTCACTCTTGGACCTATAATAAGGAAACATATCTAACAGGGGGGGAAGGTATAATGGAATGACGAGACCTCTCTTGGATCTCACTTTAGTAACCTCGTTTTTTGTTTTATTTTTAATATGCCTGAATGAGTGGATATCATGGGAGAGATTAGGAGTAAGACAAGCTTGAGTAAATATAGATTCTATAGTATTTTTGGAGCTACAAAACATGTCTGGGTGTATAGATATCCTGGGGGAGATAGAGAGTAACTGTATGAACTGCTTTATTTTAGAGTGTTTTTGCAGCTATGAAACATGCTTGAGGATACCCAGGTTCTAAAATATTTTTAGGGCTATAAAACATGCCTGAATGAATGGATATCATGGGAGAGATAAGGAGTAAAACAAGCTTGAGTGAATATAGATTCTATAGTATTTTTGGAGCTATAAAACATGCCTGGGTGTATAGATATCCTGGGGGAGACAAAGAGTAACTTGATAAACTGCTTTAACTCTGGCTTCAGCCTTACATTTCCGATAGGAATATTATGCGAATGGAAGGAACGACATAGGTGGGGTGGGGCATACGGAAGGTCAAACCAGCTGAGGGTCAGTGAAATATAATGGGAACATTTTAAAGTTTTTAAGGAAAGAATGGTAGTTAATGATTGAGATGGATCCTAGCTCATAATGAAAATTACTTCTCCCCTTAACAGTAGTGCTGTCCACAAAACCTAAAATATAAAAAGCCAGCACATTGTAATAACTATCTTAACAATAACAACAAACTGAGCAGATGGCACTTATCTCTAGAGGTAGGAATGCAGGGCTCGCCTCCTCGGCCGCAGAAAGCCAGCCCGCCTTGGGAGAATCAGATAAATGCCAGACAATACATAGTGGTGAAATACATAGCGATGTTGGAACAAATTTAATTATCACTGTTAATAAGCAAAAATTAAGTTATGTAGGGGGTATTTAAAGATCATCTCAGAAATTAAATGCATATAATATCCCAAACCTCAAACACTCAGCCGTGCTGCTGAAGGGAAAGGGAACCATATAAACAGGGGGATAAGCAAAAATATTCAGTAAGTAAAACAAAAACTTCCACAGAGTCCTCAGTCAGTCATTATGAGCTCAGGAATAGCGTGAAGGAAAATGTTCCATTACCCAACTCCAGTTGAAATTAAAGTATCCAGAGTCCCAAATATGTCAAAACAGGCACCAAGCATCCCCAGAAGCTGTAAGAGGTCAGTAAAGCAGGTGATCTCATGATAGGATGTTGGAGATAGATGAACAAGAGGGAATTCTCTGCAACCATACCTCTCATCTGCGACCGCTGATGTGATGCTTGAGCTGGGCGCTGCAATGGCATGGCCGCTTTTTGCCTGCAGAGTAGCGATACTCATATTAGCCGTCTGAAGCTTCGGCTCCCCGGCCAGACCGTCACCGCTCTTAGGAGTCAGGCTGTCAGTGACCAGGTCTGTGTGTACCGCGCCCAGAGTAAGCGCCGAGTGCTGGGGCCCCAGAGCACTGCAACACTCACCTGCCGCAGTAGTGTGGTCCAGCCGAGGGTCCAAGCAGGGTTCATGAGTAGTTCCATGGTAGAGAGCTGTATTCAAGGGCTTGTCAAAGTTCTCTCTGTACTCCTTGAGTAGGTAGCTCAGCTGTTTCAGGAAAGTAGTAGCGCCCACCATATCTATCCTCCCTGTGAGATGCAAGGCGGGCATATTGATTAAGGCTGGGTGCATACTTGCAGTGATTAGTGAGGAAACACTGCTCTATAACGACAGGTCAATAGAGGTCACCTGCCGGGGGGGGTTTATAAGCTGTGAAAAGTCCTCACTGTCCCTTACGAGTCCGGAGAGATTAAAGCAAAATCTGTAGCCACGAGGGTGGGAAGATGGCTGCCGCCAGTAAAGGTTCAAAACAGAGCTCCAGTCCTGATTTAAAAAAGTAGCTCTTGAAAGTGAATTTGGTTTGCACCTTCTAGTAGGCAAAAGTCCAAGGACTGTTTAGCAGGTTTTTCAGGATGCAATGTCATGCGAGACGATATAAAAAGATATATATTTGCTGTATAGGGACCAGAACAACAAGCTTGTGCGACTGCTCTCATGGGCTCCGGACTCCGCCCCCCCCTTCTGCTTATGATTTAAGTTTTTATTCTTATTTTTTGAGAATAAACTTATATTTGGGTTGTGGATTAATGTTTTTCAGCGAAATGGCCGTTTTTATTTTTGTCCCTCCCTCTCTAGTGACTCTTGCGTGGAGTTCCACATCTTGGGTATTGCTATCCCATACGTCACTAGCTCATGGACTCTTGCCAATTACATGAAAGAAAACATAATTTATTTAAGAACTTACCTGATAAATTCATTTCTTTCATATTGGCAAGAGTCCATGAGGCCCACCCCCTTTTTATGGTGGTTATGATTTTTTTGTTGTTAAACTGAATTGTGGGTGTGGTGAGGGGTATATTTATAGGCATTTTGAGGCGTGGGAAACTTTGCCCCTCCTGGTAGGATTGTATATCCCATACGTCACTAGCTCATGGACTCTTGCCAATATGAAAGAAATGAATTTATCAGGTAAGTTCTTATATAAATTATGTTTTCAAATGAAATGATTGGCAAAAAAAAAAAAAAAAAAAAAAATCCACAGCATTACTTGTAAATGTTTAAAATGAGGTGGCATTAAATTATACAACCTAAAGTTAATGGTTTGATTACTAGTGGGAAAAAAAATAAAATAAAAACATCTTGTCAAACTTCTGCTGCTAACACAAGCGAATAGCTTCACTTATAACCTGTACAGTATTCTGTATTAGGGCATACTTACTTACTGTGCTCATCTGCAAGTCTAGACTTCTGGAGATACCCACTCTATGAACCTCAGCACTAATCAGCCTGTGATTCACTCTGCCCTGACAACATTCTCAGGACAACTCCCAAATGCCTGTAATTCCTTAACTAGTGATCTCAAAATTGTTTGAAAGGTTGCAACTGAAAATGTGACTATTGGGATGATAAACACTTCTTCCTTGAATTCTGTTCTGAAGCATGCTTTTATATACTGACTTGTTATTATGAACACCAGATCTGGGACAACACATTTTATACTTACACACTGCCTAGTGTAAATAAGCACTACATTTCGAAATAACTTTAAAAAGCTTCTAAAATAATTTTGCTAGAATTGATTTGCACTCCTGAGACACACCCCTTGAAAAACATCTTATGTCCTCTAATTTGGCAAATTAAGACATATTTAAATTAGGTACTACACTAATCAAGCAATCACAGTGTAGCATGTTGCATAGTTAGGTTTTTGAAATCTGCACAATGCATTCCAGCTTCTTAACTAGCAGCATGAGTGGTTTAAATAAATCAAGTGCATTGTAATTGTTTTTTTCCCCACTTACCATTAAATATTTATGATGAATTTGATTTGAAACCATAAAAGTCTTTTGAAAAAAAAAACAAACAAAAAAACAAAAACAAACATATTAGGACATACCTTACCTAAAATGTTGCAGTAAATAATTTGTGGCCTCTGTAGCAAATCATGTCCGCCCGACATCGATAAATGCCGAGAGCATACGCTGTCGGCATTTAACATTCTTGTGAAATGCTTGTGCAATGCCGCCCCCTGCGGGTGTCAATCATCCCGATCGTATTGGATCGGGATGATTCCAGTCTGCCACCTAAAAGGTGGCGGAGAAGTTAAGGACTGCTGCTTTTTAAATTACGTTTCAGGTGGAAACTTCAGGCGTAGAAAGCAGCATTCACTACCCCATAGTATATATCGGCAAGTGAGCACTCTATTGCACATTACATGGTTTAAACTAATTTGACACTGCAGTTCTGTTGGCATATGAAGAGCAGTTCAGGTATATTCCTCTTGAAAAGCCTGGGAGGAATTAATTCTGGTCTCCTTTGTATTGACGAATTAGGAACACATGTAATTGAGCATGTGATCTGATTTAGCCAATCACTGTGTAGAATGATGTAGGCTCAGATACATTTTGCCTTACCTTAGTATGAAATAAACACTCCCTACAACTATGCAAGGAAGTGGAACGTTTAAGAGGTACTTTACAGCAAAAGCAGGCAAAATAAATAAAAGTATGATGTTATGTTTTATTTTTTTTTCATTAAACATTTTATGCAGAAATTAAATGTTGAGTTTAATGTCGCTCTAAAGTTTTAGAAGAAATGTTTATGTTCTTCTGTGTATCAGCCCCATTCTACTGGTCCCTTTATAGGAGGGCAAATCTAAAACTTGCAGATCATCAGCAAATTAGCCATCAGTTAATTGTTTTTCTTTGTATGGCTTTATTATACTGGGTGTTGGCATTTTTTTGTGATGGTCCATAGTTTTAAGTGTCATTTCTTAATTTAAGTCAAATCTTTCTACACTACGTTCAGCTCATTGTTTCTTGATATTTTCTTTCTAAATCCCATCATTGGTTACATTAGGGACTAAGATGTTCTGTTATTAAGAGAGAGACCAATCAAACTAGGGCATGTAATTTTAAACAACTTTCCAATTTACTTTTATCACCAATTTTGCTTTGTTCTCTTGGTATTCTTAGTTGAAAGCTAAACCTAGGAGGTTCATATGCTAATTTCTTAGACCTTGAAGGCCGCCTCTAACCTAAATGCATTTTGATTTTTCGCCACTAGAGGGCATTAGTTCACGTGTTTCATATAGATAACATTGAGCTCAAGAACGTGAATTTACCATGGAGACAGCTCTGATTGGCTAAAATGCAAGTCTGTCAAAAGAACTGAAATAAGGGGCCAGTCTGCTGAGGCTTAGATACAAGGTAATTACAGAGGTAAAATGTGTATAATTATAACTGTGTTGGTTATGCAAAACTGGGGAATTGGTAATTAAGATTGTAAATTCCCACGGGAATAGGGCCCTCAATTCCCCCTGTTTTTTTTTTTTTTCTATAAAATTTTGTCATACTGTTTCTCCATTGTACTGTTATCCTTGTACCCATGGGCAGCGCTGCGGAATCTGTTGGCGCTTTATAAATAAAGAATAATAATAATAAAATTAAGGGATTATCTATCTTTTAAAACAACAACAAAAATTCTGGTGTTGACTGTCCCTCTAAGCATAGCCTTCAGTTTTCTTGTATACACTATTTTTATATACACATAACACAAGCTTATTCGTGTGTACATATAAAGTTTTCTAAACAACACACATTATTATTCATTTTACTTTTTATATTCTTTTACTATTGAAGTGTTTAGCTTTGTTTTTTTGTTCTTTCTTAATGGCTAAATATTTGCCATGTACCTAATATTTCCTTGAAGATTTGGGAAATACTATGTAGTAGCATTTGTTTTTCCACCCACTCCTTGACAAATATACTGCAGTTCATATGAACACACAACTATGGCGTTGATCACAATCCTTTGAAAGACTAGATAATTGTAGAAAACACTTTGAATCTGTTATCAAATTTATTTTTAGTCCCAAGTTTTTTTTGTATTACAAAACATATTTTATTTTATTTTGGGAGGGGGGGGGGTGCTCACTTCTAAATGTGTGTGTTAGGTAATATGATTTAATTGACTTTTATATAAAATATAAATGTTTCTCCAAAAACAACAGAAAGTCTTCTTCTAAATAAGTAATTATTGAATTTATTCACAAAAACATAAAACAGAGTAAAGAAAAACGGCCTGACGCGTTTTCAGCTGTACTGCGCACCGTACTCATAGACCACCATATATGTTTCTTGTCCAGTGCTTTCTTTCCCCAACTTCTATTCCTCTAGTCTGTGGAGTAGACTGTCCCTTTTAAAGGATATACAATTTTATTTAAAATAGATAATCCCTTTATTACACAGTTATATTAATACACTTTTTACCTTGTATCTTAGACTCTGCAGACTGCCCCCTTATTTCAGTTCTTTTGACAGACTTTCATTTTAGCCAATCAGTGCTGGCTCATAAATAACTCCATGGGCGTGAGCACAATGTTATCTATATGGCGCACACAAACTACTGCTGTCAAGTTGTGAAAAACTGTCAAAATGCACTGAGATAAGAGGCAGCCTTTCAACAAAGAATATGAAGAGCAAATTTAACGATAAAAGTAAATTGGAAAATTGTTTGAAATTGAATGCCCTATCAGAATCATGAAAGATTTATTTTGACTAGACTGCCCCTTTAAATCTGCAGAATCACTAAAATTTAACAGGTCTGAACAAATCTTTGCACTTATTGGAACTGTCCCCTTAAAGGGACAGTCTAGTCAAAATTAAACTTTGGAGTTACTTATGAGAGGGCACTGATTGGCTTATATAAAAGTCTGTCAAAACAACTGAAATAAGAGGCAGTCTGCAAAGACTTGAATGCAAGGTAATCACAAAGGTAAAAAGTATATTAATATAAATGTGTTGGTCATACAAAACTGGGGAATGGGGAATCTTTTTAAACAATACAAATTCTGGAGTAGACTGTCCCTTTAAGGAAGTTTCCATAAATCTACATAATTACTTATAGCCTCATTAAAATTATATACTAAAATCATGTTCTTCTTAAAGAGATATTAAACACTAACTACAATTCATGCACCTCCCTCTAATTATGGGTGCTACCATTTTGGAACCTAAATTTCACTGCCGGTATCTGAAGGAGAGTTGCTGCCCACGTGCAAACATGTCTACACTGGAATGCAGTGGAAGCTAGATTTCAACACAACAGCACCCATGGCTATTGGTAAACAAGGAATAACCTAAAAACTGTGCTTATAAAGTGTATTAAATATTTAATTTATCTCTTTAAAAGTTCAGATTTTAATACTTCCTTTAATATTAAAAAAAAATGGCCTTTGTCTTGAAAGTCTTATTTTTATTTCACCCACATAATGTATTGTTTCCTATCCATAATGGTGAACTCTGGGAATAATATGCCCACACCAAAAACGTAATATTCTCGCGCCACTCTAGCCGTTGCTAGGGATGCGGCGCCTGCTGTTATTCTAGTTGCCTAGGGGGGGAGTCGGCTCCTCTCTACCTGTGGCGGTGAAGTCATCGCCACACGCTTTCCCTGTTCTGAAGCCGGTCGGATCTCCTGTGGAGCAAACCTTGTGTCTTATGCTGGACTGTTATATTGTTGCTTGTCTGACCACTCTGCAGACCATATACTGCTGCCTGAACTGCATTTCTCTGGTTTCCTGCCTGTTGCCGCCGAGGACTGTCCAGCCTGTGGTGAGTGCTCTTACCTCATTTTACAAGACCTTCTCTGCTCTGGGATATTCCCTATCTTTCTTTCTCGACGCCGGGATAACAAGACTACTGGCAGAGTTCGGTCTGATAGCGAAGTAATCCACGAGCATTACATTATACTTCTCCTGCATGTGGTACGACTTCATGGCATTCCTGCAAATATTGTTTGTGACAGAGATCCACAATTTATTTCTACCTTTTGTAAATTGATTGGAACCACTGTTTCCTTGTCTTCTGGCTACCATCCTCAGACTAATGGACTAACAGAGAGTGAATCAGGATCTTGAGGCTTATCTTAGAGCCTTTGTCAATGCTCTCCATACCAACTGGTACAAGTTTTTACCCCTAGCTGAGCTGGCAAGAAACACTCATTGACACTCTTCTCTTTGATGTTCTCCATTTCAAGCCGCAGCAGGGTATCAACCTTTTGTCTTCCCTCTTTCTGCTCAGTCCACTGAGGTTCCTGCTGCAGACCGACACGTTACTGAACTAACCACTCATTGGCAATGTATTCGCTCTCAGCTACGTTCAGCTGTCTCTAGATATAAAAAGTTTGCTGATTGTCATAGAGCTTCTGTACGTTCCATCTCAATAGGTGAACGTGTTTGGGTCTCTACTCAACATATTCGTCTACGTCAACCCTGTCACAAATTGGGGCCTAGGTTTATTGGTACTTGCAAAGTCCTGAAATGACTGTCTCCTGTTACCTACAAAGTAGCTTTGCCCAAAACTCTACACATACACCCAGTCTTCCATATCTCACTACTCAAGCCTTACATCAAGAATAGATATACCTGGCTCTGAGCTCCTCCTCCGCTCCTGGTCCGTGGTGACCCTGAATATGAGGTTGCCAAGATCCTGGACTCCAGATACAGGCGCAGACAACTGCAATATCTGGTACATTGGAAGGGTTACTCTGTGGCGGATCATTCCTGCCCGTGATGCGCATGCTCCATCTTTGGTATCCAGATTCCATGCTGCTCATCCTTTGAGGCTGACTCTGGTTCCCGGAGGGAATTCTTGAGAGGGGGGGCTATGTCGCGCCGCGCCACTCTAGCCATTGCTAGGGACGCGGCACCTGCTGTTATGCTCGTTGCCTAGGGGGAAGTCGGCTCCTCTCTGTGTGCGGCAGTGATGTCATTACTGCACGCTTTCCCTGTTCTGAAGCCGGTCGGATCTCCTATGGCATGAACGCTGCGCCTATGTAATTAACTCACTTGCTACCTATCACTGCCCAAGTAATGGTGTTACTTACTGTTCTCCTGGGTGTTATTTATTCTTATGCTGGACTGTTATATTGTTGCTGACCCTTGCTTGTCTGACCACTCTGCATGTTTACCCCTTAACTGCTGGATTGATATACTGCTGCTGCTCTGCTTGTCTTACCTCTCTGCCTGTTAAACCCTATTGCTCTGGATTGCCTTACTGTTGCCAAACACTGCCTGCCTGACCATCCTAGTGGTTTACCTCTGGACTGCCTTGCTGTTGCCAGGTCCTGCCTATCTGACCTTTTTGGTGGTTTGTCCCTGAACTGCCTTTCTCTGGTTTCCTGCCTCTTGCCTCCGAGGACTGTCCTGCCTGTGGTGAGTGTCGCTTACCTCATCTTTAAAACCTTCTCTGCTCTGGGATATTCCCTATCTTTCGACACCGGAATAACAAGACTACTGGCCGAGTTCAGTCTGATAGCGGAGTATCCCACGAGAATTACAAATAGAGTACCTTCTTCTAAACATAAATATGTTACAAACTCTAAAATAGAATATTGATGCTGCAAAACAGCTTTGTGTAGTAGATAGACGTCATAGTCCTCTATGCTTAATAACTCAAATGTAAAGCAGAATTTCAGGGCATGTGAACTTATTTATAGCACAGTGAACTCTTAATAGTTCACCACAATAATTAATAATATGATTCTACATTTACGTATATGTAGTTGGCTTAAAAAAAAAAAAAAGCCAGTCAAACACAAGACTGAGAATCAAACTTTGAAGTTATAAACTTAGATGGAATGTGGTGAGTTTCCGTGAATATTGATTGTGAAATGATCCTTTTGGTTATTTTTCTGCAATGTAATACAGAGAAAAACAAAATTCATGCTTACCGGATAAATTTCTGAGTATGGAGAGTCCACGGCGTCATTCCAATTACTAGTGGGATATTCAACTCCTGGCCAGCAGGAGGAGGCAAATAGCACCCCAGCAAAGCTTCCCTTACCCATAATCCCCAGTCATTCAGCTGAAGGAAAATAAAAAAAGAAGAAACACAAAAAAGTATAGAGGTCCCTGAGGTTTACTAAACCCCCCCCCCCCCCCCCCGCTGAATTACAATTTAAAAAGAGGGCCGGGGTCATGGACTCTTCATGCCCGGAAAGAAATACATTTATCAGGTAAGCATACATTTTGTTTTCTTTCCTATGGCATGGAGAGTCCATGACGTCATTCCAATTACTAGTGGGAACAAATACCCAAGCTAGAGTACACAGAATGAAAAGGGAGGGAGAGCAAGGCAGGAGGACTTAAACAGAAGAGCCTTTCTCCCAAGAGAGGCCTCAAAGTATCAAATTTGAAGAATTTGGAAAAAGTATGCAAAGAGGACCATGTGGAATAAGCCATAATTCTCTCAGGAGGCTGCTGTCCATCTGAACTGAAGTAAAGAAGCAGAGGCTTACGGCCTACTACGGCCTAATACCCAGGAGGGTGGAGTAGCATAAAAGTGTAGTATAAACACCGCCGACCAACTACACAGTACCCGGAGGGGACATTTAAGCTTTTCAGCTCCGAAACCGCTCCACGGGATTCAAAAAGAACAAAAAAAAAAAAAAAAAAAAAAAAAACCCCCAGCATGGCTTAAAAAGTACCGGAGGCCCTAATCATCCTCTACCATCACATCACGGCTCAAGCAAGTAATACTGGGTAAGACACCCCACACCTACAAGATCCGCATACAGAATGCATTAACAAGGGACCATCACAACACATATGGGTAGTGGAATAAAGATTAACAAGCGCAGTTAGATATTAATACAAGTGACTTTACCAATATACCCTTTAACGCACTTGTCTAGCAATATCTATCTCAGCGTTGCACGAAACAGTAACTCACCATAGCTGACACTACCAATAGTGTTTAAGTGTCTCACAAAATGGCAGCCAGGAGAGTCACAAAAGCTGACAAAATCAATAAGCCACTAACCACTCCTAATGCAAAAATGAGTACTTATTTTAAAGCTGTGGAGTCTGCAGCTTCTTCATCACCACCCTCACAACCTCAAGAACAAGAGGATGAAGCAAAGGACTTGCAGCATATAACAGACACAGACTATGGCCCAATTACCAGGACAAACTTGAATCTCTTGCCGTCCAAAGAGGATTTCAAACACTTCATGGTCCTTGTAGGACAAATGATAAAGGACAGTATATCAGAGATCAAAAAAGACATCAATGTGACCCACACTTCTGATCCGAATGTCCTAATCGCCAGCGAAGATAACCAAGGAGAGGATACAACAGGCCCACGGCAGTCGCCATCTTCAATCCTACTCCCAGGACATTCCTCATTGCGGTATGATGAAAAGGAGATTGAGGGGCATGACGCTAGTGTGGAGTTGGGCTCCACTACTAAACTGCAGGACTCTCAACCAGATGCGCTCTATAGCGGCTTAAAAGACCCACTATTGACACACACTCTCCAAGGTGTTAAGGGGCTGATCTGGGCGTGAGGCTCGCGCGTGACTACCGTCTGCCAACTAACCTGCCGACAGCTATCTGGGGTGCAGGAAACAGGTCATATCATCAACCCATGGCGGGATAGACTTGGAGCATGGGCGTCACAACTGTGTGGGATTCTTCAAAATCTGATCCCCGGCGCTGACTGGTGGCTATTGCTGAGGCTCCCGTGGTAAGTAAAACTAGCGTCTTGTGGTCCAAGAAAAGGATCGGCTAGTCTGGGCGTGTATTCAGTGCCCATAAAGGGAGAGACACTTGTGGGACCTGGGACCTCTAAATGGTCTCGAAGTAATTTGAACTATTCAGGCTCTAGCTTATGCGTATATATTGCTCATATGTCTGGACACTCACTACAGATATATATATATATATATATATATATACACAGGGAGTGCAGAATTATTAGGCAAATGAGTATTTTGACCAAATCATCCTCTTTATGCATGTTGTCTTACTCCAAGCTGTATAGGCTCGAAAGCCTACTACCAATTAAGCATATTAGGTGATGTGCATCTCTGTAATGAGAAGGGGTGTGGTCTAATGACATCAACACCCTATATCAGGTGTGCATAATTATTAGGCAACTTCCTTTCCTTTGGCAAAATGGGTCAAAAGAAGGACTTGACAGGCTCAGAAAAGTCAAAAATAGTGAGATATCTTGCAGAGGGATGCAGCACTCTTAAAATTGCAAAGCTTCTGAAGCGTGATCATCAAACAATCAAGCATTTCATTCAAAATAGTCAACAGGGTCGCAAGAAGCGTGTGGAAAAACCAAGGCGCAAAATAACTGCCCATGAACTGAGAAAAGTCAAGCGTGCAGCTGCCAAGATGCCACTTGCCACCAGTTTGGCCATATTTCAGAGCTGCAACATCACTGGAGTGCCCAAAAGCACAAGGTGTGCAATACTCAGAGACATGGCCAAAGTAAGAAAGGCTGAAAGACGACCACCACTGAACAAGACACACAAGCTGAAACGTCAAGACTGGGCCAAGAAATATCTCAAGACTGATTTTTCTAAGGTTTTATGGACTGATGAAATGAGAGTGAGTCTTGATGGGCCAGATGGATGGGCCCGTGGCTGGATTGGTAAAGGGCAGAGAGCTCCAGTCCGACTCAGACGCCAGCAAAGTGGAGGTGGAGTACTGGTTTGGGCTGGTATCATCAAAGATGAGCTTGTGGGGCCTTTTCGGGTTGAGGATGGAGTCAAGCTCAACTCCCTCCTACTGCCAGTTTCTGGAAGACACCTTCTTCAAGCAGTGGTACAGGAAGAAGTCTGCATCCTTCAAGAAAAACATGATTTTCATGCAGGACAATGCTCCATCACACGCGTCCAAGTACTCCACAGCGTGTCTGGCAAGAAAGGGTATAAAAGAAGAAAATCTAATGACATGGCCTCCTTGTTCACCTGATCTGAACCCCATTGAGAACCTGTGGTCCATCATCAAATGTGAGATTTACAAGGAGGGAAAACAGTACACCTCTCTGAACAGTGTCTGGGAGGCTGTGGTTGCTGCTGCACGCAATGTTGATGGTGAACAGATCAAAACACTGACAGAATCCATGGATAGCAGGCTTTTGAGTGTCCTTGTAAAGAAAGGTGGCTATATTGGTCACTGATTTGTTTTTGTTTTGTTTTTGAATGTCAGAAATGTATATTTGTGAATGTTGAGATGTTATATTGGTTTCACTGGTAAAAATAAATAATTGAAATGGGTATATATCTGTTTTTTGTTAAGTTGCCTAATAATTATGCACAGTAATAGTCACCTGCACACACAGATATCCCCCTAAAATAGCTATAACTAAAAACAAACTAAAAACTACTTCCAAAACTATTCAGCTTTGATATTAATGAGTTTTTTGGGTTCATTGAGAACATGGTTGTTGTTCAATAATAAAATTAATCCTCAAAAATACAACTTGCCTAATAATTCTGCACTCCCTGTATATACTATGTATCCCACTATCCTGCTGACGAATAATACATACACTGTTGCAGTATTATTTTATGTTATTCTTGGACATACAAATGTTTTCACTGGCCTCCCAGACTGTTTGTTAAGAAGTTAAGATGACACTTGCCAACCTTAGCACCAGATAGATGGTTAACTTACTATATAATCGTTGCAAATAGAACATACGCTATGTCTAGTAGGAACCACGCATGTAACATATGACTACTTGCTTTATACCTTTATCCATACTATTGTTTGGTTTCATGGTTCTGATTGAACTCTTTATTGAAACCTCACTGTACTAGCACCCATGTTAAATGCATAACTTTTAAAGTGACTTATCTACCCTAAATGGAGTGTGAGATTTACAAAGTTTTTTCTAATGGGCACTGAAAGTTTGCTAGACTTCCTAAAACATTGTTAGCTTTTGACCTATCACTGCAAGCTTCATTTGGAGGCACTGCCCCTTTTTTTTAAAGTTCTTGCTTGCAACCAGATAATACCATATTAGGGTGCTATATTGACAATTTAACTTCTGAGCTCTACACAAATTTCAGCCCCCATATGTTTATTACACTATATTCACAGGCTCCTTATTGTTTGCACCTACCGTGATATAAATAGAATTTATATCACATACATCACATAATTTTTCTATGTCTGCAGGTTTTTCATACTTTATGTATATGCATGGAGTTTAGGTGAGGTTTGTGTACATGGCATCTCGCTTCCAGCGGCCGGGGCAGCGTGATGACAAATATATGGCTCCTTAGCATAGTTTCTGACATAGTTTTGCACCATAATGCACGTTAATGTACATAAGTTATGTTCTCATTTTTTGCTTTATGTTTAAGTTCTGGACATGTTCCCAGTATTCTAGCTACAACTGTTGCATAACCACGGCAAACACGTGATTTCAATATTACTTATATTTGAATGTATATACAGGAGTGCTGCAACCATACTGCTTACTAATACCTATCCTATGTACAGATCTCACTTACTCTAGGATGACCTGTCTTCTAACGCAGGCTGGACCTGCACTCATATTTAGTTGTACAATTTCTCATCCTTATATTTAACACTAGAACTGTATAACCCCTGTTTTCTGTACCAGCTTAGACGCCTAGGTTTCAGTGTACAGAATATAGCTTTCACTCATGCTCAATTAGTCTCCTACATTGATATAAAGCTTTGCCCTATTGCAATCTGTGTACTCTAAGTCAGGATGTAGTGGTTTATCTTATTTTTTTAGCAATGTGCAACTCCCTGACATATCTCGCCTAATTTACTTAAATTCCCACCTCCTCCCCCCCATATTCTCATATAATATACCTCCTTTAGGAGGGTTCACCATGCGGTTTTTCTAGCTTGTACCGACCCTAACTACTTTCTTTATATGTTCAATTTGCAGTGCACCTTAAGATTGACCATAGTTCCCCTTCATGGAATAGCAAGATTGTTTAACATTCGCATTACCAATAACTTTTCCACAGCTATTGCTTTTATCGCAACTTATGTTACACCCAGGAAAATAATTCCTCTCCCATAGTATCTTCAACCCTGAAGGGTCTATGAATAGCTCCACATGTTATTAGAGGAAATCATATTAGTCATAAAAAGAGGTACTACCTTTATATTGTACTATATTATTTCTGCTGTTTCACACTTCTCGCTATTAAGTGTTGCAATTGTCTCCACATGTGAATCCTGGGCAAACTGTCATGCCTGCCTTGATGTACTCTAGTATATTATTGTATTGCTCCTGTTGAATACCTCAATAAAAAACTCATTTAAAAAAAAAAAAAAAAAAAGACGACATCAATGATCTGGGACAAAGCGTCCTAACATTAGAACAGACAGAAGAAATAAGTAAATAAAATGACTCCACAGCCATAGCTATACAGCAGCAAAACACAACAATTCTTCAACTACTAGTGCACATAGAAGACCTTGATAACAGAAACAGAAGGCAGAACATATGGGTTAGAGGTATTTCGGAAGATATCACGCCAGCACAACTTCCTCAACACTTACACTCAATGTTCAACCAATTGCTAGCACCAACTGTCAAAGAAACAATACTCACAGACAGAGCACAGAGCGCTTAGACTGAAACCATCTCAATCTGAACCTCCAAGAGATGTTATCAGATTTTATCGCTATCAAGATAAAGAAGATATACTCTCAGCAGCAAGAAAGAAAGAACCCATAACACATGATGGGAATGAAATCCAAATATATTCAGATCTCTGCCCAGCGACTCTGGCTAAATGTCGAGAAGCAAGATACCGCACCTTGCACTTAAGGGAGCATGGGATCCCTTACAGATGGGGATTCCCATTCTCAATTAAAGTTAACAAAGACAAAAAGACTGTTACTTATCAAGAACCTCATCACTTTAAAGGAAATAAAGACAACATAGAATAATTACCCATAGGAAAAAGCCCAGGCCCTGATGGATACACTAACATATACTATAAAACTTTTGAAGAAATTCTAGCACCTCCCTTATTAGCAATCTTCCAAACAATAGATAAGGGACACTTAATGCCAACAACCATGCAAGAAGCTTATATATCCATGATACCAAAACCAGGAAGATCCCAGAATGACACAAGTAATTATAGACCAATTTCCCTCCTAAACGCTGATCTAAAGATGTTAGGTAAAATAATAACCAAAAGAATAAACACAGTCTAAGATGACCTGATTCATAGAGATCAGATGGGCTTTGTTCCGCATCGGAAGGTAAGACAACACCATCAGAGCACCTACTTTGGCATCATACGTTAAAAACCAAAAACTAAGATCGGTGTCTCTCGCCACCGATGCAGAGAAGGCTTTTGACCAGTTGGATTAGGGATTTTTAAAGGGCTACTTTGGAAAGCTTTGGATTTGAAAAAATCTACAATTAGACATATTTTTTGTTTATATACTTCCCCAACGGCTAAAGTCAAAGTAAACGGAACCCTTTCACATAACCAACGGCACCCGTCAGGGATGCCCTTTATCCCCACTTTATTTATATTAACTATGGAAATACTAGCCTCTATAATACGAAAAAAAAAGCCATACAGGGTATACCAATAGGAAATCAGGAATTTAAACTCTTGTACACAAATGATAAATTTATTCACTGTCGTATCTCCCCAAAAACCGATCCCTGAAATTTGTAGAGCCCTTTCCCTTTATGGAGAATTTTTAACTTCTCTGCAAATATGACAAAATCCGAAATACTTAACATCTCTCTCACAGAACCCGAATTTGACCAGTTACATCATATATGCCCACTGCGACTACAAAAAGAAGCGATTAAATATCTAGGTACATACATCTCACCAAACAGTGACACACTTTTTAGCAAAAACTTCTCTCTTAAAAGCATTAAACAGATCTATGTGATTGGAGTCTAAAACCCTTCTCATGGTGGGGTCATATTTAGTCAGTTAAAATTACTTCCCTCCCCAGAATGTGGGAAATATAAACCCAGTGTGAACAAACGCACACTATATAGAACCACAGAAGCTGGGGGATTAGGAGTACTGTGCATAGAGGACTATTATAAAGCAGAAACTTTACAGAGAATACTTCACTGGCATACCTCCTTAGATACCAAAGCGTGGACCGCAATAGATTCTAATTTACTAAAAGCCCCTAGAGTAGGGGCTCTGTGTTGGGTCCCTAAATACTCTAGACCACCACAGTGCTATTACCTAGATATTAATAAACATCTTTTGTACCCAACCAAACTTAACATTATGCCAAAAACTGGCTCAAATATGCACAAATCTCACACTTTATTACCCTAAGCTCACACAAAAAAGATTTTCTCAGACCTCTAACGACGTATGAATCACTAAGTTATAAGCAAACCCCTATAAAACACCACCTCTCCCTTTCTAGGAGACTCCACCAAATCAATAGGCACACCCAACCCCCAGAATATTTTGATAGATGGCAAAAAAATCTTGATACGCAATTTGACAAAAAGGACTGGGACAAAATTAAAAAATGAACACGACAGTCCTCTTCATTTTTATATAATTATTAGAATTAAACTACAAAATTCTTCTCAGGTGGTACCTCACACCCACTAGATTAAACAGCATCTACCCTGGATCCTCCACTATCTGCTGGAGAGGTTGCGGCAAAAAGGGAACTCATACATATGTGGTGGGAATGTGACAAAATCCAAATACTTTGGTGGTGCATTTTAGAACCATAATGAACATAAACCGTAACCTAACACCTAGAAAGACCCTACTAAATGACCTCCCAAAATTCCCTTGCAAATTAAAACTGTTGCTATTGCAAATAGGAATTAATTCAGTTAAATCTATCATAGCAAGACACTGGAAATAGACAGTTATCCCTACTGAATCAATGTGGATAGATAAAATACAGGACTTAATTTCACTAGAAGAGTATGGCCATAAGAGACTTAAATTTAAATTCAGGAAAGGGAGTATTTTTGTTATCTGAGAGGATCACCTGTATTGCCCAACACAACACTTTACCATTCTGACACCCCAATAAAATAAAGAGTAGCGGCGATGGGAACCTCCACCCTCCTTATCCCTTTTTCCTTTCACGAATAAACAGGTTTGTTTAATAACCTTAAAGAGCTGCAATCCTTTGTTCTCTACAAAAACTGACCAAGAGAAAAACAGAAAAGACTGAGGAATTGAAAGTAGCAACCGTATCCTGAAATTACAACGTTCTCAGCTCTAGGACAATGGACTCATGTATACTGTTAATTACACTTATCGATTCCTGTATTTTTCTTCTTTTTGTTTTCTCTTTCTACTGACAATATTCAGATCTGTATAATTCTCAAAGTCAGTAAAAATCAAATAAAAAATAAAATAATAAACTGGTGATGATCCCTGTGAATGGGAATGTGTAAATACTCGTCCTTCAGTTCTATAGTCGACATGAACTGATCTTCCAGAACCAATGGAAGAATGGAACTAATAGTTTCCCTCTTGAAGGACGGAACCCTGAGGAATTTGTTGAGGCACTTTAAGTCTAGGATGGGACGGAAATTTCCCTCCTTTTTGGGAACCATAAATAGATTTGAATAGAATCTTTTACCTTGTTCCTCTAGAGGGATTGGTACAATAGCTCCCAGGGAGGATAGGTCCCCTACGCAATTTAAGAAGGCCTCCCTCTTTACCTGGTTTGAGGATAGTTTTGACAGGAGGAATCTGCCCCTTGGACGGCAAGACTTGAATCCTATTTTGTAACCCTGGGATACTATGTCCGCAGCCCACGGATCTGGGACATCGCGTATCCAAGCTGGTCGGAAAAAAAAGCTTGCCCCCCACTTGATCCAAAAACAGATCGGGGCGGAAATTTCATGCTGATTTAGAGTTAGCAGAAGGCTTCTTGTTTTGCTTTTCCTTATTCCAAGGCTGGCTGGACTTCCAAGAGGACCTAGATTGGTATGGTTTGGACGAAGAGAAGGAAGACTTCTGTCCTTTAAAGTTGTGAAAGGAACGAAAATTAGAAGTCTATCGACCCTTAGGTTTATTCTTCTTGTCCTGAGGTAGGAAAGATCCCTTTCCACCCGTAATCTCTGAAATGATTTCTGCCAGACCAGGACCGGATAGGGTCTTACCTTTATAAGGTAAAGTCAAAAGCTTGGCCTTTGAAGATACATCAGCCAGCCAAGGTTTTAACCACAGAGCTCTACGAGCTAGGACAGTGAAGCTAGACATCTTAGCTCCCAGTCTAATTATCTGCATGTTGGCATTGCAGATAAAGATATTGGCTAATTTAAGGACCTTGATCATATCCTGGATCTCCTCAATCGTAGTCTCCTCTGATATCAGATCAGACAGGGCATTGCACCAATAAGATGCTGCACCCGCAAACCATAGCAATACTTGCTGCAGGTTGTCACGGTAATCCTTGATGGATGTACATTTTTTTTTAAAGTAAGCCTCTAGCTTCTTATCCATGGGATCCTTAAGGGAGCAATTATCCTCTATAGGAATGATAGCTCTTTTAGCTAGAGTAGAGATAGCTCCTTCTACTTTAGGCACAGTGCGCCATGAGTCACGAATGTAATCAGCAACAGGAAACATCTTTTTTAAAAACAGGGGAAGGGGAAAAAGGAACCCACGGCTTATCCCATTCCTGAGCTATAATTTTAGACATCTTGTCTGGAACAGGAAAAACATCCACCTAAGAGGGAAAATCATAAACTCTATTAAGTAGACTTTTTAGGGTTGACAGCAACCGAAGGTACAGAGTCGTTCAAAGTAGCAAGAACCTCCTTCAGTAGCAACCAGAGATGTTCAAGCTTAAATCAGAAATTAACTTCTTCAGATTCTGAAGAAATTTCCCCCATCATGTCAGAGTCTGAGAAAGCAGACACCACTGCAGTTATCTGTGCAGCAAAATCTCCTGGCAAATAAACCCCCCCAGAAGGTTGAGAGGAACCGCAGACACTGTATTTGAAACCACTAAGGCTTGGGATGTTTGAGGAGAAAGCTGAGACATTCTGAACAGCATTATCATGAGAGACAATTGGCTCAGAAGGGAGTAATTTATCTTTACATTTTAGAGTCTTAGCTGAGCATGAGGAACAAAATTGCATAGGTAAAACAATTTGGGCCTCTAAACATAATAAACATTTATCCATAGAAACAGAGTCTTGGTCTGTATCCATAGTTGGAAGGTTCCCAATACTAATTGGAACATTTTAAATTAACCGGTATGTCACTTTAAGAATCATGCAGAAAAATATTTCTTTAACACAGATTAAATACATAAATATCCTAACACCTCTATACCTCAGCAAGCTGAGGAGTCATACCACACCGGACTGGAGTTGTACTAGGACATGTGGTCTACTACGCAGTATAAAGAGATTGCCTGCAGTTAAATCCTCTTTCAAAAACAAAATGCTGAGGTAAGTCTTCATTCCGCTCAGATTAAGTAAAAGCAGAGAGCGGAGATCACGTAACCGGACCTCAAAAAAACATAATTTATGCTTACCTGATAAATTTATTTATTTCCGGATATGGCGAGTCCACGGAATCATCAATTACTAGTGGGAATATCACTCCTGACCAGCAGGAGGAGGCAAAGAGCACTACAGCAAAGCTGCTATATACATCACTTCCCTTACCCATAATCCCCAGTCATTCGGCCAAAGGAAAAATGGAAAAAGAAGATAACACAAAAGTGTAGAGGTGCCTGAGGTTTTAGAAAAAATAACTGTCTTAAATAAAGGGTGGGCCGTGGACTCACCATATCCGGAAATAAATACATTTATCAGGTAAGCATAAATTATGTTTTCTTTCCTAAGATATGGTGAGTCCAAAGAATCATCAATTACTAGTGGGAATCTATACTCAAGCTAGCGGACAGAAATGATAAGGGAGGGACAAGACAGGTAGACCTAAACAGAAGGCACCACTACCTGAAGTACCCTTCTCCCAAAAGAAGCCTCAGCCGAGGCAAAAGTATCAAATTTATAAAATTTTGAAAAAGTATGCAGAGGACCAAGTTGCAGCCTTGCAAATCTGTTCCACAGAAGCTTCATTTTTAAAGCCCAGGAAGAAGAAACAGCCCTCGTGGAATGAGTAGTGATTCTCTCAGGAGGTTGCTGTCCAGCAGTCTCATAGGCCAAAGGAATAATACTTAGCCAAAGAGAAAGAAGTAGCTGTAGCTTTCTGACCCTTGTGCTTCCCAGAAAAACAAACAAAGCAGAAGACTAACGAAAGTCCTTAGTCGCCTGAAGATTAAATTTCAATGCACGCACAACATCTAGGTTGTGCAACAAATGCTCCTTAGGAGGAGGAGGATTAGGACATAAAGAAGGAACTGCGATCGCCTGATTAATATTCTTGTTTGAAACAACCTTAGGAATTAAACCTAATGTAGTGCATAGAACCACCTTATCAGAATGAAAAATAAGATAAGGAGAATCAAATTGCAGAGCCGAGAGTTCCGAAACTCTCTGAACAGAAGAAATAGCAACAAGAAACAAAACCTTCCAAGATAACATCTTAATATCTAAGGAATGCATAGGTTCAAACGGAGCCCGCTGTAAAACTAAGAACAAGGTTAAGACTCCAGGGAGGAGTAACGAGCTTCAACACAGGCCTGATCCTAACCAAGGCCTGACAAAAAGATTGCACATCTGGCGCATCTGCCAAATGCTTATGCAACAAAATAGACAACGCAGAAATGTGACAAACCCTTCTCCAGACCCTCCTGGAGAAAAAAGACAAAATCCTAGGAATCCTGACTATACTCCAAGAGTAGCCTCTGGATTCACACCAATACAGATATTTACACCATATGTTATAGTAAATCTTTCTTGTCAAAGGCTTACAAGCCTAAATCATGGTCTCAATGACCGACTCTGAAAACCCACGCTTAGATCAAATTAAGCGTTAAATCTCCAAGCAGTCAGCTTCAGAGAAACAAGATTTGGGTGAAGGAAGGGACCCTGAAGCAGAAGGTCCTTCCTCAGAGGGAGTCTCCATGGAGGTAGAGATGACATTTCCACTAGATCTGCATACCAGATCCTGCGAGGCCACACCGGTGCTATGAGAATCACCAACACCCTCTCCTGCTTGATCCTAGCAATGACTCTTGGCAGGAGAGCAAATGGAGGAAATATGCATGCTGGACTGAAATTCCAAGGGACCGCCAGAGCATCTATCAAGAAAGCCTGTGGATCCCTTGACCTTGAGCCATACCTCAGAAGCTTGTCATTCTGCCGAGAAGCCATGAGATCCAGTTCTGGCTGCCCCCAATTGAAGCTTAAACTGGAAAATACTTCAGGATGGAGTTCCCACTCCCCCAGATGAAAGGTCTGTCGGTTCAGAAAATCCGCCTCCCAAATTGTTCACTCCTGGGATGTGGATCGCAGAAAGACAACAGTTGTGAGACTCCGCCCACTGGATTATCCAGGCCACCTCTGTCATGGCCAAGGAACTCTGAGTCCCCCCATGGAGGTTGATGTACGCCACCGATGTTATGTTGTCCAACTGGAACTTGATAAACCGGGCTAAGGCTAACTGAGCATTGAAAATCGCTCTCAGTTCTAGAATTTTTATAGAATGTTTATAGGGAGAACTGACTCCTCCCAAGTCCAAAGACCCCGAGTCTTCAATGACCCCCAAATTGCTCCCCAACCTAGAAGGCTGGCATCCGTGGTCACAATCACCCAGGAAGGTCTGTGAAAGCAAGTTCCCTGGGAGAGGTGTTCCTGAGACAACCACCATAGAAGAGAATCCCTTGTCGCCTGATCCAGAAATATTTGCAGAGACAGATCCGCATATTTCCCGTTCCATTGCCTTAACAAGCATAACTGCAGAGGTCTGAGATGGAACCGAGCAAACTGAATGATGTCCATGGAAGCTACCATCAGACCAATTACATCCATACATAGAGCCACTGATGGCCGAGGAGAGGACTGAAGGACGCACAAGGCTAGAGCCGAAGATCTTTGTTTTTCTGACCTCTGTCAGAAATATCTTCATTAGTAGGGAGTCTATTATGGTCCCTAAAAACACTACTCTTGTGGCTGGAATCAGAGAACCCTTTCTCAAATTCACCTTCCAACCGTGGGAGCGAAGAAAAGACAACAAGATCTCCGTATGAGAGTTTGCTTGTTGAAAAGACGGCGCCTGAACCAGAATGTCATCCAGATATCGCGCCACTGCAATGCCCCAAGACCGGATTACCGCCAACAGAGCCCCCAGGACCTTTGAGAAAATTATGGGAACTGTGGCAAGGCTGAATGGAAGAGCCACAAACTGAAAGTGCTTGTCTAGAAAAGAGAATCTGAGAAACTTGTGATGATCCCTGTGGATGGGAACATGAAGGTACGCATCCTTTAGGTCTATGGTTGTCATGAACTGACCCTCTTGAACCAAGGGAAGAATGGAGCGTATAGTCTCCATCTTGAAGGACGGTACACTCTACTTTAGGTCTAAAATAGGTCTGAAAGTCCCCTCTTTCTTGGGAACCACAAACAAATTTGGATAAAATCCCAGACCCTGTTCCTGCGAAGGAACTGGAACTATAACTCCCAGGGCAAAAAGATCCTTGATCTCTTTTTCTGGTCTACAGATAATATTGAGAGAAGAAACCTGCTTCTGGGAGGAAAAGTCTTGAATTCTATCTTGTACCCCTGAAATACAATTTCCACGGCCCACAGGTCTGGGACATCTTGTATCCTAATATCTCGTATCCAATAGCCGGCTTGGCGCCCAAACGTCACCTTTTAGCAAAAAATTGTTTTAGCCGTGGGCTGCTGTAGCAGCTAAGAACGGCGATCGGTTGAAACAAATAAAGGAGCTTTCTACATGAAGTATCTTATACTTCATGAATGAAAGTCCCCTTTATTTGTTTCAATAGTCAATCCTAGCGTTTGTACAACGCTAGGATTGACTTTCACTTTAAATATGGACACAACTTCAGCATCAGTAGAAGGAATTATACTGCCTGAATCTGAGATTTCACCCTCAGCTGCACCCGAAGACTCATCATTCTCAGACTTCTGAGAGGAAATACTTTGATTAGCCACTTCAGGATCAGAAACCTTACTTACTGTTTCTTTAAATTTCCATTTGCGTTTTCCCTGCAGCATGGGAAAAGTAGACAGCACCTCAGATACTGCAGAGAATACCTGGGAAGCAATATCTTGCAAAGTAACCCCAGACGGAGCATGAGAGGAAACGCAGGGCACTGCATGTGCAGATGAATAGGATTGGGACGGTTGAGGAGACAGCTGCGGCACATCTGAAACAGGAGGCTCCTGAACAGCATCCGCCTTAGCTAATGATGGCTCAGGGTCAAAAAGTCTATTTCTATAAGCTAAAGTTATTTCAATACATGAACAAAAATGTACTGGGCGTTCCACCTGGGCATCAAAACATAAGCTACAGGTAACATCCTGCACAGCCTCTTGATACATAATACAAAAAAAAGACGCAAATAAAAAATCTAACTTTTTTTTTGTCTTTTAACAAAGGATATAATACAGAACAAATAAAACTTTCTTAAATAAATGTTCCCTTTAAATTTAGCAAATGAAGAAAACATACCCCAGGCAACACTCTACACATCGGGAGCATTACTGAGGTGCCCTACCTGTCCTGCAACCCGCAGCAGAGGGAAAAAACGATCCTGTTTACAATCCGGATTCCAGAGAAGCAAAATCAGCAAGAAGCCTTCTAAACAGCAGAGCCATCTGACATATGCACACCTCACTTTACAGGAAGTGAAGAAAAGCGCCAAGAAAGCTCTGACATCAAATAATCAGAACCTCCCAAAAAGGGGCGGTCCAACAGCTGACAAAATTTTTTTTTTTTATTTTGTTCTTTTTTTTTAAAAAAAACCCTTTCTTGAAAACAGGCTTAAAAACAAACAATAAAACCCCCAATAAAAGTACATAATCCGTTACTAAAAACAGAGCCTCAATGAGCCATCAATAAAATAAATAACTCCTCACACTAACTTAGCCTGCAAAAACTGCCATAAAAACTGCACCCTGACAGGAATAATAAAAAACGTCCCCCTGCAGCGTTTCAAAAATTTCCCTGCTTACATAGAAAATTAAAACTGGCACTTATCTTAATATTTATCTGTCTGGCAGCAGGACAGCTCACCTGGTTTGAGAGGTCACATAGACCTGTGGAAATACAGAAAGACTGAGTAAACTTACTCAGGCGATCTAAATAGGGCAGCAAAATGTTTTGGGAAAACGCAGTGAGGATTGTACCCCACAAGTTCCCAATTGCTTAAAAGCCACCACTGCCCTACTTACGAGACTGACATGGGCTAAGGCTAGACCCTTTAGAAAGATCAGAGCAAACCTACTCTGCTTTTAAAATAAAAAATCTTGATTGTAGATCAGACACCAAAACTTCACCTCCTTGCAACGCAGGGTATTATGGGTAAGGGAAGTGACATATATAGCAGCTTTGCTGTAGTGCTCTTTGCCTCTTCCTGCTAGCCAGGAGTGATATTCCCACTAGTAATTGATGATTCCCTGGACTCACCATATCTTAGGAAAGAAACTGCGCCACTAATAAGGCGCACATTTTTTTCTCTCAATAATGTACATAAACTGTATGCAACAGAACCCAATAATTAAATCCATAAGCTTAACGAATAACATTGGAAGTTAAATAAAGGTCCTAGCCCCTCCTTGTGACCCTTAAAAGAAACCCTTCAGCCAGTCTCTCTATGAGAAGGGAAAAAACATAATTTATGTAAGAACTTACCTGATAAATTAATTTCTTTCATATTAGCAAGAGTCCATGAGCTAGTGACGTATGGGATATACATTCCTACCAGGAGGGGCAAAGTTTCCCAAACCTCAAAATGCCTATAAATACACCCCTCACCACACCCACAATTCAGTTTAACGAATAGCCAAGAAGTGGGGAGATAAAAAAGTGCAAAAGCATATAAAATAAGGAATTGGAATAATTGTGCTTTATACAAAAATCATAACCACCACAAAAAAAGGGCGGGCCTCATGGACTCTTGCTAATATGAAAGAAATGAATTTATCAGGTAAGTTCTTACATAAATTATGTTTTCTTTCATGTAATTAGCAAGAGTCCATGAGCTAGTGACGTATGGGATAATGATTACCCAAGATGTGGATCTTTCCACACAAGAGTCACTAGAGAGGGAGGGATAAAATAAAGACAGCCAATTCCTGCTGAAAATAATCCACACCCAAAATAAAGTTTAATGAAAAACATAAGCAGAAGATTCAAACTGAAACCGCTGCCTGAAGTACTTTTCTACCAAAAACTGCTTCAGAAGAAGAAAATACATCAAAATGGTAGAATTTAGTAAAAGTATGCAAAGAGGACCAAGTTGCTGCTTTGCAAATCTGATCAATCGAAGCTTCATTCCTAAAAGCCCAGAAAGTAGAAACTGACCTAGTAGAATGAGCTGTAATCCTCTGAGGCGGAGTTTTACCCGACTCAACATAGGCAAGATGAATTAAAGATTTCAACCAAGATGCCAAAGAAATGGCAGAAGCTTTCTGGCCTTTTCTAGAACCGGAAAAGATAACAAATAGACTAGAAGTCTTACGGAAAGACTTAGTAGCTTCAACATAATATTTCAAAGCTCTAACAACATCCAAAGAATGCAACGATTTCTCCTTAGAATTCTTAGGATTAGGACATAATGAAGGAACCACAATTTCTCTACTAATGTTGTTGGAATTCACAACTTTAGGTAAAAAATCAAAAGAAGTTTGCAACACCGCCTTATCCTGATAAAAAATCAGAAAAGGAGACTCACAAGAAAGAGCAGATAATTCAGAAACTCTTCTGGCAGAAGAGATTGCCAAAAGGAACAAAACTTTCCAAGAAAGTAATTTAATGTCCAATGAATGCATAGGTTCAAACGGAGGAGCTTGAAGAGCCCCCAGAACCAAATTCAAACTCCAAGGAGGAGAAATTGACTTAATGACAGGTTTTATACGAACCAAAGCTTGTACAAAACAATGAATATCAGGAAGAATAGCAATCTTTCTGTGAAAAAGAACAGAAAGAGCAGAGATTTGACCTTTCAAGGAACTTGCGGACAAACCCTTATCTAAACCATCCTGAAGAAACTGTAAAATTCTCGGTATTCTAAAAGAATGCCAAGAAAAATGATGAGAAAGACACCAAGAAATATAAGTCTTCCAGACTCTATAATATATCTCTCTAGATACAGATTTACGCGCCTGTAACATAGTATTAATCACAGAGTCAGAGAAACCTCTTTGACTAAGAATCAAGCGTTCAATCTCCATACCTTTAAATTTAAGGATTTCAGATCCACGGTTGGCAAGAGGCCATCCGGACCAGATCCGCATACCAAAACCTGTGAGGCCATGCCGGAGCTACCAGCAGAACAAACGAGCATTCCTTCAGAATCTTGGAGATTACTCTTGGAAGAAGAACTAGAGGCGGAAAGATATAGGCAGGATGATACTTCCAAGGAAGTGATAATGCATCCACTGCCTCCGCCTGAGGATCCCGGGATCTGGACAGATACCTGGGAAGTTTCTTGTTTAGATAAGACGCCATCAGATCTATTTCTGGAAGTTCCCACATTTGAAAAATCTGAAGAAATACCTCTGGGTGAAGAGACCATTCGCCCGGATGCAACGTTTGGCGACTGAGATAATCCGCTTCCCAATTGTCTATACCTGGGATATGAACCGCAGAGATTAGACAGGAGCTGGATTCCGCCCAAACCAGAATTCGAGATACTTCTTTCATAGCCAGAGGACTGTGAGTCCCTCCTTGATGATTGATGTATGCCACAGTTGTGACATTGTCTGTCTGAAAACAAATGAACGATTCTCTCTTCAGAAGAGGCCAAAACTGAAGAGCTCTGAAAATTGCACGAAGTTCCAAAATATTGATCGGTAATCTCACCTCCTGAGATTCCCAAACTCCTTGTGCCGTCAGAGATCCCCACACAGCTCCCCAACCCGTGAGACTTGCATCTGTTGAAATTACAGTCCAGGTTGGAAGCACAAAAGAAGCCCCCTGAATTAAACGATGGTGATCTGTCCACCACGTTAGAGAGTGTCGTACAATCGGTTTTAAAGATATTATTTGAGATATCTTTGTGTAATCCTTGCACCATTGATTCAGCATACAGAGCTGAAGAGGTCGCATGTGAAAACGAGCAAAGGGGATCGCGTCCGATGCAGCAGTCATAAGACCTAGAATTTCCATGCATAAGGCTACCGAAGGGAATGATTGTGACTGAAGGTTTCGACAAGCTGAAATCAATTTTAGACGTCTCTTGTCTGTTAAAGACAGAGTCATGGACACTGAATCTATCTGGAAACCCAGAAAGGTCACCCTTGTCTGAGGAATCAATGAACTTTTTGGTAAATTGATCCTCCAACCATGATCTTGAAGAAACAACACAAGTCGATTCGTATGAGATTCTGCTAAATGTAAAGACTGAGCAAGTACCAAGATATCGTCCAAATAAGGAAATACCACAATACCCTGTTCTCTGATTACAGACAGAAGGGCACCGAGAACCTTTGTAAAAATTCTTGGAGCTGTAGCTAGGCCAAACGGCAGAGCCACAAACTGGTAATGCTTGTCCAGAAAAAGAGAATCTCAGGAACTGATAATGATCTGGATGAATCGGAATATGCAGATATGCATCCTGTAAATCTATTGTGGACATATAATGCCCTTGCTGAACAAAAGGCAACATAGTCCTTACAGTTACCATTTTGAACGTAGGTATCCTTACATAACGATTCAATATTTTTAGATCCAGAACTGGTCTGAAGGAATTCTCCTTCTTTGGTACAATGAAGAGATTTGAATAAAACCCCATCCCCTGTTCCGGAACTGGAACTGGCATAATTACTCCAGCCAACTCTAGATCTGAAACACAATTCAGAAATGCTTGAGCTTTCACTGGATTTACTGGGACACGGGAAAGAAAAAATCTCTTTGCAGGAGGTCTCATCTTGAAACCAATTCTGTACCCTTCTGAAACAATGTTCTGAATCCAAAGATTGTGAACAGAATTGAACCAAATTTCTTTGAAAAAACGTAACCTGCCCCCTACCAGCTGAGCTGGAATGAGGGCCGCACCTTCATGTGGACTTAGAAGCAGGCTTTGCCTTTCTAGCAGGCTTGGATTTATTCCAGACTGGAGATGGTTTCCAAACTGAAACTGCTCCTGAGGATGAAGGATCAGGCTTTTGTTCTTTGTTGAAACGAAAGGAACGAAAACGATTATTAGCCCTGTTTTTACCCTTAGATTTTTTATCCTGTGGTAAAAAAGTTCCTTTCCCACCAGTAACAGTTGAGATAATAGAATCCAACTGAGAACCAAATAATTTGTTACCCTGGAAAGAAATGGAAAGTAGAGTTGATTTAGAAGCCATATCAGCATTCCAAGTCTTAAGCCATAAAGCTCTTCTAGCTAAAATAGCTAGAGACATAAACCTGACATCAACTCTAATAATATCAAAAATGGCATCACAGATAAAATTATTAGCATGCTGAAGAATAATAATAATATTATGAGAATCATGATCTGTTACTTGTTGCGCTAAAGTTTCCAACCAAAAAGTTGAAGCTGCAGCAACATCAGCCAATGATATAGCAGGTCTAAGAAGATTACCTGAACACAGATAAGCTTTTCTTAGAAAGGATTCAATTTTCCTATCTAAAGGATCCTTAAACGAAGTACCATCTGACGTAGGAATAGTAGTACGTTTAGCAAGGGTAGAAATAGCCCCATCAACTCTAGGGATTTTGTCCCAAAATTCTAATCTGTCAGACGGCACAGGATATAATTGCTTAAAACGTTTAGAAGGAGAAAATGAATTACCCAATTTATCCCATTCTTTGGAAATTACTTCAGAAATAGCATTAGGAACAGGAAAAACTTCTGGAATAACCACAGGAGATTTAAATACCTTATCTAAACGTTTAGAATTAGTATCAAGTGGACCAGAATCCTCTATTTCTAAAGCAATTAGTACTTCTTTAAGTAAAGAACGAATAAATTCCATTTTAAATAAATATGAAGATTTATCAGCATCAATCTCTGAGACAGAATCCTCTGAACCAGAAGAATCATCAGAATCAGAATGATGATGTTCATTTAAAAATTCATCTGTAGGGAGAGAAGTTTTAAAAGATTTTTTATGTTTACTAGAAGTAGAAATAACAGACATAGCCTTCTTGATGGATTCAGAAACAAAATCTCTTATGTTATCAGGAACATTCTGCACCTTAGATGTTGAAGGAACTGCAACAGGCAATGGTACTTTACTAAAGGAAATATTAT
The DNA here is from genome assembly GCF_027579735.1 of Bombina bombina. Lineage (NCBI taxonomy): Eukaryota > Metazoa > Chordata > Amphibia > Anura > Bombinatoridae > Bombina > Bombina bombina. The sequence goes on from NC_069503.1 coordinate 847,642,990, forward strand.
CTGCATTAACAAGTTTGTCATGACAATTAATACAAACAACAGCCGGAGGAATAGCTACCAAAAGTTTACAGCAGATACACTTAGCTTTGGTAGGTCCAGCACTAGACAGCGATTTTCCTGAAGTATCTTCTGACTCAGATGCAACGTGAGACATCTTGCAATATGTAAGAGAAAAAACAACATATAAAGCAAAATTGATCAAATTCCTTAAATGACAGTTTCAGGAATGGGAAAAAATGCCAAAGAACAAGCTTCTAGCAACCAGAAGCAATGAAAAATGAGACTTAAATAATGTGGAGACAAAAGCGACGCCCATATTTTTTTAGCGCCAAATAAGACGCCCACATTATTTGGCGCCTAAATGCTTTTGGCGGCAAAAATGACGCCACTTCCGGAACGCTGACATTTTTGGCGCAAAATAACGTCAAAAAATGACGCAACTTCCGGCGACACGTATGACGCCGGAAACGGAAAAGATTTTTTGCGCCAAAAAAGTCCGCGCCAAGAATGACGAAATAAAATGAAGCATTTTCAGCCCCCGCGAGCCTAACAGCCCACAGGGAAAAAAGAGTCAAATTTTTGAAGGTAAGAAAAAATTATTAATTCAAATGCATTATCCCAAATATGAAACTGACTGTCTGAAAATAAGGAATGTTGAACATTCTGAGTCAAGGCAAATAAATGTTTGAATACATATATTTAGAACTTTATAAACAAAGTGCCCAACCATAGCTTAGAGTGTCACAGAAAATAAGATTTACTTACCCCAGGACACTCATCTACATGTTTGTAGAAAGCCAAACCAGTACTGAAACGAGAATCAGCAGAGGTAATGGTATATAAATAAGAGTATATCGTCGATCTGAAAAGGGAGGTAAGAGATGAATCTCTACGACCGATAACAGAGAACCTATGAAATAGACCCCGTAGAAGGAGATCACTGCATTCAAATAGGCAATACTCTCCTCACATCCCTCTGACATTCACTGCACGCTGAGAGGAAAACCGGGCTCCAACTTGCTGCGGAGCGCATATCAACGTAGAATCTAGCACAAACTTACTTCACCACCTCCATAGGAGGCAAAGTTTGTAAAACTGAATTGTGGGTGTGGTGAGGGGTGTATTTATAGGCATTTTGAGGTTTGGGAAACTTTGCCCCTCCTGGTAGGAATGTATATCCCATACGTCACTAGCTCATGGACTCTTGCTAATTACATGAAAGAAATTAACCCCTTAAGATTCACACACTACAGTACCTGCCAAACTGCCCCACTTATAACCCCTAAAAGGGATATACATGTCCCAGATGATGATCCACCAGATTAATTAACCTCCAAAGTGCTGTCCTTCAGTTCCTAGAAGGCAAATGCACTTACCTGTGGATCCAGCTGCAGGGCAGGAACAGCTTCTTTAGGTGTGATAGACACTTCACCCTCTATCAGGGACCTGAAGAAAAAAGAAAGAACAGAGTAACCAACCCTGGCTTTCTATGAAAGGGTAGCAATAATGTTAGAAATAAAGCAAAGACAACCTCGCCGCTTTCTAACTGCTAACAGCCACTATTTATCTTACTAAAGAGATCGACATGGACACAACATAGCCCCTAATCCTTGCTTGCAGGGAAAAGTACCCACAAAAGGATTAAATATGTTCAGACACCGTCTTCGCACATCCTCCATTGACAAAGGCAAAGAGAATGACTGGGGATTATGGGCAAGGGAAGTTACACTTAAAGGGACAGTATACACTCATTTTCATATAACTGCATGTAATAGACACTACTATAAAGAATAAGATGCACAGATACGGATATAAAAATCCAGTATAAAACTGTTTATAAACTTACTTAGAAGCTGTCAGTTTGGCTCTGTTGAAAAGGTAGCTGGAAAGCCCACTGCAAGTGGCAAATAAGACACTCCCCCCCCCTCTTCTTTTGCATATGAAAAGACCCTTTACACAAACAGCAGCAAACTAGAGAAGGTAGCTGACGGTATTCACATAAAACTTTGGGGCTTGGTTAGGAGTCTGAAAATCAGAGCAAGGTTATTTAAAAATAAGCAAAACTATACATTTATTTTTTTAAAAACTTTATGGGCTATATAAATAGATAATCTACAAAACATTTATGCAAAGAAAAAAATGAGTGTATAATGTCCCTTTAACAGCTTTGCTGGGGTGCTCTTTGCCTCCACCTGCTGGCCAGGAGTTGTATATCCCACTAGTAATTGGAATGACGTTGTGGACTCGCCATGCCATAGGAAAGAAATATAAGTTTTTATTTTCAATCATAGGGAGGTTATCTGTAAAATGTAAACATAAATTTCCTTGATTTGATATACACATATCTATTTAATTGTCAAAATACGCATCTGGCTTTAACCTTTGAGAAAATAATGGAAAAACAGAATTTATGTTTACCTGATAAATTACTTTCTCCAACGGTGTGTCCGGTCCACGGCGTCATCCTTACTTGTGGGATATTCTCTTCCCCAACAGGAAATGGCAAAGAGCCCAGCAAAGCTGGTCACATGATCCCTCCTAGGCTCCGCCTTCCCCAGTCATTCGACCGACGTAAAGGAGGAATATTTGCATAGGAGAAATCATATGATACCGTGGTGACTGTAGTTAAAGAAAATAAATCATCAGACCTGATTAAAAAACCAGGGCGGGCCGTGGACCGGACACACCGTTGGAGAAAGTAATTTATCAGGTAAACATAAATTCTGTTTTCTCCAACATAGGTGTGTCCGGTCCAAAGCTTTAGGACACGGATGATGGGAGGGAGCAAATCAGGTCACCTAGATGGAAGGCACCATGGTTTGCAAAACCTTTCTCCCAAAAATAGCCTCAGAAGAAGCAAAAGTATCAAATTTGTAAAATTTGGTAAAAGTGTGCAGTGAAGACCAAGTCGCTGCCTTACATATCTGATCAACAGAAGCCTCGTTCTTAAAGGCCCATGTGGAAGCCACGGCCCTAGTGGAATGAGCTGTGATTCTTTCAGGAGGCTGCCGTCCGGCAGTCTCATAAGCCAATCTGATGATGCTTTTAAGCCAAAAAGATAGAGAGGTAGAAGTTGCTTTTTGACCTCTCCTTTTACCAGAAAAAACAACAAACAAGGAAGATGTTTGTCTGAAATCCTTTGTAGCATCTAAATAGAATTTTAGAGCACGGACAACGTCCAAATTGTGTAACAAACGTTCCTTCTATGAAACTGGATTCGGACACAAAGAAGGTACAACTATCTCCTGGTTAATATTTTTGTTGGAAACAACCTTCGGAAGAAAACCAGGCTCAGTACGTAAAACCACCTTATCTGCATGGACCAGATAGGGCGGAGAACACTGCAGAGCAGATAACTCAGAAACTCTTCTAGCGGAAGAAATTGCAACCTAAAACAAAACTTTCCAAGATAATAACTTAATATCTACGGAATGTAAGGGTTCAAACGGAACCCCTTGAAGAACTGAAAGAACTAGATTAAGACTCCAGGGAAGAGTCAAAGGTCTGTAAATAGGCTTGATTCTAACCAGAGCCTGAACAAACGCTTAAACGTCTGGCACAGCTGCCAGCCTTTTGTGAAGTAAAACAGATAAAGCAGAGATCTGTCCCTTCAGAGAACTCGCAGAAAATCCTATCTACAAACCTTCTTGTAGAAAGGAAAGAATCTTAGGAATTTTTATCTTGTTCCATGGGAATCCTTTAGATTCACACCAACAGATATATTTTTTCCACATATTATGGTAAATTTTTCTAGTTACAGGCTTTCTAGCCTGAATAAGAGTATCTATTACAGAATCTGAAAACCCACGCTTTGATAAAATCAAGCGTTCAAACTCCAAGCAGTCAGTTGGAGGAAAACCAGATTCGGATGTTCGAATGGACCCTGAATAAGAAGGTCCTGTCTCAAAGGTAGCTTCCATGGTGGAGCCGATGACACATTCACCAGGTCTGCATACCAAGTCCTGCGTGGCCACACAGGAACTATCAAGGTCACCGAAGCCCTCTCCAGATTGATCCTGGCTACCAGCCTGGGAATGAGAGGAAACGGTGGGAATACATAAGCTAGGTTGAAGATCCAAGGTGCTACTATTGTATCCAATAGAGTCGCCTTGGGATCCCTGGATTTGGACCCGTAACAAGGGACCATGAAGTTCTGACGAGAGGCCATCAGAACCATGTCTGGAATGCCCCATAATTGAGTTATTTGGGCAAAGATTTCCAGATGGAGTTCCCACTCCCCCGGATGCTCCTCCATCGCCAGGGAACTCCTTGTTACCCCCTGATGGTTGATATATGTAACAGTCGTCATGATGTCTGATTGAAACCTTATGAATTTGGCCTTTGCTAGTCGAGGCCAAGCCTTGAGAGCATTGAATATCGCTCTCAGTTCCATTATGTTTATCGGGAGAAGAGAGTCTTCCCGAAACCATAGACCCTGAGTTTTCAGGGGTTCCCAGACCGCGCCCCAGCCCACCAGACTGGCGTCGGTCGTGACAATGACCTATTCTGGTCTGCGGAAGCTCATTCCCTGTGACAGGTTGTCCAGGGTCAGCCACCAACGGAGTGAATCTCTGGTTATTTGATCTACTTGTATCGTCGGAGACAAGTCTGTATAATCCCCATTCCACTGTCTGAGCATGCACAGGTGCAATGGTCTTAGATGAATTCGTGCAAAAGGAACTATGTCCATTGCCGCAACCATCAAACCTATTACTTCCATGGACTGCGCTATGGAAGGAAGAAGAACAGAATGAAGTACCTGACAAGAGCTTAGAAGTTTTGATTTTCTGGCCTCTGTCAGAAAAACCTTCATTTCTAAGGAAACTATTATTGTTCCCAAGAAGGGAACTCTTGTTGACGGGGACAGAGAACTTTTTTCTATGTTCACTTTCCACCTGTGAGATCTGAGAAAGGCTAGGACAATGTCCGTATGAGCCCTTGCTTTTGACAGAGACGACACTTGAATCAGGATGTCGTCCAAGTAAAGTACTACTGCAATGCCCCTTGGTCTTAGCACCGCTAGAAGGGACCCTAGTACCCTTGTGAAAATCCTTGGAGCAGTGGCTAATCCGAATGGAAGTGCCACAGGTAATGCTTGTCCAGAAAGGCGAACCTTAGGAACCGAAAATGTTCCTTGTGGATAGGAATACGTAGGTACGCATCCTTTAAGTCCACCGTGGTCATGAATTGACCTTCCTGGATGGTAGGAAGGATCGTTCGAATGGTTTCCATTTTGAATGATGAAACCCTTAGAAACTTGTTTAGAATCTTGAGATCTAAAATAGGTCTGAATGTTCCCTCTTTTTTGGGAATTATGAACAGGTTGGAGTAAAAACCCATCCCTTGTTCTCCTAATGGAACAGGATGAATCACTCCCATGCTTAACAGGTCTTCTTCACAGTGTAAGAATGCCTGTTCGAAGATAATTGAGACCCGTGGAACCTTCCCATTGGGGGTAGTTCCCTGAATTCCAGGAGATAACCTTGAGAAACTATTTCTAGCGCCCAAGGATCCTGAACATCTCTTGCCCCAGCCTGAGCAAAGAGAGAAAGTCTGCCCCCCACCAGATCCTTCCCAGATCGGGGGCCAACACTTCATGCTGTTTTGGTAGCAGTGGCAGGTGACTTGGCCTGCTTACCCTTGTTCCAGCCTTGCATCGGCCTCCAGGCTGGCTTGGTTTGAGAAGTATTACCCTCTTGCTTAGAGGGTGTAGAATTTGAGGCTGGTCCGTTTCTGCGAAAGGGACGAAAATTTGGCTTCTTTTTAGCCTTAAAAGACCTATCCAGAGGAAGGGCGTGGCCCTTTCCCCCAGTGATGTCTGAAATAATCTCTTTCAAGTCAGGGCCAAACAGTGTTTTACCCTTGAAAGGGATGTTAAGCAAAAGCGCTCTGCGCGCCACGATAGCAAACCCTGAATTATTCGCCGCTAATCTAGCTAATTGCAAAGCGGCATCTAAAATAAAAAAGAGTTAGCCAATTTAAGAGTTTGAACTCTGTCCAAAACCTCCTCGTACGAAGATTCTTTATTGAGCGACTTTTCTAGTTCTTCGAACCAGAAACACGCAGCTGTAGTGACAGGAACAATGCATGAAATTGGTTGTAGAAGGTAACCTTGCTGAACAAACATCTTTTTAAGCAAACCCTCTAACCTTTAATCCATAGGATCTTGAAAGCACAACTATCTTCTATAGGAATAGAAGTGCGTTTGTTTAGAGTAGAAACCGCCCCCTCGACCTTGGGGACTGTATGCTATAAGTCCTTTCTGGGGTCGACTATAGGAACTAATTTCTTAAATATAGGGGGAGGACAAAAGGTATGCCGGGCCTTTCCCACTCCTTATTTACTATGTCCGCCACCCGCTTGGGTATAGGAAAAACATCGGGGGGCACCGGAACCTCTAGGAACTTGTCCATCTTACCTAATTTCTCTGGAATGACCAAATTGTCACAATCATCCAGAGTAGATAATACCTCCTTAAGTAGTGCGTGGAGATGTTGAAATTTAAATTTAAAAGTTACAATATCAGGTTCTGCTTGTTGAGAAATTTTCCCTGAATCTGAAATTTCTCCCTCAGACAAAACCTCCCTCCTGGCCCCTTCAGATAGGTGTGAGGGTATGTCAGAACAGATATCATCAGCGTCCTCTTGCTCTTCAGTGTTTAAAACAGAGCAATCACGCTTTCTCTGATAAGTAGGCATTTTGGAAAAAATGCATGCAATAGAATTATCCATTACAGCCATTAATTGTTGTATGGTAATAAGTATTGGCGCACTAGATATACTAGGGGCCTCTTGTGTGGGCAAAACTGGTGTAGACACAGAAGGGGATGATGCAGTACCATGCTTACTCCCCTCATTAGAGGAATCATCTTGGGCAATATCATATCTATGGCATTATTATCCCTACTTTGTTTGGACATTATGACACAAATATATCACATATATTTAAATGGGGAGACACATTGGCTTTCATACATATAGAACATCGTTATCTGATGGTTCAGACATGTTAAACAGGCTTAAACTTGTGAACAAAGCACAAAAAACGTTTTACAATAAAACCGTTACTGTCCCTTTAAATTTCAAACTGAACACACTTTATTCCTGAATATGTGAAAAAGTATGAAGGAATTGTTCAAATTTCACCAAAATTTCACCACAGTAACTTAAAGCCTTAAAAGTATTGCACACCAAATTTGAAAGCTTTAACCCTTAAAATAACGGAACCGGAGCCGTTTTTACATTTAACCCCTATACAGTCCCAGGTATCTGCTTTGCTGAGACCCAACCAAGCCCAGAGGGGAATACGATACCAAATGATGCCTTCTATAAGCTTTTTCAGTGGTTCTTAGCTCCTCACACATGCATCTGCATGCCATGCTTTCCAAAAACAACTGCGCATTAGAGGCGCGAAAATGAGGCTCTGTCTATGACTAGAAAAGGCCCCCAGTGAAAAAGGTGTCCAATACAGTGCCTGCCGTTTTTATTAAAACAATCCCCAAGATTTAACAACTATTAAAAGTAATAATCTGCCAAATATACTTAGTAAAGTAATCGTTTTAGCCCAGAAAAATGTCTACCAGTTTTTTAAGCCCTAATGAAGCCCTTTATTCTTTTACTTAAACTAAGAAAATGGCTTACCGGTTCCCATAGGGAAAATGACAGCTTCCAGCATTACCGAGTCTTGTTAGAAATGTGTCATACCTCAAGCAGCAAAAGTCTGCTCACTGTTTCCCCCAACTGAAGTTAATTCCTCTCAACAGTCCTGTGTGGAAACAGCCATCGATTTTAGTAACGGTTGCTAAAATCATTTTCCTCTTACAAACAGAAATCTTCATCTCTTTCCTGTTTCAGAGTAAATAGTACATACCAGCAGTATTTTAAAATAACAAACTCTTGATTGAAGAATAAAAACTACATTTAAACACCAAAAAACTCTAAGCCATCTCCGTGGAGATGTTGCCTGTACAACGGCAAAGAGAATGACTGGGGAAGGCGGAGCCTAGGAGGGATCATGTGACCAGCTTTGCTGGGCTCTTTGCCATTTCCTGTTGGGGAAGAGAATATCCCACAAGTAAGGATGACGCCGTGGACCGGACACACCTATGTTGGAGAAATTAAAACTTATGAAACGTTTTTTTCCCCCAAGTATAAAATTAGGTGGACAACTTTTCACTACCTGTTTAGGATTTTTCCTGTCTTCTCCATTTTTCTTGTCAGATTTTTTAAATGATTCAAACATGGTTGGATCAACACTATATAAACACTCCGTCCATTTTCCATAAAGAGCGCATAGTTTTTTTTTGCTGCAGGAAAAAAAGGAAGAGGAGAACATGATACACTAAAGGCAAATACCAACTTCAATTAAAGAAAGAGCCAAGCAATGCTTATTTACTAAAACATTTCAATGCACAGGAATTTTACAAAGATGCAATAGTATGCTGCATTATTCATATGTAACAACACACAAGAAACATTCTATAGGCTGTTGTGTAGAAAAAGATGCTTTTGTGATGCTTAAAGAGCCACTAAAGTCAAAATTAATCTTTCATGATTCAGGCAGAGCAGGCAATTTAAAAAAAAAAAACAACTTTCCAATAATGACACTTTCTGAGATTCCAGCTCCTACTGAGCACTTGTATAGTATATACATATATGCTTTTAATAATTGTCTGTCACATAGTACAGGGTAAGGGAAAAATTTAATAATTTTGAAATTTGGTAGAAAATATTCTACTGCTCATTTCAAAGTAAGTGCAACTGCATAATATTTTTACTGTCTATTTGTCAATTATTAAATTCTACTGTATTAAGTGGTTCTTTAAATTTGTTTTACCATTGAAATTCAGACATGAATGTCATATTTGCATAAATAAAAAGAGAGAAGCGCTCAACCTGGGAACGAACAATAGCATAAAAGCTTGTTCTATGGCTAGTTACCACCCTAGAAGCAGCCTGTTTTTGCTCAATATGTGCCTTTCACAGAGAAGAACTTTCCTGTAGCATATCAGTATGATCCTGACTTAACAATACAGTCCAGCCCTGAAATACCAGGCAATCCCTCTCTGAACGAGAAAAACAGCAAAAACCCAGATGTACGTTTCCTAGTGTGGGACTCGTCAGTGAGGTGCAGCCATATCCGTCTAGGCACACTTAAAGGAATATTGCTACACCACACTGACGAGGCCCAATGAAGGCCGAAACAATTGTCTGGGGTTGCTATGTTCCTTGTTCAGAGAGGAATTTCCTGATATTTCGGCACTGGACTGACTGGAATAGGCGGGATAAGACTGATATACTACAGGAAAGTTCTACTCTGTGAAAAGCATTACTGGGCTAAAAGAAGCTGCACCCAGGTGGTAAATCGCCATAGAACAGGCTAACAATTGTATTGAGCTAGTTGTTCGTTCCTGTGAGTGCACTTCTCTCTGTGTCTATGAATGTCATATTTTAATATAGAAACTGTGTTAAATAACCGTTAGTAAGGCCAAATTATCACTGCAGGACACTTTTACTGTTGCAGTTTAAATGCTCCCACGCTCAGTTTGACAATTCAGTAGGATTCCCTTACATTTTAATATGCTTGAAACCTATTATTTAGTTATTTGAAATCACTTGCCAAGGTAAACTCAACTAACTCAATCTAAGTGGACAGCAATGTTGTTAAGCTGAAACAACCATATAAAAAGGGAGGAATTAAGAACTACTAAACTAAACAAAGCCAAAACAATTTAACATTTATTTTAACATAAAATGTTTAATTAAGGAAAATAAAGCAACATTGCAAAATACATTCATTGCTTATTTTGCCTGCTTTTGCTATAAAATCCCTCTGAAAATTGTACTTCTTTAACTTTCCCAGAGAGTCGGAAGGTGCAAGCATCATATTCAAGCATCGTGAATTTTACTTGACCCCGCACCACACTATACAATGATAGATTAGATCACAACACTAGCTCATTTATATTTTCCCTAATTGACTATAGTAAATGAACAAGGAACATGAATTCCACCAGGCTTTCCTAGGAGTGCATCCCTGAACTGCTCTTGCTTTGCAAAACCTATTACTGTGCTAATATGAGAAGGTTAAATTATTTTAATACATTTTATTTGTATGCAATGCTCAGTTTCTGAGATGTGCAAGATATAAAAAATACTTTGATTTCTCTTTAACCCCATACACCATATGGACATAGGTACTACGTCACACAGTACTTTGACCAGCATACTGTACTGACATAGTACCTACATCCACCACAGAGGCGCATGTTGCTGGTACCTGCTGTCAGCCAAGACCCTACACTACAAAAAAAACAATTTTTTTTTATTTATTTTTTTAGTTTTAATTGTTTTTATTGAGGTTCAGGAAAAATACACAGTACAATTATTTGCAAAATAGATTACAGAGCTTCAAGTAGGTTTCAAATAAACACAGAATAATTGAAACAGTGAAAACAAATAAACAAATAGTCCAGACTTGAACTCTGTAGGTTCACTGAACCTCCCTTATTAGATTCTTTCTGGTAAACTTTAAACATATTATGTAATTGGCAGGCCACTCTTGGACCTATTTGAACAAGGAAAATTAGGATGTATACAACCATAATAGGACATACTTGGTAAGAGTAACCTAGGAATAATTAAAATGATAAAATAGGATTGAGTGGAGAGGAGGGAGGGAGGGAGAGAGAGAGAGAGAGAGAGAGAGAAGAAGAAAAAAAAAAACGGGGGGGGGGGAGGAGAAGGGAGGGAATATTTAAGCTCAACTAACTATTCAAGTTATCAGGTATCTTCCCTATGCACAACCAGTTAGAAGGGCTAGTTAAGTTGCTTCCATGTTTCCCATATTTCTGAGTGTAAGAAGATTTTATTTTGTTGGGTAAAAATCGAGCCCTCCATAGTCTCTAGGTAAGCCATAGTTTTAACTATATCCCCCCACGTAGGCAGGGTTTGTTGCTTCCAAAGTCTGGCTATAGCTAATTTGGCTGAAGTAAGAATGTATATGCTGAGGAGGGTCTTTGAAGTCGAAGTTGTGACTATATTTAGGTGTAGTAGGGCAGTTTGTGGGGTGTTTTCCAGGAGGGGAACTAAATTCATGCATCTATGTGAAATATCACACCAGAAGGGTGTCAATATCGGGCATTCCCACCATATATGAGCCGGCGTACCCACCAACCCACACCCTCTCCAACATAATGGAGAATTAACGTGAGAAATTTTAAATAGCCTAAGTGGGGTGAGATGCCACTGTGTGCAGACTTTAAGGTATAGTTCTAGCAAAGTAATGCAATGAAGTGCCTGTTTGGTAAGAGCCACAGCTTTAGACCAATCGTCTTGCTCTGCATGAAACTGAAGAGCGCTTTCCCAAGCCAAAGCATACGCTGAGTTGTAGAAAGTAGGGGAGTTCAGCAAGTCTCTGTAGGAAACCGAGAGAGCTCGAGGCACCCTCACATTATTAGTCCATCTTTTTTCCCACATAGTGGGTTCTCGGAGGGGCTGACTTAAGAATCCCCACGATTTCAATAGGCTCCTGAATCTCCAAAACTCGACTAACAAAAGCTGCGACGGGTTATAAATATTGGAAAACTGCATAGTCATGATGAATTGTCCGTTAAGAAACAGGTCCGCAATACAATTTATTCCGTGTTCCTGCCACAGGTGAGGATGTGAGTCTCTAAGGGCCGCTAGCAGGCCAGTTAGAGAATGAATGGGAGAGGGATGAGGGGCTATCTGTGGCAGCGAACGTAGTCTGTCCCATAAATGAAGGGTGTGGGAGATAATTAAGTTCTGGATTTTGTAAGAGGATCTAACATGCTTGGGCAGCCAAATAAGGTCCTGCAAGGTAAGTGGGCTAGGAAGTGTTGCTTGCTCTAATAGTTGCCACTTACTATTGCAGGATGTCGTATTCCATGAAAGAATATGTGATAATCTCGAGGCTCCGTGGTAAAGAGTTAAGTTGGGGGCGCCCGCACCCCCACTTAAGAGTGGTTGTTGCATTATTCTAGTAGCTACTCTAGGGTGCTTGTTTTTCCAAATGTATTTGTTACAAATTTGCTGAAATTTGCCTATAAGAGACTTCGGGACAGGAATAGGGAGTGAGCGAAACAAATACGAAAGCTTGAGAAGTAATAGCATCTTGAATGCTGCTATACGTCCTAGCCAAGAGATACATGGAACACTCCATTTATAAGCACTGCACTGAAACTGTTGGAGGAGGGGATAAAAGTTAGACTCAATTATAGTAGGTATACTGCAAGACAAGTAGACCCCAAGATGCTTAATCCTTTGTTGGGACCAATTAAAAGCATACGTCTTTCTGAGTTCTGTGAGTACTGTATCTGGCGTAATAATGACATAAGCATCCGTTTTACAAATATTGAGCTTGTAATAGCTAATCTGACCAAACCGATCTAATAGTTTAAAAAGGGCGGGGAGAGAATAGAGAGGGTCGCTCAGAAATATGGTTAGGTCGTCCGCAAATAAAGCGTTTTTTGCAGGGTCCCCTCAACCTCCACCCCAAGAATACCAGAATTACTCCTAATCGCCTCAGCAAGCGGTTCCATGACTAGGGTGAATAATAATGGGGACAGGGGGCACCCCTATCGTGTCCCATTTGTGATGAGGAAGGCCGGAGAATGGAATCCCAGGCCTCTAACTGAAGCCGAGGGAGCTGAATATAAGGCCTTAACACAAGAGCAAAAATATGGAGGGAAACCAAATTTGTTTAAAACTTCAAATAAGTAGGCCCAATTAACCCTATCGAAAGCCTTTTCGGCATCTAATGCTAAAGTCATACAAGAAAGATTTCGTCTCTTGGCTTCAAAGTAAATATTAAGAATTTGTCGGGTATTATCCCGACCCTCTCTACCAGGAGTAAAGCCCACCTGATCTCCATCTATCAAAGTCAGTTATCTCCTTTTGAATGTGCTTAACTTGTTCAGGACATGAAAGAAGATATTCGGGTAGTTTCCAAGAAGATCTAGAGGGTATACAATTCGGGGATTTCATGGAGAGCTGAACCGAGGAGTGGTCAGACCATGTGCAATCAGGCATAAGCACCGACTGAACCTGATCTAGTAGTCACGGCTCACAGAAAATGTAGTCAATCCTAGTGTAGGTATTGTGCACTGTAGAATAGTAGGAGTAGTCTCTAAAGGAGGGGTGGTGGGAACGCCAGACATCAAACAAGTTATATTGGGCAAGGAGATTATTAAATTGCTTGGCAGTTCTAGAGGTGTGTGTGTCGCAAGGTTTGAGTTTAGGGGAACGTCTGTCTAACGTCAGGTCTAGGAGCATATTAAAGTCACCCGCTAGCAGTAGGTTCTGGGTCTTGTGGGAAGCCAACAGCCTCAGGAATTTTCTAAGTGCTCTTATTTGTCCAGAATTTGGACCATAATAGCTGGCTAAAGTATATGGGATATCATCCAGCCTGCAGTTCAATATTAGGTATCTTCCTCTTGGATCTTTGTAAGTTTCTAGTTTTTCAAAAAGTATTGACTTATGTATTAAAATTGCGACCCCCCTTGATTTTCCTTGGAAGGAGGTTGTCTCTATGGTTTGCAGTGTAAGGGTATAGGTGCACCATCCGCCCAATGGGTCTCCTGGAGAAAAGCTATTTTAGATTTAGCATGAGTCGGATAGCTAATGAGCCTGCTTCTTTTGCTTGGGGAGTTGAGCCCTCTAACGTTGTGGGAGGAATATGTCAGAGACATATCTAGGTTAGGGTAGGGGGGAAGGAAAGGCAGGGGGAAAAAAATGAGGGAGGAAGAGTAACAGAAGGGTTAAGAAGGGAGGGGAGAAGCAGGAGAAGGCAAGGTTCGAGGCAAGTGGGTTACTCTTACACTGTTGAATAAACTACAAAAAGTTGTAATGCAATATTAAATTTGTTACTGTTGTAGTGAACTATAGATAAATAAATGTCACGGTATAGCCAAGAGAAACCGCATAAATTGTCCTCCCCAAATAGGGAGGCACTTTATAACAGGGGAAAATGGGGGGTGTAGGTCTCGATATTGGGGGGGGGGGGGAAGGAGGTGGTAGGAGTTAACTATAAAATTCCAAATAACAATAGGCCTTTTGGGGAGAAGGCCGGTCGCACAAGAACAGGGTAAAGTTTCCTAGGGAGGGGGACCAAAATTTGAACTGTCGGCCTTATCGCCTGTCAGATGGAATGGGTGAAAAATATATGAGCCTATGTGACAGTGAATATACATATCAAACAGAAAAAAAGCAGAAAAAACAGGAAATTCACATTCAAAACTTTAGTATAACTGTTAATCATAATACAACATCATAACAATAACTGGTAGTCAGATTCTAATCTCAGTGTGGACCTCTTGAACTGGTCCAAGAAGCATGATCTGTGGCGCCCTGGATATTACATATTACTTGCCTGCCCACTCTATCTAGTTATCCACCTGTGATATATCAAGGCTTTAAATACATAATAGTCAAATGAACTCTAAAGACTTTGATAAAAACTGGGCTGCATGTGACAATCTGACCATTTCACAGCTAAGAGCAAGAAGGTATTGAGGGGCAGAGACTTTCTATAAGGTGTCTTAAAGTGAAATCTATGGGGTGGTCAGTTCCCTAGCTAGTTTTGCAAAGCGTGACATATCACACTAACGTTATTAGTCTGGGGCATCAGGTTTAGGGATATCTCTCTTATGTTTGAACTATCTACTCCATTTGTTTCACTTCATCTTCCTCTGGGAGATATGATATTTAGGCGGGGTTGTTAGGGACAGTAATTTATGTTTTAGGTGACTAAGTCTACTTCCATGGATATGTGTAAAGTACATGTTGTGGAAGAATCAACTAGGTTCAATGACAATAGAGTTCTGTGACTCATGCATAAGGTAATTTATAAAACCACCAGACACAAGCACGGTAGAAAAGTGTGCAGGGAATGTGTCCCGGTTGGGCCCACACCGAGCGCATAAACCCTGTAAAATAGTGTGATTATCGCTCTCAGCCACTTGCTTTGACCTATTGATCTATAGGGCTTTAGCTAGATTTTATAGCATGATTATGGCATGGTCAGCAACTATAAGTACACATAATAAACAGTTTACAAAGACATCCCTGTGGACAAGAATAAACATCAACATAAGCATTATGGGTGGAATGTGAGAATACGTAATCAAAGAAATACTTATCATCCAGAGTCCACCAGTATCAGCTTACGGACTTGAAGAGTTCAAGAAGTGCTGAAACAATGTCTGTTAATATATCCTGTAACAGTGTCCAGCAGACAATGTCCATAAAAACAGACTACACTTTACAGACTGGGTGAATTCTATTAGGATGTTGGTGATCCAGATCTGTGCCTTTGTGGAAGAACAGACCAATCCTGGTCTTCAGGATGATTCTGAGGCCCAAGGCCTCGGGCAGTTGTTGTAGACCAGTCCTTGGATCTTGAGCTCCCAGCAGAAACTTGTCGGTGTGTAGAGTTGTTGGGAGCTGTCCATTCTTCTGCCGATGCCCTTACTTGACTTTGTCTGTGTTGTGGTCTTTCTTTGTGAGATGAATGTAGATTCCACAATTGTAGTAGTTCATAGCCTTTGGATGGGTTTTGGATCATGAACATCCAATTTTCTCAGAATATTAGTAGTTTAATAGGGTAGCCCCATCTATACCTGATGTCATTTTTTCAAAGCGTAGATGTGATTTCAGTGAAGGTTTTTCTCTTCTGCAGGGTCCTCACAGACAGATCAGGAAAGATTTGCAAATTTTTTAACTTGTCTGGGAGGGAGGGCTTCTGGAAATGGGCCCTTTGGATTCTCTCCTTGTAAGTAAAGTAGTTAAGTCGGACTATTGTGTCTCTTGGCTGATCCTCTGACAGACCTTTGGTCTTGAGTGAGCGGTGCACACGATCCATCAGAGCCTCTGCCTCCGTAGCAGGGGGAGCTAGCGTATGAAACTCTTTGAGAAATGGTTGTAAATCAGCCATGGAGACAGTCTCGGGGATACCTCGGATCCTTAGGTTATTCCGCCGAGATCTGTCCTCCAAGTCCGCTATTTTATCTTCTACCACTTCAAAGTAGTCTGCGAGGCGCTGTGTGTAGGTTTGCAGATTAGAGTGCACCACAGCCGCATCCTCCTGTCTTCTCTCAAGAGAGACAATTCTTTCATTCGTAGATGAGATTTCCTTTTTAAGTTCAGCCGTAGAGGCTGCTATTTGAGCTGTGAATGAAGCATGATGCTTGTCCAGCAGGGATTTCAAAGAGTCAATAATAAAAGTGGGGATGACTGCTTCTGATGAAGCTTGTTGGATGTTCTGAATAGCCACCAATGTGATCTCAGAAGTATCAGACCTGGGAGAGTCTGGGGTTTCCATGTCACTCTGCGTCAACCCACTCGAAGGCCCAAAATGGTCCATCACAGTTTTTTTCGTTAGGAAAGGCTGCTTATTTTTTTTCCTAGCTAATTGTGACATATTGACTGAGGAGTAAGTTAACACGACTGTGATGGGAGTCTTAGGTGATATTGTATCCAAAGACACTGGGGCAGACCCACTGAGGTGGAGGGAAAGTTCACTGTGTGGTAGACAGGCCTAATTGGCCTAGGGGAGTTTATTCCATATCAGGAGAGTACAGTTCTTAGATAAAGATAGTGGACTAGATGGTGGAGGTCCGCTTTCTAATTTCTGATATTTTCCCGTCTGATAATCTGCAGCCAGAAAGCCTTAAATGTGAAGAAAAAGTAGAGCCCACGTGGGGAATACTGAGTCTCTGTTTAATACATATATTCAACTCAAAGGAGATGAATACACAGCTGGTGTACCCCGTGTTCACATATTAGAAAGCCAGCTTAGTTGATTAGGGTTCTGTAGGCACTATCCTCTCAGAGGGATAAATCTCACAGGACTTACAACAAGCACTCTCCCCGGGGAAATTGCCTTCACTAGGCCAAGCCGGAAAAAGGATAATGGGTTATGATCTACTGCAACTGTGTACAGTAGGAAAGGGGAGGGGAGAGTGCCCACCCGCTATGTGCTCTGTACTGCCTCTTCAAGTAGCTCTTGTGTGATGCGGCATTAGCAGGTTATTCAACAGGATAAGCTGTTAGCTATATTCTCTGGTAATGGATGATATATCTAAAAGTGGCCCTGTGGTGCAATGCAAGGGTTATATCAATAGTCCAGATAGCTATTTACTTGTTGAATTCTAGCTTTTCGTTTCCTCTTATGCTGACTCTCTCCAATTAGCAGGAAGTAAAGCAGAGAAAAATAAAAGTTAATTACTATTCAGCACCCTGCAAGAGTATCTACATCCAGTGCAAGCTCCACGTGGCTAACTGAGCAACAGCAATTCACAGTCCGTTATCAAAATAACTGCATATCCCACATGAAATTCTTTGTCACCTCTAAGGGGAGCAAATCACTTTTCCTTACACTTAAGCCATTTTTATCATTAAGGCTAAAGACATCTGGTGGTTTTATTTAGGAGGAACCGGTGCAGTAAACAGCGGCACTGTCATATGGGGAGATTGAAAATGGCGTTTTCGCGCCACAACTCAGAGGTTTTTTTGGCACCAATCCAATAAAGAAAGTTATGTCCCAATGTCCCTTATAGCTACCCAAAAAAGCGGCTGTATTAAAAATGTAGAAATGCTGCCTGGAAACCAAACAGCTGCTACTTACAGATGGGAGTTCGGAAGCAAGTGTCAGGAGAGACTACCTCTACTCTCTCCGTGCGGTGTGCTTGAGAAATGTGCAGGCCTCTGAGGTGTTGCATCTAGCTAGGCTCCGGAGCGGATCCCCGACCCTCCGGAGCTGGAGCAGCAGTTTAGCCCAGATGTTGAGGCGTGGGACGTGTGTCCGATTTCGTTGGCAGATCGGCTTTCAGTTTCTTAGATGTGGGTAAGTTCCGTTGTCCGGCCTCGGCAGCTACCTCTGTTTATGTTCTCCAGTCGTTAGGACTGTCTTAGTTAGGCATGTTTGGCTGATGGGTCGTGAAAAGAAAGGGAATAAGACCCGGGGCCGGAAGTCTCAAGAAGGATAGGTCCTCCGGTGCAAATGGTTCCCTCGACTCCCTTATGTCGCTCCAGTACTATGGTGGGTAGTTGCGATGCTTTGCAGAGACTCCATCAACCAAGCCAAGTGCAGGGGTTGGAAATTATATCTATTAGGTAGGTTTACACACTTTAGTTTTGTCCCCCAACTAAACTTAGTGCAGAGCTCTGGTTAGATGCGACCGGCCATGTTGATAGTTGGCTCCGCCCCCCCCCCCAAAACAAACAAAAAAAACCATAATTTATGCTTACCTGATAAAGTAATTCATTTCAAGGTGGCGAGAGTCCATGATCCATTACTCCTGGGAATTACTCTTTGCTGCCAAACCCCAAGCTCTCTATAAAACCCCTCCCACTTCACTGGTAAACTCATCTGAAATATAGCCAAGCACAAAAGTAGGAAAAGTAATAAAAGCATGGAAAAAAAAATGTGTGCGCAAAAATAAACCAAAACCAAAACCAAAAAACAGGGTGGGGGTCTCGTAGACGCTCACCACCATAAAATAAATTAATTTATCAAATAAGCATAAATTAGGTTTTCTTTCATTCATACAGGTTGTGAGAGTCCACAATTCATTACTCCTGGGAAATAAAACCCAAACTGTGAAGTCCACGAGTAATGAGAAATAGTGGGATAAAAAGAACATTTTTTTTTACAGAGAAACTAAATCCACAAACCCAAAGGAACCCAAAGAAAAATCAGGGTAAATATATTCTTTCTTGTTTTTCCATGCAGATAAAATGACCGACAGGCAAAAACAAAATTAACTTTTCTACCAAAGACTGCCTCTGAAGAAGCCAAAACATCAAAATGGATAGAATTTAGTAAAAAAGTATGCCAAGACTAAATTAGCTACCCTGCAAATTTGGTCAACAGAAACCTTATTCTTACCAGCCCAAGAAGTGGCAACTGATCTTGTAGAATGGGCAGTGATCAGTTTAGGTTGAGGCTGTCCCATCTCCAAGTAAGCCTTGTGAAACAAACGTTTTAACCAAAAAGCCAAAGAAATGACAGAATCTTTCTGACCCTTACTGGAACAAGAAAAGTGAACGAAACAAACTAGAAATTCTTCTCTGTGAAAGGCACATATTGAGCAAAAAGAGGCTGCTTCTAGGGTGGTAACTAGCCATAGAACAAGCTATTATGCTATTGTTCGTTCCCAGTTTGAGCGCTTCTCTCTTTTTATTTATGCAAACTAGAAGTTTGTCTGAAATCCTTAGTAGCATCAACATAGTACTTCAAGGCTCTTACAACATGCAAGTTATGAAGAAGTCTCTCTGGAGAACTCTTAGGATTAGGACATAAAGAAGGGACAAGAATTTCCAAACGTATATTATCCAAACACACAAATAATCACTTCCATGGATTCAACACAGTAGCGGACCTATTCAACAGAGGGCACTGGTGTTGGATTTTTTAGGGGCCCCCCCAAAGGTAACTTAGTAAAAAGCAAAAGTAATAAAATACATTCTGCTCTGTATAATGATTTGAGGATAGATAGACCTGCAAAGTGCACTAATAAAAGGCTTCCCTGCATTAAAATTGTACACATTCTGCATACACCTATGTATAGGCTGGCAATTATGGGTCCCCTCCAGTTCTTGGGCCCTGGTGTAACTGCACCTGCTGCACCAATGGTAGTTTTGCCCCTGATTTAACATCTGAAACAAACTGATAAAAGGACTGAGCCTTCACTAGATTCTTTGGAGCATTGGACAGAAAAAAACCTCTCTGGGAAGCCTTGTTCTAAAACATATCCAGTAACCATGAGAGGCTATACTTATAACCCAGGGATCCTGAACATACTGAAACCAAGCCTCCTGAAAAAGGTGCAACCTGCCCCCTTACCAGAGCCCATGGATTGGGGGCTGCACCTTCATGCAGACTTGGATAAGGGAGTAGATTTTTTTTGGATGCTTAAAATTGTTCCAGTTTGAACTAGGCTTCCAGGGAGAGCCAGAGTAACTTCATTTCTGTGAGGAGGAATCGGATTTCTGATCCCTGTTCTGATGAAATGATGAAAATGATTAGAAGCTTTGGATTTGCCTTTGGACTTTTTGTCCTGAGGAAGAAAAGCTCCCTTATCTCCAGTAACAGTAGAGATAATAAAATCCAAACCAGAACCAAACAACATCTTTACCTGTAAAGAGAGGGATAAAAGCCTGGGTTAAGAAACCATATCAGCAGATTTTTAACCATAAAGCCCTTCTAGATAAAACTGCCAAAGGAGGAGTGAAGCGAAAATGCGACAGGCACAATAGACTAGCTCAAAATACAAAGAAAAATGCATGTGCAAAAAATCCTGATGTGCGCTACAAAATATATCAATAACTTAAAAAAAAATAATCTTTTATATATATATATATTGTAAGTCTGAGGACGGGGGTGAAACCCCGAAACGTCACTAAGTAAAATTATTTTGAATTTCAAACGGAGAGTGCCTGCTTCTTTTTGGAATTGTGTGCTATTTTGCTGTGCACCCCGGATTATAATTGCGAGTGCTTTTACCTCTGGATTTTGTATATATATATATATATATATATATATATATATATATTTACACACAGATTCCAAGTAAACCCCTACTCAGCCAGTGTATGTGGGAAATACAGAAGCAGACAGACCACAGGAAATGTTTAACAGCAAGCCTTTTATGTGCAGAATAAAAGTACAAACAGAGAGCCTTAAGCCATAACGTTTCGGCTCCCAAGAGCCTTTTTCAAATGGAGGCCACAATGACATAGAGAACACCCCCATAAAACCCCTTATTTACCCATTACCTTTTACCCAACAGGTATCCTGTATTCTACTGCTGATCACTGGATCGTTTCACACAGCATGTGGGAGGAGTTATAAAGTTCTGGGGCTTGGGAATCTTTGCCTCCTCCTAGTGACAGGGAAGAGTAATTCCCAGGAGTAATGGATAGTGGATTCTCACCACCTGTATGAAAGAAAAAAGTGTGGGGAGGCTGAGGGGGGTCCCTACACTATAGAAAAAATAGATAAAATAATAAATCTAAACATGGCGGAATAGTGGGAAGGGGCAGACATTAAATAAATGAATTAAAAAGCCCTAAACTGCATAATGGAAGACTGGCAAGTACCTAGGATGGTGGCGACCAGGGGAGAGCTGTTTTGGTGGATCATTTAGGGATCAGGGATAGGAGGTGTCAGGTGGGAGGGTAATCCCTACACTAAAAATTAACCTTACATACTAATTAACACTTTTGCTGCCGGGAATTTCATTAGTGTGGTGTGCAGCTGCAATTATCTACTGTTTCTGAACAAAGGGGACCCCAGAGATGCTTTTACAACCATTTGTCTTATTACTGGAGTAGTTGTGTGTAAATAAATTTTTGTGAGAATCCCAAGGTTTATGAAAAAGTTGACAATTTTTTTTATATGACAGTATTTGGTGGCCAAATAGTGGCATCAAATATAACAAAATGGGCCTAGATAAATACCTTGGGTTGTCTACTTTAAAAATAAATACAGTATATATATGATTTTTATAGGTAAATTAAAAAAACAAAAGCTCTTTTTCTGTTTTAATAGAGTGATAGCAAAAATTCTAAACATTCTCTGGTACTTTGTGCAAGTTTTTTTCTGAAATTCCTGGTAGCGAAGGGGTTAATACAATTTGGTAGCAAACCCAAAACCTTAAGAGGGAAGATTAAACTTTGCACAAAACAGTGATTCTGTGGTTTGAAGGTTACCTTTAAAAATTAAGCCATCACTACAAAGATGCAGCTTCACTTTTGTCCTTTTTTATAATGGAAAAAGTAACCTCTACATCACAACATATTTTAAGGGTGATCATGGGTATTGCTAGTCTATTCTGGAGTGATGCGCCTACAAATCTGCTTATTTGCCCCGTAGCAAAGTTTTGCTGTCAAATTTTAACTATTAGTGGAATTTTCAGTAATATTATTGTAAATAATAATATAACAATCCAAGTTTTTTTATTTTACATATAAAAAGGAACACTTAAAAAGATGGTACCTCTGTGCCTGGTAATCGTACATTTATAGGATACAAATGATCAAAACTTAAAAATTAGTAAATATCAGGTAAAATATGCCTTAGTATTAATTTGTATTAATGAGTATTAATTCATTTTTATAATTGCAAGCACAGTACCTTTTGTCTTGAATGTACCCTTCCACTTTGTGCAGTTCTTTACCAAACAGACCACAAGGCTTAAAATTTAAAATGCACTTTTCCCCCGTTCTGTAAAAAAAAATTAAAAAAAAAAAAATTCAAAAGCTCAAGTTACCTTTAAACAAAATATATGAGAAAGTATGAAGAATAATAAATCCACACTTACTTATGATTAGTTATTTCCATATTGCCATACTGCTCAATCCAAAGTTTTCCTACTATTATATTGTGCACACAGCAGGTTGGGTTAGTCCATGTGTAAGATTCATTGTGTCTACAAGCAAAATGAACACACAAACAAACGTTAAAATGATTTAATGGAAATGATAAATGTAGCTTTCTGATCTTGATTAAATTACTATTATTTGTAAGAAATTAAACTACATTCTGAATATGAAAGAAAGATAAAGCCTTACAGTTGTTCCTTAGCCACAGAACATGCTTATTAAGGTTCACAGTTTCCTTCAGAGGTGGTGTTGTCTGAAAATTTACAGCAACCCTCTGTCCTCAACTTTCACCCTCCTCAACTTTCTCCACCCTATCTGTCCCCAGGTTCTGAATTCACTTCCCATTGTGTGAACTTTTAACTTCCTAATAGAACCTAATATCCTAGCAGGCAAGAAACTAAAGGCCCACATGCATAGAATGCTGCAATTTAGTCTACATTATATATATCACTTACTTAAGAAGTTCCAGTGTTATTATTCCTTTGGGTTCAGCTTCTACACTTTTTCCCCAGAACTTAAGTTTTGGGTAAATGGATCCATGAAAAACAAAGTCATTGTTAACACCTTCAGCATGGAATGCGCTAACTGGTGGATGATGACTGACTTGTTCGGAGATTAGTCTAAATCCAAGATCATCACTAAAAAGTAAAACACATGCACACTAATTCAAAAGCTGTTGACTCAGTTATAAAATAAAATGCGTAAATTTGCAAAACTGCTTTCATTATAATGAATCCTCCATTAACAAAACACTTTAAATTAGAATATGTGCAACTATATCTACATGTATCAGTGGAAGGAGAAATTTCAGAGTTAATAGGTAAAACTGTTCTTGTGTGAAGGACTGTGGAGTAAAATCAGTACAGACACTAAATCAAGAGATAAAATAAGAGTTAAGCAGGATAATACAGGGCTATTCAGAATTCCTGCACTTTAAGGCTACCTGAATAATGCATTATCGATTATTATTATTGATAATGCACCATGAACACACTTTACTATAGCCAATTTTAAACACTAACTTTGTAGGCAATGCTTCTTCTGTAACTCAAAATACTAACATTGTTCAATATGTCCCAGGTGTATTAGAAATAATGTCTTATGATTCAGCAATATTAATGCACAAGATGTATATGTGTATATGTAAATGAGTATGTGTAGGAGTGTGTGTGTGCATATGTGCATGAGAATGTGTGTGTGTGTGTATGAAAATGTATAGGGCTATATGTATGTGTACAGTGGCAAGAAAAGTATGTGATCCCTTTGGAATTTGTTGTTTTTTGCATGAATTGGTCATATAATTGGTAATTTCATCTTCATCAAAGTCACAAGTATAGAGAAACACAATGTGCTAAAGTTAACAACACACAAACATGTCTTTATTGAACACATCCCATTAAACATTCACAGTGCTGTGGAAAAAGTGAACACTTGGATTTAATAGCTAGTTGATTCCATTAGACTTGTACAATGTCCAAGAAATTTTGGCCTACTCTATCTTACAGAACTTCTTCAGCTCAGCTATATTCTTAGGGTGTCCGGTGTTTTACAGCTCTCTTGAATGCATTCCACAGCATCTCTATGGGGTTAAGGTCTGGGCTCTGACTGGACCACTCAAAAGGTAAATTTGCTTTTTCGAAGCAATTCTGTAGTGGATTTACTTAAATGTTTTGGATCACTATCGTGCTGCATCACTCAACTTTTACTGAGCTTCAGGTGGTGCACAGCCACCACAATATTATCCTGTAGGATATCTTCATAAACTTGGGAATTAATTTTTCCCTCGATGAAGGCAAGTGGTCCAGGTCCCAAAGCAGCCCCAAATCATAATGTTCCCTCACCGTACTTAAACAATAGGATGTTTTTAAGTTGTTTTTTAAGTCCACAAAACAATTTCCCAGTAGCGTTGTGGAATGTCAAGGTGGTCTTTAGTAAACTTCAGGTGTGTAGCAATGCTTTTGTCATTCAATGTTTTCCACATAGTGGACTAATGAACAGAGATGTTAATCAGTTCCAATAATTTCTTCAAGATTTTAGCCGTCACTTGAGGGTTCTTTTTTTAACTCATTGAAAATCGTGCATTGTGCCCTTCAAGTTATCTTTGCTGGATGGGTACTTCTAGGGAGAGTAGCCACTGTACTAAATTGTCTCAATTTATCAGTGGACAGATGAATATCTAAGCTCTTTGAGATAACTTTGTAACCCTTTCCAGCTTTATGAAATGCAACAACTCTTGATCGCAGGTCTTCTGAGAGCCCCTTTTTGCTTGTTTCATTAATTGGACACCAGGTTTGCCAATTTGCATTATGCGAATAGCAAACTCAAAATGTTTGAGTGCTTTTTATAAGTCAAAGTAGCTATAACCCCCACCTCCAATCTTAGCTTTTGTTGAAGTCATTAGCCTAGGGTTTCACATAAATCTTTTCAACCTATACTGAACAATACACTAATTTGTGTGTTATTAGTTAAAAAGGATTGTGTTTGTTGATTATTGTAATTTAGATGAATTTCAAACCAGATTTTAAGACAAATTTATACATAAATGCATGTATGTGTGTGTGTATAAGTATTTGTAGGAGTGTGTGTGTGTTTATATACTATATATATATATATATATATATATATATGGATGGAAAGAGGACAAAGAAAATCAGCGCTAAGTGTATAGCCCCAAGACCTGTAATCTAGATGTTAAAATATGAACCGGCTGCCTAATACCTGAAATATGGACAAATGAAAGGTCCCCACCTAGCAGTGTCCCATTTCTGATTGTTGAAAAAGAAGAGTGAGAAGATTGGTATCAAGGCGCACTGTTCATGTAAACGACATGTATATATATGTATAACAGAGGATGTATAAATGTGAATAAATAACAAAATGATACACAGGTATAAAATTAAGATAACCCCAAAATTTAGGTTACATTAAATAAAATCAGGTAAAAAGATGCACACCAAGATCCTAAATGGATCAAATATAAATATATACTCCTTTTAGAGTTATAGTTTTTTTCACAATGTGTTTTTTTCTCCTCAAAGACTAAAAATTAATTAAACGCTTTTTTAGTAGAAGGGTAGTACTTTTTGAAAATAATAGATGAAAATGGGAGACATTCTTTCACTTTTTTAAGATCTTTAAGATACTAAATTCCCCTAATGGTGATGTCTATCCAAAGGGAATATCCACATTAAAATTTTTATATATATATATATATATATATATATATATATATATATATATATATATATATATATATATATATATATAGTTACCTATATTACAACAACAGCTGGAAGAAATGGATGCGAAATTAGTGGAGAGAGGCTATACTAAAGAGATGGTTAAGAAGGCACGGGATGACCTCATGGATCCTACCAAGTTGGGAAAGAGGCAACGGACAACAAAGCCAGATCCCAAGCAGATCAACATGGTGACCACATACACACCAGATTCTAGACACCTTACTGAGGCGGTCCAGAGACATTGACCAGTGGTAGGCAGTGATCCCACACTACCATTTGGGAGGGTTGCTGCCCCCTGAATAGCATACCGAAGAGCAAATAACCTAAGGGATATACTGGTTAAATCATATCCGATAAGAAATTATAAAAAGGATACCTGGCTTAAGCCTATGAAGATGGGCTGTTTTCCCTATTCAGGATGTGTCACCTGCAATGGTATGCTTAGGGGCAATTCCTTTCAGCACCCTCATAGCAATCAAAGATTCGACATTAGGCATCGCCTTACATGCACCAGCATATATGTGGTATACATGATTATTTGCCCATGTTCCAGGGTCTACATCGGCAAAACTAACAACCTTCCGTGAACGCATGGCAAACCATCGATGTGCGATACGGGAGGCCCTCCGCACTGGCGAATCGGAACAACCAGTAGCTAGGCATTGTATCCAACATAAACATGCAGTCTCCAGTCTACGCACGATGCTTATAGACCATGTACCCCCCCTCCCGAGAGGAGGTGACAGGGGGAATCTTTTGCTACAATGCAAAACCAAGTGGATCTACAGGCTGAACACCATCTCTCCATATGGCCTTAATACCTCTCTAAACTTTAGCCCCTTCTATTAGACAACATCTGTCTTTGTAATAAGATCAGAGTATACATATCCTTCCTGCAGCTGTACAAGTGACTCTTAACAAGATACAGAACGGCCCTCACATATTGTTCCTAAGTTTCTATCATACTGCTAGTAGGCATGAGTAGAAGCTGGTATATCACTTTATATGTAATTTGACACTGTTTATTGTCTTTATGACTTTAAAAGCACTACAGGTCTTTTACATATTGTGATATAGGTGTAATGTTGAATAGATGCACTTGTATATGCACTTTGTTTTTAAATTGACATTTGTCTTGAGTGTTGCGCCGATATACAGATCTTTTTGTCCACTATTGCAGAAGTTTGGGGTACTTTGTACCCGTATGTAATAAGTATGGAGATCTCTATTATCATATATATGCGGCGCCATACTCAATAGGCAAATACATAAACGTATTGGGTTATTAAATCGTTGCCGCAAAAACCGTGTTTTGATTACATGTTGCCAAGGCAACACCGGCTCCACGATCTCACAGGGCGCACAGTTCAGCGCACCCTGATGATGTCAGACGCCGATTTCACACACGGAGAACTGGCGGCATGTGATGCACTCAAACAGTATTTAGGTGGTGGTCTGGGGTAAGTTATCTATGAAGCTTTTAATATTTATTTTTGTCACATTTGATAAAGGTACAATGATGTACCGAAACGTCATGGTAATATAATTGTTTTAATGGATTAATTAAAGGATTACATTTTAAAAGACCAGTGAGTGCCTGTGTTCTTGGAGAGGATACGGATTTGGTTTGCAGTGCACCTTGGCAGTTGAATCGGTGTAAGATTGTGCTGTCCTCTATCTGGACAATATATATATATATATATATATATATATATATATATATATATATATATATATATATATATATATATATATATATATGTATGTTCTATTCCACATCTCTATTGTTCTCACTTTTTTTCCTTCATTTTCTACTACTTCTCTTATTGTTCCTTAGGAACCTTTACCATTTGGGAAGGGTTTCATCTGTATTTCTAAACTATATTGCTATCACAGTTTAACATTCATAGCAAAATAGCCCAATTAGTTGTTGTAAGGAAATCACAAATTATTTTCTTCTATATGTGTTGGTTATTTTTATCATATTTGATAAATGTTAAATAAGATTAATATCTATAGGTAGATTCGTTTACCAAATTGAAGGATGCAATGCACCTCTATTTTTAATATTTTTAATATTTTAGAATGTTTTTTATGTAGCTTTTATGAGGTTGGTATTTGGAACCTTTTTAAATATGAAGATTTTATTTGAAATGAACTGTATTATCAAATTGGGTGTTCTTATTATAATAAGTATTATTGTTAATTCATAAGATATTCATTATTCCAGAGGAAAAGACTCCCCTCAGGGATATGATTTTAATTTTTATTTTTCAAATAGCTTTGTAAAACAAGCTTTTTCAATATGTGTGTTGATACTCTTGTTTAGATACAGATAGGAATCACTTTAAGGTTGTGTATTTTCCTATTGTCAATCAGTATACTAATCGCAATAATAATAAGACATTCATTGTTCGTAATTCAATATATTGTATTTAACGCTCTTAAGCGCGACATTTTTCACATGAGATTTTTATAGCCCAATAAGTGCTTATGCGCTAACTGTAGAAATCTGCCCTAATTGGCCATATAATGGAATAGTCACGCTCTCACCCTATTGGTGGAGCTTTCCACACCCTCGTCTAAACGTTTAGAGCCAAAGGAGCGCTTCGGTGCATGCGCTATAAGGCCTCTCTCACAGGCCACATAATGAGTCGTCATATGAGAGGAGCATTTCACACCCCTAGAATGGGCCAATTACTGCCGTTTAGAGACGGCATTAGTCTCACACCCTTTAGATTGCCCGGGCTGGTAACGCAATCACATGGAGTAGAATGGGCCAATACCTGCCGTTAAGAGGCGGCGGCAATTACACTCACATGAATTTAAAGTCCCACATTGTTTATTAATTCATTATGAAACAATCCTCTGATGAAGAAGGTAACCTATTCTTTGATACATTTGAAACGCGTAAGGAGAACATTTTTAAGAGACTGTATAAGATTATACATTTTATACGCTTTTACACTGTTCCTGCATGTATGGTTGATGGAATTTGGCATACGAATGTAATCTTGGGAATTGCACCTGTTGTCACCAACAATACTACATGTTTAACTGATACCTCATATTGGATTCAGGTTTGCAAATGCACTCATAGAACAGACCTGGAAGGAAGGATAAGAAGCGGCTTCCAGAATTGCTACGGGACGGATTGCCTTAAAGGGACGCAATTACTTACCTCATAGGATTGAGGTTGTTTTAGTAAGTGGCAATATAAATATATATCTTGAAGCGCCAAGGTCTCAACCATACAAGCTATACTCCAAAATACGGAATCTCCCAAACGGATCCCCAAATGTCAATATTACAAAGTGCTAGGTGAGTACAGCGCTACAGTACCCTAAGGAAGGGTATGTGGCTTAAATATGGTGTCCACGATTGGTTATACCATCTATAGGCGTTAATTGGATAGGCCTAACTAGACGTATGTTTAATAAAAGTAAAAATCGAGGATATGGTAAGTAAATGTGCCTATAAACTTAGATTATAACATTTAATAAGCATAAACATTTAAAATCCTTGACAATTAGAGCTGCATAAAATACAATATATTCACAAAGAAAACTTTAAAAACAAACTAATGGTACCATTATGTATCCATGGAGAAAAGTGTCCAATTGGGTATAGTTCTTAGTCCTGAGAGTCCAAAAAAAAAGGGGTAATGATCCTATATGTGTCGAACTGATTCCAATAATATTGTATTCAAATTATATATGTTAAAGTGATCACTCTGTGAATGCGAAAAAATGTGAACTCAAAAATGGAAACAAAATTTTCAAAGTGCTATTTCAGCTGTGGGCAAAAATACTGAAAAATGATGAAAAAATGAAAAATTTTAAAATTAAAAATGAAATTTCAAAAGGTGGAAAAAATTGTGAAAAAAGGTTAAAAATATATAGATTATAGTGGGGTGTACACCAAAAAATGCCTTAGTGAATGTTTGGTATGTCCCTGGGATATTCAAATAAAACAAATTGTCCCAAAAAATCCCAAAATAAATTAGTGGTGCTTGAAGAATATCCAAACAAGTATAGTTGTAAGATTCCTAAAATGTTGATTATCTTCTTAGGGAATGTATTGGTGATGTATTAGAACTTTAGTGATGCCATCTTGACCTATAGAATGATACAAAAACAAAAACAAACATAGTGCAATAAAGCTACTATATAGTGGAAATAAAGGTGTTAAACTCACCAACTGAGATCCTGAGCCGTAATACCAGTATCTACGCGTTTCGGTCCACAAAAGACCTTTCTCAAGACTGGTACCGGCTCTAGTGTTTGCCCACCTTAAATGTGTTGGTTATCCAATGAGAATGGATCAATTTGGCGCCTAAAGTTCGCGCCGAAAAAAACCACGGCTCAGGATCTCAGTTGGTGAGTTTAACACCTTTATTTCCACTATATAGTAGCTTTATTGCACTATGTTTGTTTTTGTTTTTGTATCATTCTATAGGTCAAGATGGCATCACTAAAGTTCTAATACATCACCAATACATTCCCTAAGAAGATAATCAACATTTTAGGAATCTTACAACTATACTTGTTTGGATATTCTGCAAGCACCACTAATTTATTTTGGGATTTTTTGGGACAATTTGTTTTATTTGAATATCCCAGGGACATACCAAACATTCACTAAGGCATTTTTTGGTGTACACCCCACTATAATCTATATATTTTTAACCTTTTTTCACAATTTTTTCCACCTTTTGAAACTTCATTTTTAATTTTAAAATTTTTAATTTTTTCATCATTTTTCAGTATTTTTGCCCACAGCTGAAATAGCACTTTGAAAATTTTGTTTCCATTTTTGAGTTCACATTTTTTCGCATTCACAGAGTGATCACTTTAACATATATAATTTGAATACAATATTATTGGAATCAGTTCGACACATATAGGATCATTACCCCCTTTTTTTTGGACTCTCAGGACTAAGAACTATACCCAATTGGACACTTTTCTCCATGGATACATAATGGTACCATTAGTTTGTTTTTAAAGTTTTCTTTGTGAATATATTGTATTTTATGCAGCTCTAATTGTCAAGGATTTTAAATGTTTATGCTTATTAAATGTTATAATCTAAGTTTATAGGCACATTTACTTACCATATCCTCGATTTTTACTTTTATTAAACATACGTCTAGTTAGGCCTATCCAATTAACGCCTATAGATGGTATAACCAATCGTGGACACCATATTTAAGCCACATACCCTTCCTTAGGGTACTGTAGCGCTGTACTCACCTAGCACTTTGTAATGTTTTAGTAAGTGGGCATTTATCACTTGTGTGTGGATAACATATGAATAGGATCCTACGCCTAACAATTGGGGACTTATTGTGTGTGCTTTACATTTTGGACAACTAATTTTATGAACTGATTAATTAATTTTTAGTCTTTGAGGAGAAAAAAACACACTGTGAAAAACTATAGCTCTAAAAGGAGTATATATTTATATTCGATCCATTTAGGATCTTGGTGTGCATCTTTTTTTTTTTTAAATAATTTTTATTGAGGGTACAACAGTTACAAAAATAAAATTCAGTTTGCACAATTAAACAGAGGACACATGCTAAATAATAAAGCAAATACCTTAAACAGAAAATTACACAAGATCAGATATAGGGTTAAATCTCATGTTACACTAGTTTCATACAATTCCCACAATAAAACATAGATCAGATGTATAATAATTGGGGAGCAAACCTAAAACACCCTCTTTTTCCTCAGAACTAGCTGAGGCCACTCTAGGACCCCAATGGATTCAATGTACTGATCAGAGGATTTTTAAATAGCACAGGCCACTCTTAGGCCTGCTTTTAGTACTCTCCTTCATATATCTACCAGGACCATGGATAGGTCCGGAAATCCAATACTAAAACTGAAGGAGGACAAAAGAACAGACATGACAGAGACTCGTAACATGTAATATAATATTAGCTAACACAGTGTCCTAAAAACAAAACTACAAAAACTACTTTACAGACAGACTAATATGTTTAAAATTGTAACTGATAACATTATTATAGCTGAAATAAGCTCAGAAAATATAGAGTCTGAGATGTCAGAAAATTTGAAAGCTAATATGATATAAATACAAATACCACTAGGATTACAGGACCCTAAGGTTGCCTGAGGACAGTTAAATGGGTATATCACCCTACTGGGCAATCTCCTTAAAAACTGCAGCGTCTATCTGTTATATACTAAGCTTAGGACTGTAAATTTTGGTAAGCCCGAGTAGAGATGGAGCAATACATTGTTTTCCTAGTATTATAAGAGTTAGGGGATAAATTTGCATAAGTTGGCAATGCAGTGAATATCTCCCCTAAGAGCAACTATCTATGCAAAGTTTACAATTCAAATTAATCAGCGCCTCTATTTTGTTTCAATAAGGCTGCGCCTCATCATCTATACCACCCAAGTCTGCTAACAGGATCTTACTCTCTGACGTACATAAAAGACACATATAACAGCCACAACCGATACCTATAAAACCTAAACACAATCCCAGTGGTTCTAACATTTACAATAGATATATATGTGAGTTAACAGTCATACCCAAATTATAAAAAATAAACAACCTGTAGACAGTAGGACATATAAGCATAGTCATGATGGTTCTTATCAGTGTTAAGGTCCGGGGAGCCGTTTTTACATATATAGGAGGACATACTATGATGGAGGCTCTACGAACTGGGCAGAGACTGCGTAACTCTGCCAAGAAAGAGAGTGTGGAGGATAAGCTATTGATCCCAGGGGGGGGGGGGGGGCGGATATAAAACTGGTTATGGAGTCCCCTTCTTCAAACAGATTATTTAACCTAACCCACATATGTTGTATATGGTCTCATCAAAATAATACACATTATCCAGAGGAGACTGCAGACATAGATACAATCATATTATAAAATATATGTGACAAGAAGTATGTATAGTTGTTGTGGGTTACCTTCAGTAAATAAGGACTCTAAAGATGCTAAGATTAGTAACTATCTATTTATATAGTATAAGTACTTGGGACAGCTTCACTGACACTTACATATTAGGCCTAAACAACAGTGACCCTACCCACTTTACTCAGATCTCACCTTAAAAAATCATGAAAGCTTATAGTGTGTATAAACATCTCTCTCCCGACCATTAGTTCATACATGAGCTCTCTAATAAAGTCTCAGGCAAAGTTGCCATCATGAAGCAGGAGAAGAGAAAAAAAAAGGACAGGGAGTCACTGGGTTTACTGCACAGGGATGAAGCATTATGCTGGAGCGGCTGTGCATAGCCGCAAAGAGAGTCAACCCACTCCTTTTTTCTGGTAATTTGTGCAACAGAGTAGTCACACTGTAAAGCACCAGGGCAATGTAATACATGGGACTGCCCAGATGGATGATGCACCTCCGGAGTTACAACTTCTTGATCAGGAATACTCACGGGCCTCTCCCCCACCTTCTCAGTGGCCCCTATGGCCGTCTCTTTCTGCAGGCACTCATGGTCCACACCGTGCTCTTGAGGATCAACCACATCTCCCCACTCACAGAAATATGGTGAGTGCCCTCTACTTATTTGGGCTGGGATAGCGTCTAAGAGACAGGTAGTTTCTGATAGAGGGTGTCGGGCAGGATTTCCTGAGGTACCTATCCCATATGCGCCAGGTGCCACAGCCGTTCTCTCAAAAAGCCTAACGTCATCTTCATCCGTGCCCTGAGGTCTACTAAGTAGCACAAGCCGGTCTAGCCTGCTCATCAGCTTGCGATCAAAATCTGCAAAGAGGGCTAGTATGGCCATGTGGGAATCCTCCATGTCCGTCTCACCACCCAGCAGGCCTCAGAGAGCCGCCCCGACCGCCAACAGCAAAGCGCTCCCGGTGTCTCCTCCAGTCTCTATAGCAAACTCTGTGGCAGGGATTAGAATATGTCTCATTAGTTAAGGGGTATCAAGTAAAAAATAGCCCCCAAAATCCTCAACAGGGTCGGGAGCTATTATAATGTGCATCCAGTCACTTCGGCGGTTAGGTCCGTCCCCCCGGTGTGCATGTTTTTACCTGATTTTATTTAATGTAACCTAAATTTTGGGGTTATCTTAATTTTATACCTGTGTAGCATTGTGTTATTTATTCACACTATACATCCTCTGTTATACATATATATACATATCGTTTACATGAACAGTGCGCCTTGAAACCAATCTTCTCACTCATATATACATATATACACACACACACACACACACAGTATATATCGCCAGTAGCCCAGCACTCCTTCCACAACTGTGTAATCACAGCCTGGGTGCTATCCTCAAATAAGTATGTAGAAATGACTAGATGTGGGAGGGCACTCACAGGACTTATATAGAAGTACAAAAAAGTGCAATTTTATTTCCAAAATATGCTTCACATTAATTTCAAGTATCAACGTTTCGACCCATATGTGGGCCTTCTTCAAGACAATTTATGATCTAAAAAAACACAAAATATACTTATTGGAATCTAAGTGAACTATAAAACATACAAAACACATATTAAAATATAAATACAATAGTGACAGCCCGTCACCATAAAACAAAATGTATTACACAGCTCATTTTTTAGCTTAATTTATTAAAAACCAAGGAAAAAAAGAGGGGTTAACTTTCACAAGAACTATACCATCAATTAGCAACTACCAATACGGCCCCTCATACAAGAGGCACAAACCTCAGGGTGCTGGTTGTATCCAATATTAAACACCACTCACATTAAATAAGTACCTTTCCCACAGGTAAGGACAACTTGATTGGTCATAGAAAATTCCACAACACACATGAGTGCATACACACACCCCTGTGCAAAATAAACAATTTACCACAATATCTACCGTATCAGACCCTAAAAAATGGGGGCTAACCAGTATCAATGCTATGGACCAGAATAACGCTATTTATATCCTATTTAAGGAACACCCTAAACTTAAAAGGGTAATACAGTATAACTACCTTTCTGATTTAAGACTGTATGTGACAGGAGTCCCACCTGTTGTATCATATACATATAGCCCGATATAGCATCCCTATATGGACAGCCTCTTAGTAAGTTTGAATTCATATAGCAGAGGGCTTTCGACCTCATAAGGCCTCACATATAAGTGAAATTTTTTTTTATATACTCACGAGTATATTTGTGAGCAGCAAGTCCCTAGACTGCTACTCCAAACAGTTTAAACAAATCAAATCACATATGAACGGATCAAAGTACATAGCCTCTCGTAGCACCTAAACCCATCAAACAACAGCTAGATGACATGAATTAACTCCAACGCTATATTATAGAGACCAGAAATGTCATGTAACACAACACGGCATACAGCACAAAAATTGCTGAAAAAAAATAACCAATATGACCTCTCTATCAAACGGTCAATATATACCGCAAGGATAATCCAGTCTGCAAGACTATAACACACAAATCAGCCAGGAGCGATATCATTAGTATAATAACATCTCACTTTTGTCATGCAGCTCGCATCACCTTCCAACGGTATTCAAACCGAACTCCCAGCAAAACAGCATGATCAAAGATACCGGAAACGACCCAATGCGTCTATTAAATAGAGCAGCCGGTGATGGATCTCTACCCTTCAAGGGTAAACCACCCCCTAGACTAGTTCATAAGAGTGGTCGTAGTTTTAAATCTTTGCTAATGAAAACAGATCCCTGGAAGAAGGAAATGACATGGCTCCAGAAAGTAAAAAAATGTTGCTACAAATGTGGCAGCTGTGTGACCTATAATTCCCTCCTCAAAGGAGAGACGTTCCACCATCCAGGAACAACTAAGACCTTTTGGATCAGACATCGGCTTACTTGCACTTCAGACTTTGTAATATACTTCCTGTCTTGCCCCTGTGGACGTTACTATGTTGGCAAGACTAGTACTACCTTTCATGAGAGACTGGCCAATCACAAGAGTGCTATTAGAACTGCCTTTCAAGATGGACAGTGAAGTTTGTGCCTCTTGTATGAGGGGCGGTACTGGTAGTTGCCAATTGATGGTATAGTTCTTGTGAAAGTTAACCCCTCTTTTTTCCTTGGTTTTTAATAAATTAAGCTAAAAAATGAGCTGTGTGATAAATTTTGTTTTATGGTGGCGGGCTGTCACTATTGTATTTATCTTTTAATATGTGTTTTGTATGTTTTATAGTTCACTTAGATTCCAATAAGTATATTTTGTGTTTTTTTAAATCATAAATTGCCTTGAAGAAGGCCCACATATGGGTCGAAACGTTGACACTTGAAATTAATGTGAAGCATATTTTGGAAATAAAATTGCACTTTTTTGTACTTCTATATAAGTCCTGTGAGTGCCCTCCCACATTAGTCATTTATATATATATATATATATATATATATATATATATATATATATACACACATGTATATATATATATATATATACACATACATATATGTGTGTGTGTATATGTGTGGGAGTGTGCGTCTTTCTCACCTAACACTATTCTCATCTATATTGTGGCAACACACCTACCGGACAAGCTCATATGTTTCCCCAAGCAATGGATTGAATGGCTTTCCTGTTCGCTCCCACTGTGATGCAACAGCTGAGACAGCAAAAGCAGCTACACACTATGAAAAAGAAACAAAAAACAGAATTTATGCTTACCTGATAAATTACTTTCTCCAACGGTGTGTCCGGTCCACGGCATCATCCTTACTTGTGGGAATATCTCTTCCCCAACAGGAAATGGCAAAGAGTCCCAGCAAAAGCTGGCCATATAGTCCCTCCTAGGCTCCGCCCACCCCAGTCATTCGACCGACGGACAGGAGGAAAAAACAGGAGAAACTATAGGGTGCCGTGGTGACTGTAGTTAGAGAAAATAATTCATCAAACCTGATTAAAAAACCAGGGCGGGCCGTGGACCGGACACACCGTTGGAGAAAGTAATTTATCAGGTAAGCATAAATTCTGTTTTCTCCAACATTGGTGTGTCCGGTCCACGGCGTCATCCTTACTTGTGGGAACCAATACAAAAGCTTTAGGACACGGATGAAGGGAGGGAGCAAATCAGGTTACCTAAACGGAAGGCACCACGGCTTGCAAAACCTTTCTCCCAAAAATAGCCTCCGAAGAAGCAAAAGTATCAAATTTGTAAAATTTGGCAAAAGTGTGCAGTGAAGACCAAGTCGCTGCCTTATATATCTGATCAACAGAAGCCTCGTTCTTGAAGGCCCATGTGGAAGACACAGCCCTAGTAGAGTGAGCTGTGATTCTTTCAGGGGGCTGCCGTCCGGCAGTCTCGTAAGCCAATCGGATGATGCTTTTAAGCCAAAAGGAAAGAGAGGTAGAAGTCGCTTTTTGACCTCTCCTCTTACCAGAATAGATGACAAACAGAGAAGATGTTTGTCTGAAATCCTTTGTAGCTTCTAAATAGAATTTTAGAGCATGGACTACGTCCAAATTGTGCAACAAACGCTCCTTCTTTGAAACTGGATTCGGACACAAAGAAGGTACGACTATCTCCTGGTTAATATTTTTGTTAGAAACAACCTTTGGAAGAAAACCAGGCTTAGTACGCAAAACCACCTTATCTGCATGGAACACCAGATAGGGTGGAGAACACTGCAAAGCAGATAACTCAAACTCTTCTAGCAGAAGAAATAGCAACCAAAAACAAAACTTTCCAAGATAACAACTTAATATCTATGGAATGTAGAGGTTCAAACGGAACCCCTTGAAGAACTGAAAGAACTAGATTTAAACTCCAGGGAGGAGTCAAAGGTCTGTAAACAGGCTTGATCCTAACCAGAGCCTGAACAAATGCTTGAACATCTGGCACAGCTGCCAGTCGTTTGTGTAATAAGACAGATAAAGCAGAAATCTGTCCCTTTAGAGAACTCGCTGATAATCCTTTATCCAAACCTTCTAGTAGAAAGGAAAGGATCTTAGGAATTTTGACCTTATTCCATAAGAATCCCTTGGATTCACACCAGCAGATATATCTTTTCCATATTTTATGGTAAATTTTTCTAGTTACCGGTTTTCTGGCTTGAACTAGAGTATCTATCACAGAATCTGAAAACCCACGCTTTGATAGAATCAAGCGTTCAATTTCCAAGCCGTCAGCTGGAGGGAGACCAGATCTGGATGTTCGAATGGACCCTGTACAAGAAGATCCTGTCTCAGAGGTAGCTTCCATGGTGGAACCGATGACATATTCACCAGGTCTGCATACCAAGTCCTGCATGGCCACGCAGGGGCTATCAAAATCACCGGAGCCCTCTCCTGCTTGATCCTGGCTACCAGCCTGGGAATGAGAGGAAATGGTGGAAACACATAGGCTAGGTTGAAGGTCCAAGGCGCTACTAATGCATCCACTAGAGTCGCCTTGGGATCCCTGGATCTGGACCCGTAGCAAGGAACCTTGAAGTTCTGACGAGACGCCATCAGATCCATGTCTGGAATGCCCCATAATTGAGTCAACTGGGCAAAGATCTCCGGGTGGAGTTCCCACTCCCCCGGATGGAAAGTCTGACGGACTCAGGTAATCCGCTTCCCAGTTTTCCACACCTGGGATGTGGATCGCAGATAGGTGGCAGGAGTGATCCTCCGCCCATTGTATTATTTTGGTCACTTCTTTCATCGCCAGGGAACTCCTTGTTCCCCCCTGATGATTGATATAAGCAACAGTCGTCATGTTGTCTGATTGGAATCTTATGAATCTGGCCTTTGCTAGCTGAGGCCAAGCCCTGAGAGCATTGAATATCGCTCTCAGTTCCAGAATGTTTATCGGGAGAAGAGACTCTTCCCGAGACCATAGTCCCTGAGCTTTCAGGGATTCCCAGACCGCACCCCAGCCCACTAGACTGGCGTCGGTCGTGACGATGACCCACTCTGGTCTGCGGAAGCTCATTCCCTGGGATAGGTGGTCCAGGGTTAGCCACCAACCGAGTGAATCTCTGGTCTTCTGATCTACTTGAATCACTGGAGACAAGTCTGTATAGTCCCCATTCCACTGTTTCAGCATGCACAGTTGTAATGGTCTTAGATGAATTCGCGCAAAAGGAACTATGTCCATTGCTGCAACCATCAACCCTACTACTTCCATGTACTGAGCTACGGAAGGATGAGGAATAGAATGAAGAACTTGACAAGTGTTTAGAAGTTTTGACTTTCTGACTTCTGTCAGGAAAATCCTAATTTCTAAAGAATCTATTATTGTTCCCAAGAAAGGAACTCTTGTCGACGGAGACAGGGAACTTTTTCTCTATGTTCACCTTCCATCCGTGAGATCTGAGAAAGGCCAGAACGATGTCTGTATGAGCCTTTGCCTTTGAAAGAGACGACGCTTGTATTAGAATGTCGTCCAAGTATGGTACTACTGCAATGCCCCTCGGTCTTAGAACCGCTAGAAGGGACCCGAGTACCTTTGTGAAAATCCTTGGAGCAGTGGCTAACCCGAATGGGAGGGCCACAAACTGGTAATGTTTGTCCAGAAAGGCGAACCTTAGGAACTGATGATGTTCTTTGTGGATAGGGATATGTAGATACGCATCCTTTAGATCCACGGTAGTCATAAATTGACCTTCCTGGATTGTAGGTAGAATCGTTCGAATGGTTTCCATTTTGAACGATGGTACTCTGAGAAATTTGTTTAGGATCTTTAAATCCAGAATTGGTCTGAAGGTTCCCTCTTTTTTGGGAACTATGAACAGATATGAGTAAAATCCCATTCCTTGTTCCGCCATTGGAACTGGGTGTATCACTCCCATTTTTAACAGGTCTTCTACACAATGTAAGAATGCCTGTCTCTTTATTTGGTTTGAGGATAAGTGAGATATGTGGAACCTTCCCCTTGGGGGTAGTTCCTTGAATTCCAGGAGATAACCCTGAGAAACTATTTCGAGCGTCCAGGGATCCTGAACATCTCTTGCCCAAGCCTGAGCAAAGAGAGAGAGTCTGCCCCCTACTAGATCCGGTCCCGGATCGGGGGCTACTCCTTCATGCTGTTTTGTTAGCAGCAGCAGGCTTCTTGGCCTGCTTACCCTTGTTCCAGCCTTGCATCGGTTTCCAGGCTGGTTTGGTTTGTGAAGCGTTACTCTCTTGTTTAGAGGATGCAGAGTTAGAAGTCGTCCGTTCCTGAAATTGCGAAAGGAACAAAAATTAGACTTATTCTTGGCTTTGAAAGGTCTATCTTGTGGAAGGGCGTGGCCCTTTCCCCCAGTGATGTCAGAAATAATCTCTTTCAATTCTGGCCCAAAGAGAGTTTTACCCTTGAAGGGGATATTAAGTAATTTTGTCTTGGAAGATACATCCGCTGACCAAGACTTTAGCCAAAGCGCTCTGCGCGCCACAATTGCAAACCCTGAATTTGTCGCCGCTAATCTAGCTAATTGCAAAGCGGCATCTAAAATAAAAGAATTAGCCAACTTGAGTGCGTGAACTCTGTCCATAACCTCCTCATACGGAGTCTCTCTACTGAGCGACTTTTCCAGTTCCTCGAACCAGAACCACGCTGCTGTAGTGACAGGAACAATGCACGAAATGGGTTGCAGGAGGTAACCTTGCTGTACAAAAATCTTTTTAAGCAAACCCTCCAACTTTTTATCCATAGGATCTTTGAAAGCACAATTATCCTCGATAGGGATAGTAGTGCGTTTGTTTAGAGTAGAAACTGCCCCCTCGACCTTAGGGACTGTCTGCCATAAGTCCTTTCTGGGGTCGACCATAGGAAATAATTTCTTAAATATAGGAGGGGGGACAAAAGGTATGCCGGGCCTCTCCCACTCCTTATTCACTATGTCCGCCACCCGCTTGGGTATAGGAAAAGCGTCGGGGTGCACCGGAGATGCTCTAATTTAAATTTAAATGTCACAACATCAGGTTCAGCCTGTTGAGAAATTCTACCTGAATCTGAAATTTCCCCATCTGACAAAACCTCCCTCATGGCCCCTTCAGATTGGTGTGAGGGTATGACAGAGCAATTATCATCAGCGCCCTCCTGCTCTTCAGTGTTTAAAACAGAGCAATCGCGCTTTCTCTGATATGCAGGCATTTTGGATAAAATATTTGCTATGGAGTTATCCATTACAGCCGTCAATTGTTGCATGGTAATAAGCATTGGCGCGCTAGAAGTACTAGGGGCCTCCTGCGTGGGCAAAACTGGTGTAGACACAGAAGGAGATGATGTAGAACCATGTCTACTCCCTTGAGGAATCATCTTGGGCAATTTCATTATCTGTGGCAGTACTGTCCTTACTTTGTTTGGACGCTATGGCACAATTATCACACAATCACATTGGCTTTCATACATATAGAACATAGCTTATCTGAAGGTGCAGACATGTTAAACAGGCTTAAACTTGTCAATAAAGTACAAAAAAACCTTTTTAAACAAAACGTTACTGTCACTTTAAATTTTAAATAGTGCACACTTTATTACTGAATATGTGAAAAAGTAT
Source organism: Bombina bombina (assembly GCF_027579735.1). Classification (NCBI taxonomy): domain Eukaryota; kingdom Metazoa; phylum Chordata; class Amphibia; order Anura; family Bombinatoridae; genus Bombina; species Bombina bombina. The sequence goes on from NC_069503.1 coordinate 847,684,095, forward strand.
GAAGGAATTGTTAAAAAATTACCAAATTTTCACCACAGTGTCTTAAAGCATTCAAGGTATTGCACACCAATTTTCAAAGCTTTAACCCTTAAATTAAAGAAACCGGAGCCGGTTACAGTTTTAACCCCTCTACAGTCCCAGCTACAGCCTTTGCTGCGACTTTACCAAACCCAGAGGGGAATACGATACCAAATGAAGCCTTCTAGGAAGTTTTCCAACTACTTTGGGATCCTCACACATGCATCTGCATGTCTGCTCTCAAAAAGTAACTGCGCAGTAATGGCGCGAAAATGAGGCTCAGCCTACAACTGGGAAGGCCCTTCCTGACTGGAAAGGTGTCTAACACAGTGCCTGACGTTAAAAAACGTTCCCCAAGCTTATAAGTGTGAATTACAAGCATAAACATGTATAAAATGCCCAAATAAAGCAATCAATTTTGCCCATAAAAGTGTCTACCAGTTTTATAGCCCATATTAAGCCCTTTATTCTGTTTGAGACTAAGAAAATGGCTTACCGGTCCCCATGAGGGGAAATGACAGCCTTCCAGCATTACACAGTCTTGTTAGAAATATGGCTAGTCATACCTTAAGCAGAAAAAGTCTGCTGTTTCCCCCAACTGAAGTTACTTCATCTCAACAGTCTTATGTGGAAACAGCACCCGATTTTAGTTACTATCTGCTAAAATCATCTTCCTCTCACAAACAGATTCTTCATCTTTTTCTGTTTCAGAGTAAATAGTACATACCAGCACTATTTTAAAATAAACTCTTGATAGTAGAATAAAAAACTACAACTAAAACACCACATACTATTAACCATCTCCGTGGAGATGTTGCCTTTGCAACGGCAAAGAGAATGACTGGGGTGGGCGGAGCCTAGGAGGGACTATATGGCCAGCTTTGCTGGGACTCTTTGCCATTTCCTGTTGGGGAAGAGATATTCCCACAAGTAAGGATGACGCCATGGACCGGACACACCAATGTTGGAGAAATATAGATTTATAAAAAAGTACAAGAAAAAAGTAAATGTGGTCCATAAAATAAAAATTGAAAATAAGATTTCTACTTAGGGTTAGCCAATTTCTTCATGTTATGAATGACACAATAAAATGCAAAACCCTGATTGCATAGGCACCCACATACAGGAGGCAGAAACATAAGTGACTTTTCTTCCACCATAATTGCACTAGATTTTAAAGAAACAGGGGCGGAGAAAGGAGAAGGTAGATTTTCACATGCTGTCAAATTAGAGGTCTACTCCAAAATTGTTATTGTTTAAAAAGATAGATAATCCTTTTATTTCCCATTCCCCGGTTTTGCATAATCAGCACTGTTATTTTAATACACTGTTTACCGTGTATCTAAGCCTTTGAAGGCTGCCCCCTTATCTCAGTTCTTTTGACAGACATGCATTTTAGCCAATCAGTGCTGACTCATAAATAACTTGACGGGGGTGAGCACCATGTTATCTATATGGCACACATGAACTAGCATGATCTAACTGTAAAAAAAAAAAAAAATGCAATGAGATAAGAGGCAGCCTTCAACGGTTAAGAAATCAGTTTATTAGCCTACCTAGGTTTAGCTTTCAACAAAGAATACCAAGGGAACAAGGCAAATTTGATGATAAAAGTAAATTGGAAAAATGTTTAAAATTGCATGTCCTATCTGATACATGAATGTTTACTTTTGACTTAAATGTGAAGAAACTAATATAAGTCTTATTTTCTCTCACTTTCCATCATGGCAAGAAGTAGAATTCTTTACATTAGGGTCCAAGCAAAAGCTCAACTAAAATGGAAAAGACTAAACAATGAAAAAAGTGGAGCGCAAAATTACATCTCAAGCTAAAAACCGTTTTATTGCTAACACGTATGCTGGACAAACACAAGATCCTAAAAGAAATAGCATATCACTGTATAAGAATCGTCTGTACAGTCCCTGAGGTAACTGGTATTCATGTGTCATGCTAGTCTGTCTCTAATGGTATACTGGACGATAACTGCAGGTGGAGTATGGTAGCCTTGAGGGAAATAAGTTTTATTCTGCATTCAAATTTATGTTTATGAATTTTGTTCGTTCATAGAAATCATATTCCACTTTAAAAAGGATATGAAGCCCATTTTTTTTCTTTCATGATTGAGATAGAGCATGCAATTTTAAGCAACTTTCAAATTTACTGCTATTATCAATGTCTTCATTCTCTTGGTATCCATTTAAAAAGCACGAATGTAAGCTTAGGAGCCAGCCAATATTTGGTTCAGCAAGCGCTACCCAGGGCGCTGAACCCAAAATGGGCCGGCTCCTAAGCTTACATTCCTGCTTTTTCAATTAAAGATACCAAGAGAACAAAGAAAAATTGATAAGAGGCAAATGTGTGTCGTCACCAGCTACCTCCCAGTAGTGCACCACTGCTGTACAATATGGTGACAGTAATTTAGTTTGAACTGATTAAAGCCTTATCAGAAATGTCACTATTTCCTCAATCTGTCTACTGCCTAACCTCTACAAAGTATATATATATATATATATATAATATCTAAAAACCATTGAAATAAATGCTGTAAGTACAATATTCCAAGAAATGCTGGTAAACAAGGCACAATAAACATACAAATGTTTTTTCTAAAAGCAGGTTCCTATACAGGTCTTTAGCCTGGACATAGTAACGTGTTAAATGGTACTAATGCAGGTAAAAAAAGTCACTTAATGTAATACATTTGGAATATGATCTCACCTTATTTGGTTTAGCCTAAAATTAAATTCATAATTAGTTCAAATAATTGAATACATTTTCACAGACTTGTGGTGTTCTGCATACAGGAAACAAGAGGATTTTCACATCACCGTTGTGAAACATTGCTGTCAAATACTGCATGATGAATTTCATTTTATTATAATAAAAAACACAGCAGGTGTCTTTGCTCTTATGCATCACGTGTGTAAACATATTCTAGACTAATTGGAACCTGTGACAAAATGTCCATATCACTTAATACAACAGACAGTGAACACACAGCTTCTACTGATGTGCATATGGTACAAATAATACATCACCTTCATTCTCTCCACTGTGTCTGTACACAGGTTTGCTTTGTGGATGAGGTATGTGTGCTCCATGTATTCTGAAAGTCGCTGTAGGAAGCTTAGTGGCTCGTTAAATATAACTGGCATGGTAATCTTGGATAATTCCTGTATTAAATATAAATGGAAACTGTTAACACATAATGGATTGTCAAACACCAAACAAAACGGGTGGGGGCTTGATGTGGAGAAAGCAGCATATTCAGACATCCTAAGCAAAGCTAAAATACTATTCTAAATTCTAAGCCAAAGCAACAAATAGTTCATCCAATCTGTTCTGCAAACCTAAGTAACTAATTAGCAGCCCACTTCTATGATCTACATTGTATGGGGAGTTCTGAAAACGAGTCCCTCAACAGTACACACTAAACACAACGTTACTATAAACCAGTTGATTTTATGCAAGATAATCTAAAACTGTCATATGGCTAATCAACACAGTAAAGATAAGTATGTTCTTAATAAAATACCTTCTGTTTAGTTTTCCATCTGTATTCAATAACCTCAGATATTTTTGAAAGCATTCCTTTATATTGCAATATTAGACTTTTTTTTACACTGATATACAAAATAGTACAATCAATATTAGATTAAGGAAACATTCATAATCATAGCATAATTCTGTCACCTTGCACATGGTACAGCAATCGGCAGCACTCAGCTCAATGTAACCAGTGTGTGTACAGATATACAAGCAGCAATATTGTAACATAATTTATGTAACAATGACGTTTCCAAACCCTGGGGTGAATCACAATCCTGTAGAAAAGTTTAAAAAATAAATTATCTACAAAAATGTTTCAATATACTGTACTTTAATGGGGATTTTCTGAACAAACTATTTAGATAAACTCTAATAAAGGATTGTGGGTAGTCCCCATATGCTTGTAAAAAGTCTGATATGTATGGGAACTTTTCTGGCTCCTACCAGACCATATAACCATTTACACAGGGCAATACCCAGCTCCCCTAGCAACTACACACAATCTACCACTTTCACATCCACAACAAATGCCAGGATTGTACCTAATTATAACGTACATTATCATCACTTTGGTCAAGGTATTTGAGAATAAAAAAAAATATAGGGAACACAATAAGAACTTTAAAATCTGCAGTTTAACATTTTCTACCTTGAGATGACAACATTTTTTGTCCCTGTGTGAAATATTGTTATTCTGCAGAACAAACATGATTATATATTACTTCATCCTTTCCTAATCTCTGCACATACACTTGTCTACATCACTCTATTGAAAGCAAAAACACAACGTACAACAACTGGCCTGCCCCCTTATGAGCTGGGCAAAGATTTAGGTAAAAAGAGATAATGGAGATGTAAACTAATATTTTAGGATCACCTATGTTGTACACATTTCTGTAACACTTAAAACCTGCACTTTAAAAAGGCTAAAAAGAAAAAAGAACACCTTAGGTTGTTTTATGATTTAAAGGGGGGGGGGGGGTGCAGACTAGGTTATGCCAAAGTATTCTTTTCCACTGTTAAAATGTATGATTTTTACCTAAAGGGATATTAAAGGAATAGTTTAGTCAAAATTGAATAAAAAAATAAACATGTTCTTCAAGTTTTTTAATCAATCATTCGGCCAGATTACGAGTTTTGCGTTATGAGTTGTGCGGTGCTAATGAGTAGTTTTTTCTCACCGCTCACTTACCTGCACCGCTGGTATTACGGGTTTTCATAAACCCGGCGTTAAAAGGCAAGAAGTTAGTGTAGAGCAAAATTGTGCTCCATACCGCACTCCAATACCAGCGCTGCTTAAGTCAGCGGTGAGCTGGTTGTACGTGCTCGTGCACGATTTCCCCATAGACATCAATGGGGAGAGCCAGCTGAGAAAAAGTTTAACACCTGCAAAAAAGCAGCGTAAATCTCAGTAACGCAGCCCGATTGATTCCTATGGGGAAACAAAAGTTATGTTTACACCTAACACCCCACCTAACACCCTAACATGAACCCCGAGTCTAAACACCCCTAATCGTACACTTATTAACCCCTAATCTGCTACCCCCAACATCGCAGACCCCTACCAACACTTATTAACCCCTAATCTGCCGCCACTATATTAAATGTATTAACTCCTAAATCTAAGTCTAACCCTAACCCCCCTAACTTAAAGGTAAGGTAAAGTTGAGCACACAACTTAACGCTATCTTTCATAGATTTAAAAATTAGCATAAGTTTCATTCATCATTATAATAATATGTCTCCTAATTACATATTTTTCTACCTTAGAAGTACTGTTCTGACACCAATCTTTCGTCCGCCTGACATTTTCTAAACTTTGATTGACAGTTGCGAGCGATATTATAGTCCAATCAGCTGTTTCCCCTTCAGGGGTTTAGCCCATCCATTCCTACGTCACTCGATGACTGAGCGCATGCGTCTGACTAAACTTAACCTACTTCCACCCGTGCTCGTTCGTGAGTCGCGCATGCTCAGTGCTTGCTCTGTAGCGATTGCTTGTTTTGTTTCATAATAACAATTGCAACGATCGGCGCAGCAAGTGAGTGTTATTAACGTAATATGTATTTACATCTGTAAGGTCTTTATTTATGAATAAATAGTTACTATTTAAACTTTGTATCGGGCAGTGGGGGAAGTGGCGCATGCGCATACGAAATCCACTCTGTGAACGCGCATTGAGCAGACGTAAGCAGAGGGGTGAGACCGCTCGCTGAAATAAGAGATAGAAACACGGAAGTGGCATGGGGGAGGAGAATTGAATAAAACGGTAGGAAATATAAACTTAGGATTGCATGTAAACTACATAATAAAACACAAAATAAAGTTAGCGACTACCTTCTGGTTAATTATTACATTGATTATATGATTTCAATAGCCCTAAACTTTACCTTACCTTTAAATATAATTTAAATAGATCTAAATAAAACCTACTATAATTAACTAAATTATTCCTATTTAAAACTAAACACCTATAAAATAAACCCTAAACTAATAGTTACATTGTAGCAATCTAAGGCCTAGATTTGGAGTTTGGCGGTAGCCGTGAAAACCAGCGTTAGAGGCTCCTAACGCTGGTTTTAGGCTACCTCCGGTATTTGGAGTCAGTCAAAAAAGGGTCTAACGCTCACTTTTCAGCCGCGACTTTTCCATACCGCAGATCCCCTTACGTCAATTGCGTATCCTATCTTTTCAATGGGATCTTCCTAACTCCGGTATTTAGAGTCGTGGCTGAAGTGAGCGTTAGAAATCTAACGACAAAACTCCAGCCGCAGAAAAAAGTCAGTAGTTAAGAGCTTTCTGGGCTAACGCCGGTTCATAAAGCTCTTAACTACTGTGCCCTAAAGTACACTAACACCCATAAACTACCTATGTACCCCTAAACCGAGGCCCCCCCACATCGCCGACACTCGATTACATTTTTTTAACCCCTAATCTGCCGACCGCTACCTACGTTATCCTTATGTACCCCTAATCTGCTGCCCCTAACACCGCCGACCCCTATATTATATTTATTAACCCCTAACCTGCCCCCCACAACGTCGCCGCCACCTACCTACAATAATTAACCCCTAATCTGCCGACCGCAAAGAGCCGCCACCTACATTATAGCTATGTACCCCTAATATGCTGCCCCCAGAGGCGTAACTAGAAACCACAGGGCCCAGGTGCAAGAATCTAAGAATCTAAGAAGGGGCCCCCCCCCCCCCCCCCTCCAAAAAAAGGTGAATTTAATACATTTTTTTTTTTTTTTTTTTTACATTTAACACAGAAAAAAATGTGAATCAGATTACATGTCTGCAAAAGGAGGTACCCTCTGCCCACAGTCTGTGAGATGGTCTGACCCCCTAATACTGTATATATATATAGTGGCACTATTTTACCTCCCAGTACTGTATATAGTAAGTTAGTGACACAGTCTGTAATCTGCCGGTGAGATGGCTGGCCTGACCCTATCCGCCCAGTACTTTATAAAGTGACCATAGTAGTCAGTGACATGGTCCACCCCCCCATACTGTATATAGTGGTACTGTATAGTGACACTGTTTACCCCCTGCCCCCCCCATGCTGTAGTAACATGTTCTGTAATTTGCTGGTTCCACAAACATACACAAACACACATACATGCATAAATACACACACAGTCACATACATACACACACACACACAAACACCAATGGGTATAACAGAAACACTAACCCCTGTAGTCATGTCACATTCACATGACATCAGTGCAGGCAGTGGTAGGTTAATGTTTTGTTTTTTTTTAAGCTGGGCCCCCACCCTCAGGGGCCCAGTCGCACCTGCGACCTCTGCACCCCCTGTAGTTTCGCCCCTGGCTGCCCCTAACAACGCCGACCCCTATATTATATTTATTAACCCCTAATCTGCCCTCCCTAACATCGCTGACACCTAACTTCTATTATTAACCCCTAATCTGCCGACCGAATCTCGCCGCTATTCTAATAAATGTATTAACCCCTAAAGCTAAGTCTAACCCTAACACTAACACCCCCCTAACTTAAATATAATTTAAATCTAACAAAATTAATTAACTCTTATTAAATAAATTATTCCTATTTAAAGCTAAATACTTACCTGTAAAATAAATCCTAATATAGCTACACTATAAATTATAATTATATTATAGCTATTTTAGGATTTATATTTATTTTACAGGTAACTTTGTATTTATTTTAACCAGGTACAATAGCTATTAAATAGTTAAGAACTATTTAATAGCTAAAATAGTTAAAATAATTACAAAATTACCTGTAAAATAAATCCTAACCTAAGTTACAATTAAACCTAACACTACACTATCAATAAATTAATTAAATACAATACCTACAATTACCTACAATTAAACCTAACACTACACTATCAATAAATGAATTAAATACAATACCTACAAATAACTACAATGAAATAAACTAACTAAAGTACAAAAAATAAAAAAGAACTAAGTTACAAAAAATAAAAAAATATTTACAAACATAAGAAAAATATTACAACAATTTTAAACTAATTACACCTACTCTAAGCCCCCTAATAAAATATCAAAGCCCCCCAAAATAAAAAAAATGCCCTACCCTATACTAAATTACAAAAGTTCAAAGCTCTTTTACCTTACCAGCCCTGAACAGGGCCCTTTGCGGGGCATGACCCAAAGAATTCAGCTCTTTTGCCTGTAAAAAAAAACATACACTACCCCCCCAACATTACAACCCACCACCCACATACCCCTAATCTAACCCAAACCCCCCTTAAATAAACCTAACACTAAGCCCCTGAAGATCTTCCTACCTTATCTTCACCTCACCGGATATCACTGATCGGTCCTGGCTCCAAAATCTTCATCTAAGCCCAAGCGGGGGCTAGACATCCATCATCCGACGGCTGAAGAAGTCCAGAAGAGGGTCCAAAGTCTTCATCCTATCCGGGAAGAAGAGTAGATCCGGACCGGCAACCATCATCTTCCAAGCGGCATCTTCTATCTTCATCCGATGAGGACCGGCTCCATCTTGAAGACCTCCATCGCGGATCCATCCTTCTTCTCCGATGACTAGACGACGAATGACGGTTCCTTTAAATGACGTCATCCAAGATGGCGTCCCTCAAATTCCGATTGGCTGATAGGATTCTATCAGCCAATCGGAATTAAGGTAGGAATATTCTGATTGGCTGATGGAATCAGCCAATCAGAATCAAGTTCAATCCGATTGGCTGATTCAATCAGCCAATCAGATTGAGCTCGCATTCTATTGGCTGTTCCGATCTTCCCGGATAGGATGAAGACTTTGGACCCTCTTCTGGACTTCTTCAGCCGTCGGATGATGGATGTCTAGCCCCCGCTTTGGCTTGGATGAAGATTTTGGAGCCAGGACGGATCAGTGATACCTGGTGAGGTGAAGATAAGGTAGGAAGATCTTCAGGGGCTTAGTGTTAGGTTTATTTAAGGGGGGTTTGGGTTAGATTAGGGGTATGTGGGTGGTGGGTTGTAATGTTGGGGGGGGTATTGTATGTGTTTTTTTACAGGCAAAGGAGCTGAATTTCTTGGGGCATGCCCCGCAAAGGGCCCTGTTCAGGGCTGGTAAGGTAAAAGAGCTTTAAACTTTTGTAATTTAGAATAGGGTAGGGCATTTTTTTATTTTTGGGGGCTTTTTTATTTTATTAGGGGGCTTAGAGTAGGTGTAATTAGTTTAAAATTGTTGTAATATTTTTCTAATGTTTGTAGATATTTTTTTATTTTTTGTAACTTAGTTCTTTTTTATTTTTTGTACTTTAGTTAGTTTATTTAATTGTATTTATTTGTAGATATTGTATTTAATTCATTTATTGATAGTGTAGTGTTAGGTTTAATTGTAGGTAATTGTAGGTATTTTATTTAATTTATTTATTGATAGTGTAGTGTTAGGTTTAATTGTAACTTAGGTTAGGATTTATTTTACAGGTAAATTTGTAATTATTTTAACTATTTTAGCTATTAAATAGTTCTTAACTATTTAATAGCTATTGTACCTGGTTAAAATAAATACAAAGTTACCTGTAAAATAAATATAAATCCTAAAATAGCTATAATATAATTATAATTTATGTTGTAGCTATATTAGGATTTATTTTACAGGTAAGTATTTAGCTTTAAATAGGAATAATTTATTTAATAAGAGTTAATTAATTTTGTTAGATTAAAATTATATTTAACTTAGGGGGTGTTAGTGTTAGACTTAGCTTTAGGGGTTAATACATTTATTAGAATAGCGGTGAGCTCCAGTCGGCAGATTAGGGGTTAATGTTTGAAGTTAGGTGTCGGCGATGTTAGGGAGGGCAGATTAGGGATTAATAACTTTATTATAATAGTGGTGCGGTCCGGTCGGCAGATTAGGGGTTAATAAGTGTAGGCAGGTGGAGGCGACGTTGTGGGCGGCAGATTAGGGGTTAATAAATATAATATAGGGGTCGACGGTGTTAGGGACAGAAGATTAGGGGTACATAGGGATAATGTAAATAGCGGCGGTTTACGGAGCAGCAGATTAGGGGTTAATAATAATATGCAGGGGTCAGCGATAGCGGGGGCGGCAGAATAGGGGTTAATAAGTGTAAGGTTAGGGGTGTTTAGACTCGGGGTTCATGTTAGGGTGTTAGGTGCAGACATAGGAAGTGTTTCCCCATAGCAACCAATGGGGCTGCGTTAGGAGCTGAACGCGGCTTTTTTGCAGGTGTTAGGTTTTTTTTTCAGCTCAAACAGCCCCATTGTTTTCTATGGGGGAATCGTGCACGAGCACGTTTTTGAAGCTGGCCGCTTCCGTAAGCAACTCTGGTATCGAGAGTTGCAGTGGCGTTAAATATGCTCTACGCTCATTTTTTGGAGCCTAACGCAGCCATTCTGTGGACTCTCAATACCAGAGTTATTTTAAAGGTGCGGACAGAAAAAAGCCAGCGTTAGCTACGCGGGTCGTTACCGACAAAACTCTAAATCTAGCCGTTAGTGTTTATTTTTATTTTACTGGCAAGTTTGTATTTATTTTAACTAGGTAGAATAGTTACTAAATCGTTATTAACTATTTAATAACTACCTAGCTAAAATAAATACAAATTGACCTGTAAAATAAAACCTAACCTAAGTTACAATAACACCTAACACTACAATTAAATAAATTAACTAAATTAAAAACAATTAAATAAATTAAATTTGCTAAATCACAAAAAACAACACTAAATTAGAGAAAATAAAAAACTAATTACAGATCTTTAAACTAATTACACCTAATAGCTCTATCAAAATAAAAAAAGCCCCCCAAAATAAAAAAGCCTAGCCTAAACTAAAATATCAATAGCCCTTAATGGGCCTTTTGCGGGGCATTGCCCCAAAGAAATCAACTCTTTTACCTGTAAAAAAAAAAATACAAACAACCCCCCAACAGTAAAACCCACCATTCACACACAAGCAGAGAAAACTGGAAAGTGGGTGTGTGGAAGCAGTTAAGAATTCAAAGCATAACAAAAGTGTAGGTGTTAATATGGCCCCGAACTTTCTGCACATATAGTTTAGAAAAACACAAAACACTTAGCAGCAAATCCAATTTAAAGATGCCTGGTCAAAACAACAAAACGGGGTTCCTCCCTCCCCGTGTTAGAACAATGCAGGAAACTGGACCTCAAAGTTATTCACAGTGTCAGTACTTATGTAAGTAGGCAGCAAAGCACAGTTCAACTACTTGAGGGCTACAGAGTTATCATTGCTCCATTTGAACACATACCTCCTTCAGACTTGCTCCGGCGGCATATTATGTTTCTCGCCAGGACTGCAGTTATTCGGTAATGTGAAAACAACTCACAAACATGTGAAGGCGATCCTTGGTCCCTAGTCCTGCAGGCAGTCCCCACTGTTGCGCCAAACCTTGCAGCCCACAGCCGAATAATCCGTGCTCACTCCGGCCCAGTGTAGGATAACATGAAACAAAGGAAGTGAGAAGCACTCGATGACAGCTGGTTCAAGTGATTTTAATGGACAGGGTATCCACACAAACAATTCACAGTACACGGTGTTTGAAGGGACTGTGTCCCTAATAAGAATACAGAGACATGTATATTAAACTAGGAGCTGGTGAAACTGTTGGCTAACGTGTTTCGGCGTGAGCCTTACTCATAGCCACAATAAAAAACAAATGATCAAACGTGAATTGTTTGTGTGGATACCCTGTCCATTAAAATCACTTGAACCAGCTGTCATCGAGTGCTTCTCACTTTGTTTCAAGTAAAACCCACCACCCACACAACCAACCCCCCAAATAAAAGCCTAACTAAAAAAAACCTAAGCTCCATATTGCCCTGAATAGGGCATTTGGATGGGCATTGCCCTTAAAAGGGCATTTAGCTCTATTGCAGGCCCAAAGCCCTAACCTAAAAAATAGGTTAAAAATCTGAACACTAACCCCCGAAGATTCACTTACCGGGAGAAGTCTTCATCCAAGCGGCAAGATGTCCTCAAGGAAGCCAGCAGAAGTGGTCCTCCAGACAGGCAGAAGTCTTCATCCAGATAGCATCTATCTTCATCCTTCGGACGCGGAACGGCTCCATCTTCAAGACATCCAGCGCGGAGCATCCTCTTCAAACAACGTCTTCTTCGGAATGAATATCACTTTAAAATTTGCCGCAAAAGGCCCTTGATAGTTTAGTTTAGGTTTTTTTTAATTTTGGGGGGGCTTTTTTTAATTTAGATGGGGCTATTAGATTAGGTGTAATAAGTTTAAATATCTGTAATTTGTTTTTTATTTTCTGTAATTTAGTGGGGTTTTTTTGTGATTTAGCTAATTTAATTTATTTAATTTAGTTAATTTATTTAATTGTAGTGTATTGTTAGGTGTTAGTGTAACTTAGGTTAGGTTTTATTTTACAGGTCAATTTGTATTTATTTTAGCTAGGTAGTTATTAAATAGTTAATAACTATTTAGAAACTATTCTACCTAGTTAAAATAAATACAAACTTGCCTGTAAAATAAAAATAAACCCTAAGCTACCTACAATGTAGCTATTCATTATATTGTAGCTAGCTTAGGGTTTATTTTATAGGTAAGTATTTAGTTTTAAATAGGAATAATTTAGTTAATGATAGTAATTTTATTTATATTTAGTTAAATTATATTTAAGTAAGGGAGTGTTAGGGTTAGACTTAGGTTTAGGGATTAATACATTTAGAATAGTGGCAGCGACGTTGGGGATGGCAGATTAGGGGTTAATAAATGTAGGTAGATGGTGGTGATGTTGGGGGCAGCAGGTTAGGGGTTAATAAATATAATGTAGGTTGCGGCGATGTCCAGAGCGGAAGATTAGGGGTTAATAAGTATAATGTAGGTGGTGTAGTGATGTTAGGGGCAGCAGATTAGGGGTCAATATTTAACTAGTGTTTGCGAGGAGGGAGTGCGGCGGTTTAGGGGTTAATATGTTTATTATAGTGGCAGCGATGTCCATAGGGGCAGATTAGGGGTTAAAAATGTTATTATAGTGTTTGCGATGCGGGAGGGCCTCTGTTTAGGGGTTAATATGTAGTTTATGGGTGTTGGTGTACTTTTTAGCACTTTAATTATGAGTTTTATGCTACAGCGTTGTAGTGTAAAATTTACGACTACTGACTTTAGAATGCGCTAGGAATCTTGGAGGTAGAGGCTGTACCGCTCACTTTTTGGCCTCGCAGGACAGACTCGTAATACCGACGCTATCGAAGTCCCATAGAAAAAAGGGTTTACGAAGTTTACGTAAGTCGGTTTACGGTAAGGAGAAGAAAGTGTGCGGTGCCCCTAAACCTGCAAGACTCTTAATAGCAGCGGTAGTGAAAAAGCAGCGTTAGGACCTGTTAACGCTGCTTTTTCAGCTTACCGCAAAACTTGTAATCTAGCCGATTGTTAGCACAAATTTGCATTTTTCTGTGTAGTCTCAGGTTAGTATAGGGACATACAGATATATCTTAGAGACATATATAACTGAGCTCCTAAATTGATCAAGCAATCACTGTGTAGTATATTGCAGGGCAAGATTACTAAATCCAGGCTGATTGTACTAGAAAAATATTCAGTTAAAGGGATACTAAACCCAATTTTTTTTTCTTTCAGAATTCAGATAGAGCATGCAATTTTAAGCAACTTTCTAATTTACTCCCATTATCAAATTTTCTTCCTTCTCTTGCTATCTTTATTTAAAAAGCAGGAATGCGATGTATAGGAGCCGGCCCATTTTTAGTTGAGGACCTGGGTTATGCTTGCTTATTGGTGGGTAAATGTAAGCTTCCAAAAAGCAAGCATTATACATGGTGCTGAACCAAAATGGGATGGCTGCTAAGATTTACATTCCTGCTTTTAAAATACAGATACCACGAGAACAAAGAAAAATTGATAATAGAAGTAAATGAGAAAGTTGCTTAAAATGTCATGCGCTATGTGAATCATGAAAGAAAACATTTGAGTTCAGTGTCCCTTTAACCCCTTAATGACCGAGGACGTGCAGGGTACGTCCTCAAAAAAAAAAGGCAGTTAACGCCTGAGGACGTACCCTGCACGTCCTCGGTGTGGAAAGCAGCTGGAAGCGATCCTGCTCGCTTCCAGCTGCTTTCCGGTTATTGCAGTGATGCCTCGATATGGAGGCATCCTGCAATAACCTTACATGGCCATCCGATGCAGAGAGAGCCACTCTGTGGCCCTCTCTGCACCGGACATCGATGGCCGGTATCGTTGGTGGGTGGCCATCGGTGTGCCCTCTGACGTCAAGGGGGGCGGGATCGGGGGCGGACTGTTAGGGGGCGCGCACGGGAGCGCGCGCGTGCACGGAGGGTGGCGGGCGGGCGCGTGCACGGGGCTGGAGCGGGTGGGAACCGCTACACTACGGAAAATATTTTTATTAAAAAATTGCCCAAATCTTCCAAAATCTAAATAAAATCATTATCACAAAAAGAGATCGTGGAGGGGTGGGGGGTTGGTTTTGTGTGGGGGGAAGCTACACTACAGAAAATCTTAATAAAAATTAAAAAAACACATGTTTTCTTCTAAACTGGGTACTGGCAGACAGCTGCCAGTACCCAAGATGGCAAAGATTAAGTTAGAGTGGGAGGGTTATAGAGCTGTTTGGGGGGGGGATCAGTGAGGTTGGGGGCTAAGGGGGATAGTACACAGCAGCATAATAGCATATGTAAATATGCTTTCTTAAAAAACACACAAATATAGCTTTTATTTTAGTACTGGCAGACTTTCTGCCAGTACTTAAGATGGCGGGGACAATTGTGGGGTGGGGGAGGGAAGAGAGCTGTTTGGGAGGGATCAGGGGGTCTGATGTTTCAGGTGGGAGGCTGAGCTCTACACTAAATGTGATATTAACCCTGCAAGCTCCCTACAAGCTACCTAATTAACCCCTTCACTGCTAGCCATAATACACGTGTGATGCGCAGCGGCATTTAGCGGTCTTCTAAATACCAAAAAGCAACGCCAAAGCCATATATGTCTGCTATTTCTGAACAAAGGGGATCCCAGAGAAGCATTTACAACCATTTCTGCCATAATTGCACAAGCTGTTTGTAAATTATTTCAGTGAGAAACCTAAAATTGTGAAAAATTTTACGTTTTTTTAATTTGATCGCATTGGGCGGTGAAATGGTGGCATAAAATATACCAAAATGGGCCTAGATCAATACTTGGGGTTGTCTACTACACTACACTAAAGCTAAAATTACCCCAAAAAGCTCCCTACATGCTCCCTAATTAACCCCTTCACTGCTGGGCATAATACACGTGTGGTGCGCAGTGGCATTTAGTGGCATTCTAATTACCAAAAAGCAACACCAAAGCCATATAAGTCTGCTATTTCTGAACAAAGGGGATCCCAGAGAAGAATTTACAACCATTTGTGCCATAATTGCACAAGCTGTTTGTAAATAATTTCAGTGAGAAACCTAAAACCTAACTAAAAAATTGTGAAAAAGTGAACAATTTTTTTTATTTGATCGCATTTGGCGGTGAAATGGTGGCATGAAATATACCAAAATGGGCCTAGATGAATACTTTGGGATGTCTACTAAAAAAAAATATACAGGGAGTGCAGAATTATTAGGCAAATGAGTATTTTGACCACATCATCCTCTTTATGCATGTTGTCTTACTCCAAGCTGTATAGGCTCGAAAGCCTACTACCAATTAAGCATATTAGGTGATGTGCATCTCTGTAATGAGAAGGGGTGTGGTCTAATGACATCAACACCCTATATCAGGTGTGCATAAATATTAGGCAACTTCCTTTCCTTTGGCAAAATGGGTCAAAAGAAGGACTTGACAGGCTCAGAAAAGTCAAAAATAGTGAGATATCTTGCAGAGGGATGCAGCACTCTTAAAATTGCAAAGCTTCTGAAGCGTGATCATCGAACAATCAAGCGTTTCATTCAAAATAGTCAACAGGGTCGCAAGAAGCGTGTGGAAAAACCAAGGCGCAAAATAACTGCCCATGAACTGAGAAAAGTCAAGCGTGCAGCTGCCAAGATGCCACTTGCCACCAGTTTGGCCATATTTCAGAGCTGCAACATCACTGGAGTGCCCAAAAGCACAAGGTGTGCAATACCCAGAGACATGGCCAAGGTAAGAAAGGCTGAAAGACGACCACCACTGAACAAGACACACAAGCTGAAACGTCAAGACTGGGCCAAGAAATATCTCAAGACTGATTTTTCTAAGGTTTTATGGACTGATGAAATGAGAGTGAGTCTTGGTGGGCCAGATGGATGGGCCCGTGGCTGGATTGGTAAAGGGCAGAGAGCTCCAGTCCGACTCAGATGCCAGCAAGGTGGAAGTGGAGTACTGGTTTGGGCTGGTATCATCAAAGATGAGCTTGTGGGGCCTTTTCGGGTTGAGGATGGAGTCAAGCTCAACTCCCAGTCCTACTGCCAGTTTCTGGAAGACACCTTCTTCAAGCAGTGGTACAGGAAGAAGTCTGCATCCTTCAAGAAAAACATGATTTTCATGCAGGACAATGCTCCATCACACGCGTCCAAGTACTCCACAGCGTGGCTGGCAAGAAAGGGCATAAAAGAAGAAAATCTAATGACATGGCCTCCTTGTTCACCTGATCTGAACCCCATTGAGAACCTGTGGTCCATCATCAAATGTGAGATTTACAAGGAGGGAAAACAGTACACCTCTCTGAACAGTGTCTGGGAGGCTGTGGTTGCTGCTGCACGCAATGTTGATGGTGAACAGATCAAAACACTGACAGAATCCATGGATGGCAGGCTTTTCAGTGTCCTTGCAAAGAAAGGTGGCTATATTGGTCACTGATTTGTTTTTGTTTTGTTTTTGAATGTCAGAAATGTATATTTGTGAATGTTGAGATGTTATATTGGTTTCACTGGTAAAAATAAATAATTGAAATGGGTATATATTTGTTTTTTGTTAAGTTGCCTAATAATTATGCACAGTAATAGTCACCTGCACACACAGATATCCCCCTAAAATAGCTATAACTAAAAACAAACTAAAAACTACTTCCAAAACTATTCAGCTTTGATATTAATGAGTTTTTTGGGTTCATTGAGAACATGGTTGTTGTTCAATAATAAAATTAATCCTCAAAAATACAACTTGCCTAATAATTCTGCACTCCCTGTATACATGTCTATGGATATTCAGAGATTCCTGAAAGATATCAGTGTTCTAATGTAACTAGCGCTAATTTTGGAAAAAAAAAGGTTTGGAAATAGCAAAGTGCTACTTGTATTTATGGCCCTATAACTTGCAAAGAACATGTAAACATTGGGTATTTCTAAACTCAGGACAAAATTTAGAAACTATTTAGCATAGGTGTTTTTTGGTGGTTGTAGATATGTAACAGATTTTGGGGGTCAAAGTTAGAAAAAGTGTATTTTTTTTCAATTTTTCCTCATATTTTATAATTTTTTTTATAGTAAATTATAAGATATGATGAAAATAATGGTATCTTTAGAAAGTCCATTTAATGGCGAGAAAAACGGTATATAATATGTGTGGGTACAGTAAATGAGTAAGAGGAAAATTACAGCTAAATACAAACACCGCAGAAATGTAAAAATAGCCCTGGTCCCAAACGGACAGAAAATGGAAAAGTGCTGTGGTCATTAAGGGGTTAAAATACAAAAAAGCAGGCAGAAGAAATAATGAAAGTACAATGCAGAATATGTATACATATCATGTTCATCATCATCATTTATAGTTTAATAATAGTGGATTTTTTTAGAACAGTATCTAAAGCGGTTGTCTTTTCATTAACACAATACATTTTTTTTCACTCTCTCAAATAATATACATAATATAAGGGGAGAAAGCTACAATTCCTTTGGGCGCAGCCTAAAATGGTATCTGCATTCTGCACTGTTCCCAGTAAATATAGTCTCTTCCTGGTACAGTGTAATATGTAACTAAGCATACAGCAGCTCTCCCTATTTACCTCATATTATTTAGTATAAACAGCATATTTCTAATGCTTGGCCAAATCATGTGAAGTTGTGCACCTCACAGTACATTAGTTCTTAAACAATGTATTGCAGGTCCTACAGTGAATTTGGTGACGGAATAGTACAAAAGAAAATGTACAAGTAAAAAAAACATAATTTATGCTTACCTGATAAATTTATTTCTCTTGTAGTGTATCCAGTCCACGGATCATCCATTACTTATGGGATATTAACTCCTCCCCAACAGGAAGTGCAAGAGGATTCACCCAGCAGAGCTGCTATATAGCTCCTCCCCTAACTGCCATTACCAGTCATTCGACCGAAAACATGCAGAGAAAGGAAAACCATAGGGTACAGTGGTGACTGTAGTTTAATGGAAAAATTACCTGCCTTAAAGTGACAGGGCGGGCCGTGGACTGGATACACTACAAGAGAAATAAATTTATCAGGTAAGCATAAATTATGTTTTCTCTTGTTAAGTGTATCCAGTCCACGGATCATCCATTACTTATGGGATACCAATACCAAAGCTAAAGTACACGGATGACGGGAGGGACAGGCAGGCTCTTTATACGGAAAGAACCACTGCCTGAAGAACCTTTCTCCCAAAAACAGCCTCCGAAGAAGCAAAAGTGTCAAATTTGTAAAATTTGAAAAAAGTATGAAGAGAAGACCAAGTTGCAGCCTTGCAAATTTGTTCAACAGAAGCCTCATTCTTAAAGGCCCAAGTGGAAGCCACAGCTCTAGTAGAATGTGCTGTAATTCTTTCAGGAGGCTGCTGTCCAGCAGTCTCATAGGCTAACCGTATTATGCTACGAAGCCAAAAGGAGAGAGAGGTAGCCAAAGCTTTTTGACCTCTCCTCTGACCAGAATAAACGACAAACAGGGAAGACGTTTGTCGAAAATCCTTAGTTGCCTGTAGATAAAATTTCAGGGCACGGACTACATCTAGATTGTGTAGCAGACGTTCCTTTTTCGAAGAAGGATTAGGACACAAAGATGTAACCACAATCTCTTGATTGATATTCCTGTTAGTGACCACCTTAGGTAGGAACCCAGGTTTAGTACGCAGAACTACCTTGTCTGAATGAAAAATCAGATAAGGAGAATCACAATGTAAGGCAGATAACTCAGAGACTCTTCGAGCCGAGGAAATCGCCATTAAAAACAGAACTTTCCAAGATAACAACTTGATATCAATGGAATGAAGGGGTTCAAACGGAACCCCCTGTAAAACATTAAGAACTAAGTTCAAACTCCATGGTGGAGCAACAGTTTTAAACACAGGCTTGATCCTAGCTAAAGCCTGACAAAAAGCTTGAACGTCCGGAACTTCTGACAGACGTTTGTGTAAAAGAATGGACAGAGCTGAAATCTGTCCCTTTAAGGAACTAGCGGATAAACCCTTTTCTAAACCTTCTTGTAGAAAAGACAATATCCTCGGAATCCTAACCTTACTCCATGAGTAACTCTTGGATTCGCACCAATATAAGTATTTGCGCCATATCTTATGGTAAATCTTTCTGGTAAAAGGCTTCCTAGCCTGTATTAAGGTATTAATAACTGACTCAGAAAATCCACGTTTTGATAAAATCAAGCGTTCAATTTCCAAGCAGTCAGCTTCAGAGAAATTAGATTTTGATGTTTGAAGGGACCCTGGATCAGAAGGTCCTGTTTCAGAGGTAGCGACCAAGGTGGACAGGATGACATGTCCACTAGATCTGCATACCAAGTCCTGCGTGGCCATGCAGGCGTTATTAGAATCACTGATGCTCTCTCCTGTTTGATTCTGGCAATCAATCGAGGAAGCATCGGGAAGGGTGGAAACACATAAGCCATCCTGAAGGTCCAAGGTGCTGTCAAAACATCTATCAGAACCGCTCCCGGATCCCTGGATCTGGACCCGTAACAAGGAAGCTTGGCGTTCTGTCGAGACGCCATGAGATCTATCTCTGGTTTGCCCCAACGTCGAAGTATTTGGGCAAAGACCTCCGGATGAAGTTCCCACTCCCCCGGATGAAAAGTCTGACGACTTAAGAAATCCGCCTCCCAGTTCTCCACTCCCGGGATGTGGATTGCTGACAGGTGGCAAGAGTGAGACTCTGCCCAGCGAATTATCTTTGATACTTCCATCATTGCTAGGGAGCTTCTTGTCCCTCCCTGATGGTTGATGTAAGCTACAGTCGTGATTTTGTCCGACTGAAACCTGATGAACCCCCGAGTTGTTAACTGGGGCCAAGCCAGAAGGGCATTGAGAACTGCTCTCAATTCCAGAATGTTTATTGGTAGGAGACTCTCCTCCTGATTCCATTGTCCCTGAGCCTTCAGAGAATTCCAGACAGCGCCCCAACCTAGTAGGCTGGCGTCTGTTGTTACAATTGTCCAGTCCGGCCTGCTGAATGGCATCCCCCTGGACAGATGTGGCCGAGAAAGCCACCATAAAAGAGAATTTCTGGTCTCTTGATCCAGATTCAGAGTAGGGGACAAGTCTGAGTAATCCCCATTCCATTGACTTAGCATGCACAATTGCAGCGGTCTGAGATGTAGACGTGCAAAGGGTATTATGTCCATTGCTGCTACCATTAAGCCGATCACCTCCATGCATTGAGCTACTGACGGGTGTTGAATGGAATGAAGGACACGGCATGCATTTTGAAGCTTTGTTAACCTGTCTTCTGTCAGGTAAATCTTCATTTCTACAGAATCTATAAGAGTCCCCAAGAAGGGAACTCTTGTGAGTGGAAAGAGAGAACTCTTCTTTTCGTTCACCTTCCATCCATGCGACCTTAGAAATGCCAGTACTAACTCTGTATGAGACTTGGCAGTTTGAAAGCTTGAAGCTTGTATCAGAATGTCGTCTAGGTACGGAGCTACCGCAATTCCTCGCGGTCTTAGTACCGCCAGAAGAGCACCCAGAAGCTTTGTGAAGATTCTCGGAGCCGTAGCCAATCCGAATGGAAGAGCTACAAACTGGTAATGCCTTTATAGAAAGGCAAACCTTAGATACCGGTAATGATCTTTGTGAATCGGTATGTGAAGGTAAGCATCCTTTAAATCCACTGTGGTCATGTACTGACCCTTTTGGATCATGGGTAAAATTGTCCGAATAGTTTCCATTTTGAACGATGGAACTCTTAGGAATTTGTTTAGGATCTTTAAATCCAAGATTGGCCTGAAAGTTCCCTCTTTTTTGGGAACCACAAACAGATTTGAGTAAAACCCTTGTCCTTGTTCCGACCGCGGAACCGGATGGAACACTCCCATTAATAAAAGATCTTGTACGCAGCGTAGAAACGCCTCTTTCTTTATTTGGTTTGTCGACAACCTTGACAGATGAAATCTCCCTCTTGGGGGAGAGAATTTGAAGTCTAGAAGGTATCCCTGAGATATGATCTCTAACGCCCAGGGATTCTGGACATCTCTTGCCCAAGCCTGGGCGAAGAGAGAAAGTCTGCCCCCCACTAGATCCGTTCCCGGATCGGGGGCCCTCGATTCATGCTGTCTTAGGGGCAGCAGCAGGTTTCCTGGCCTGCTTGCCCTTGTTCCAGGACTGGTTAGGTCTCCAGCCTTGTCTGTAGCGAGCAACAGCTCCTTCCTGTTTTGGTGCAGAGGAAGTTGATGCTGCTCCTGCTTTGAAATTACGAAAGGAACGAAAATTAGACTGTCTAGCCTTAGGTTTGGCTCTGTCTTGAGGCAGGGCATAGCCTTTACCTCCTGTAATGTCAGCGATAATTTCTTTCAACCCGGGCCCGAATAAGGTCTGCCCTTTGAAAGGTATATTAAGCAATTTAGATTTAGAAGTAACGTCAGCTGACCAGGATTTTAGCCACAGTGCTCTGCGTGCCTGAATGGCGAATCCGGAATTCTTAGCCGTAAGTTTAGTTAAATGTACTACGGCATCTGAAATAAATGGGTTAGCTAACTTAAGGGCTTTAAGCTTGTGTGTAATCTCATCTAATGGAGCTGATTCAAGTGTCTCTTCCAGAGACTCAAACCAAAATGCTGCTGCAGCCGTGAAAGGCGCAATGCATGCAAGAGGTTGCAATATAAAACCTTGTTGAACAAACATTTTCTTAAGGTAACCCTCTAACTTTTTATCCATTGGATCTGAAAAGGCACAGCTATCCTCCACCGGGATAGTGGTACGCTTAGCTAAAGTAGAAACTGCTCCCTCCACCTTAGGGACCGTTTGCCATAAGTCCCGTGTGGTGGCGTCTATTGGAAACATCTTTCTAAATATCGGAGGGGGTGAGAACGGCACACCGGGTCTATCCCACTCCTTAGTAACAATTTCAGTAAGTCTCTTAGGTATAGGAAAAACGTCAGTACTCGCCGGTACCGCAAAATATTTATCCAACCTACACATTTTCTCTGGTATTGCAACTGTGTTACAATCACTCAGATCCGCTAACACCTCCCCTAGTAATACACGGAGGTTTTCCAGCTTAAATTTAAAATTTGAAATATCTGAATCCAGTTTGTTTGGATCAGAACCGTCACCCGCAGAATGAAGCTCTCCGTCCTCATGTTCTGCAAATTGTGACGCAGTGTCTGACATGGCCCTAATATTATCAGCGCACTCTGTTCTCACCCCAGAGTGATCACGCTTACCTCTTAGTTCTGGTAATTTAGCCAAAACTTCAGTCATAACAGTAGCCATATCCTGTAATGTGATTTGTAATGGCCGCCCAGATGTACTCGGCGCTACAATATCACGCACCTCCCGAGCGGGAAATGCAGGTACTGACACGTGAGGTGAGTTAGTCGGCATAACTCTCCCCTCGTTGTTTGGTGAAATATGTTCAATTTGTACAGATTGACTTTTATTTAAAGTAGCATCAATACAGTTAGTACATAAATTTCTATTGGGCTCCACTTTGGCTTTAGCACATATAGCACAGATATCTTCCTCTGAATCAGACATGTTTAACACACTAGCAAATAAACTAGCAACTTGGAAATACTTTTCAAGTAATTTACTATAATATGAAAACGTACTGTGCCTATAAGAAGCACAGAAAAAGTTATGACAGTTGAAAATTAATAAACTGAAAAGTTATAGCATCAAATCTTTGTAAAAAAACACAATTTTAGCAAAGGATTGCTCCCATTAGCAAAGGATAACTAACCCTGATAGCAGAAAAAAAAAAAAAAAAATACAGAAATAAACGTTTTTTTATCACAGTCAACTACAATCTCACAGCTCTGCTGTGAGTGATTACCTCCCTCAAAACAAGTTTTGAAGACCCCAGAGTTCTGTAGAGATGAACCGGATCATGCAGGGAAGACAATAAACTTCTGACTGAATTTTTTGATGCGTAGCAAAAGCACCAAAAAAGGTCCCTCCCCCTCACACATAACAGTGAGAGAGATCAGTAAACTGTCATAAATTAAATAAAACGACTGCCAAGTGGAAAAAAATAGTGCCCAAAACATTTTTTCACCCAGTACCTCAGAAAATTAAACGATTTTACATGCCAGCAAAAAACGTTTAACATTAATAAATTGAGTGTTATTAAAATGCCTGTTGCTAGTCCCTGCAAATTAGGCTAAAGTTTTATGCATACAGTATAATTCCAGTGAAGTGCCATTCCCCAGAATACTGAAGTGTAAAATATACATACATGACAGCCTGATACCAGTTGCTGCTACTGCATTTAAGGCTGAGTTTACATTATATCAGTATGGCAGAATTTTCTCATCAATTCCATTGTTAGAAAATAATAAGCTGCTACATACCTCTTTGCAGATTAATCTGCCCGCTGTCCCCTGATCTGAAGTTTACCTCTCCTCAGATGGCCGAGAAACAGCAATATGATCTTAACTACTCCGGCTAAAATCATAGAAAAACTCAGGTAGATTCTTCTTCAAATTCTACCAGAGAAGGAATAACACACTCCGGTGCTATTATAAAATAACAAACTTTTGATTGAAGGTATGAAACTAAGTATAATCACCACAGTCCTCTCACACATCCTATCTATTCGTTGGGTGCAAGAGAATGACTGGTAATGGCAGTTAGGGGAGGAGCTATATAGCAGCTTTGCTGGGTGAATCCTCTTGCACTTCCTGTTGGGAAGGAGTTAATATCCCATAAGTAATGGATGATCCGTGGACTGGATACACTTAACAAGAGAAAAAAAATCTGATTGAAGCAAAAGCGATAGCATGCTAACCCTTTTTCTACTAGCAATTACTAATATTACTAGTATGTATGTCAGCATGCTAACCCTTTTTCTACTAGCAATTACTAATATTACTAGTATGTATGTCAGCATGCTAACCCTTTTTCTACTAGCAATTACTAATATTATTAGTATGAATGTCAGCATGCTAACCCTTTTTCTACTAGCAATTACTAATATTACTAGTATGTATGTCAGCATGCTAACCCTTTTTCTACTAGCAATTACTAATATTATTAGTATGAATGTCAGCATACTAACCCTTTTTCTATTAGCAATTACTAATATTACTAGTATGTATGTCAGTATGCTAACCCTTTTTCTACTAGCAATTACTAATATTATTAGTATGAATGTCAGCATGCTAACCCTTTTTCTACTAGCAATTACTAATATTACTAGTATGTATGTCAGCATGCTAACCCTTTTTCTACTAGCAATTACTAATATTATTAGTATGAATGTCAGCATGCTAACCCTTTTTCTACTAGCAATTACTAATATTACTAGTATGTATGTCAGCATGCTAACCCTTTTTCTACTAGCAATTACTAATAGTATTAGTATGAATGTCAGCGTGCTAACCCTTTTTCTACTAGCAATTACTAATATTATTAGTATGAATGTCAGCATGCTAACCCTTTTTCTACTAGCAATTACTAATATTACTAGTATGTATGTCAGCATGCTAACCCTTTTTCTACTAGCAATTACTAATATTACTAGTATGTATGTCAGCATGCTAACCCTTTTTCTACTAGCAATTACTAATATTATTAGTATGAATGTCAGCATGCTAACCCTTTTTCTACTAGCAATTACTAATATTACTAGTATGTATGTCAGCATGCTAACCCTTTTTCTACTAGCAATTACTAATATTATTAGTATGAATGTCAGCATACTAACCCTTTTTCTACTAGCAATTACTAATATTACTAGTATGTATGTCAGCATGCTAACCCTTTTTCTACTAGCAATTACTAATATTATTAGTATGAATGTCAGCATGCTAACCCTTTTTCTACTAGCAATTACTAATATTACTAGTATGTATGTCAGCATGCTAACCCTTTTTCTACTAGCAATTACTAATATTATTAGTATGAATGTCAGCATGCTAACCCTTTTTCTACTAGCAATTACTAATATTACTAGTATGTATGTCAGCATGCTAACCCTTTTTCTACTAGCAATTACTAATAGTATTAGTATGAATGTCAGCGTGCTAACCCTTTTTCTACTAGCAATTACTAATATTACTAGTATGTATGTCAGCATGCTAACCATTTTTCTACTAGCAATTACTAATATTATTAGTATGAATGTCATCGTGCTAACCATTTTTCTACTAGCAATTACTAATATTACTGGTATGTATGTCAGCACGCTAACCCTTTTTCTACTAGCAATTACTAATATTATTAGTATGAATGTCAGTGTGCTAACCCTTTTTCTACTAGCAATTACTAATATTACTAGTATGTATGTCAGCATGCTAAGCCTTTTTCTGCTAGCAATTACTAATATTACTACTATGTATGTCAGCATGCTAACCCTTTTTCTACTAGCAATTACTAATATTACTACTATGTATGTCAGCATGCTAACCCTTTTTCTACTAGCAATTACTAATATTACTGGTATGTATGTCAGCATGCTAACCCTTTTTTCTACTAGCAATTACTAATATTACTAGTATGTATGTCAGCATGCTAACCCTTTTTCTACTAGCAATTACTAATATTATTACTATGTATGTCAGCATGCTAACCCTTTTTCTACTAGCAATTACTAATATTACTACTATGTATGTCAGCATGCTAACCCTTTTTCTATTAGCAATTACTAATATTACTAGTATGTATGTCAGCGTGCTAACCCTTTTTCTACTAGCAATTACTAATATTACTAGTATGTATGTCAGCATGCAAACCCTTTTTCTACTAGCAATTACTAATATTACTAGTATGTATGTCAGCATGCTAACCCTTTTTCTACTAGCAATTACTAATATTACTACTATGTATGTCAGCATGCTAACCCTTTTTCTACTAGCAATTACTAATATTACTACTATGTATGTCAGCATGCTAACCCTTTTTCTACTAGCAATTACTAATATTACTAGTATGTATGTCAGCATGCTAACCCTTTTTCTACTAGCAATTACTAATATTACTACTAGGTATGTCAGCATGCTAACCCTTTTCCTACTAGCAATTACTAATATTACTACTATGTATGTCAGCATGCTAACCCTTTTTCTACTAGCAATTACTAATATTACTAGTATGTATGTCAGCGTGCTAACCCTTTTTCTACTAGCAATTACTAATATTACTAGTATGTATGTCAGCACGCTAACCATTTTTCTACTAGCAATTACTAATATTACTACTATGTATGTCAGCATGCTAACCCTTTTTCTACTAGCAATTACTAATATTACTGGTATGTATGTTAGCATGCTAACCCTTTTTTCTATTAGCAATTAATAATATTACTACTATGTATGTCAGCATGCTAACCCTTTTTCTACTAGCAATTACTAATATTACTAGTATGTATGTCAGCACGCTAACCATTTTTCTACTAGCAATTACTAATATTACTAGTATGTATGTCAGCATGCTAACCCTTTTTCTGCTAGCAATTACTAATATTACCACTATGTATGTCAGCATGCTAACCCTTTTTCTACTAGCAATTACTAATATTACTAGTATGTATGTCAGCATGCTAAACCTTTTTCTACTAGCAATTACTAATATTACTAGTATGTATGTCAGCATGCTAGCCCTTTTTCTACTAGCGATTACTAATATTACTAGTATGTATGTCAGCATGCTAAACCTTTTTCTACTAGCAATTACTAATATTACTAGAATGTATGTCAGCATGCTAACACTTTTTCTTCTAGCAATTATTAATATTACTGGTATGTATGTCAGCATGCTAACCCTTTTTCTACTAGCAATTACTAATATTACTGGTATGTATGTCAGCATAAAAGTCCAGAAAATCCCAGCGCTGAAAAGAGAAGCTGCACGTCACTTCAGGGCCACTACCTGGGGCCCCCAAAGAAGTATCAAAAACAAGCAATTGAAGTGACAGCAATAACTTTCATTATAAAGTTACAGAGACAAACAAAACAGAAACGTTTCGGGATGCTATACCTTATTCATGCCATGCCACACAAACAACAATGCTGACTTATATACTAACTTACCACTAGGTGATGCTAGAATTCATTTAATCTATTAACACATTCATTACCTGTATAGTAATATAGTATCCAGTGTTCTCATAATTTTACAGCACATTAAATACATAAGTCATTCATAACACAATAATCAGACTACAAATTCTGACTTATAGAAGAATCACCATATATTATCTTATCAATTCAAACAGCAAAAGCATAGCTTTATTACCAAAGACTGGGGCTATAAAAATACAGATAAGTCCCAGTCTTTATTTAAGCCTTTAGGCTCAAGGGACCCTAATTCATAGATCCAAAATGATTCTCTCTGTTTAAGACGGAGTTCCCTGTCACCCCCTCTACGTGCCACTTCAATGTGGTCAATAATTTGAAGTTGGCTAATTGAATGACCAACTTTCAGAAAATGATTGACTAGTGGGGCTTTTAAATTACCAGTACGTATATTACTTTTGTGTTCTATAATCCTATCTTTAGCAGATCTGGTGGACTCCCCTATATAAACACCCACACACAGGCATTTAATCATATAAATTATATATGTTGTTAGACAGGTAAAAAAACCTTTTATAGAATATTTCTTCCCAGTGTGGGGGTGATAAAATATAGGACCTTTGGTCATGTTACCACAACATGAGCACCGTAAACATGGGTAACAACCCTGATTTTTTGTAGTGATATATCGGGGACCAGTTTTAATTCTAGGGCCCACATCTGCTCTTACCAATTTCTTTGAATATTCATGCCTTTTTTATAGGCTGGAATTGGATGTACCTGAAAATCTGCTATATAGGGGAGTCCACCAGATCTGCTAAAGATAGGAATATAGAACACAAAAGTAATATAAGCACTGGTAATTAAAAAGCCCCACTAGCCAATCATTTTCTGAAAGTTGGTTATTCAATTAGCCAACTTAAATGTCAAATTATTGACCACATTTAAGTAGCACGTGGGGGGGGGGGGGGTGACAGGGAACTCCGTCTTAAACACAGAGAATCCTTTTGGATCTATGAATTAGGGTCCCTTGAGCCTAAAGGTTTAAATAAAGACTAGGATTTATCTGTATTTTTATAGCCCCAGTCTTTGGTAATAAAGCTATTCTTTTGCTGTTTGAATTGATAAGATAATATATGGTGATTCTTCTATAAGTCAGAATTTGTAGTCTGATTATTGTAATATGACATGTATTTAATGTGCTGTAAAATTATGAGAACACTGGATACTATATTGCTATACAGGTAATGAATGTGTTAATAGATAAAATGAATTCTAGCGCCACCTAGTGGTAAGTTAGTATATAAGTCAGCATTGTTTGTGTGGCATGGCATGAATAAGAGATAGCATCCCAAAACGTTGCCGTTTTGTTTGTCTCTGTAACTTTGTAATAAAAGTTATTGCTGTCACTTTATTTGCTTGTTTTTGATGTATGTCAGCATGCTAACCCTTTTTCTACTAGCAATTACTAATATTACTAGTATGTATGTGAGCATGCTAACACTTTTTCTACTAGCAATTACTAACATTACTAGTATGTATGTCAGCATTCTAACCCCTTTTCTACTAGCAATTACTAATATTACTAGTATGTATGTCAGCATGCTAAACCTTTTTCTACTAGCAATTACTAATATTACTAGTATGTATGTGAGCATGCTAACCCTTTTTCTACTAGCAATTACTAATATTACTAGTATGTATGTCAGCATGCTAACCCTTTTTCTACTAGCAATTACTAATATTACTAGTATGTATGTCAGCATGCTAACCCTTTTTCTACTAGCAATTACTAATATTACTAGTATGTATGTCAGCATGCTAACCCTTGTTCTACTAGCAATTACTAATATTACTGGTATGTATGTCAGCATGCTAACCCTTTTTCTATTAGCAATTACTAATATTACTAGTATGTATGTCAGCATGCTAACCCTTTCTCTACTAGCAATTACTAATATTACTAGTATGTATGTGAGCATGCTAACACTTTTTCTACTAGCAATTACTAATATTACTAGTATGTATGTCAGCATGCTAACCCCTTTTCTACTAGCAATTACTAATATTACTAGTATGTATGTCAGCATGCTAACCCTTTTTCTACTAGCAATTACTAATATTACTAGTATGTATGTCAGCATGCTAACCCTTTTTCTACTAGCAATTACTAATATTACTAGTATGTATGTCAGCATGATAACCCCTTTTCTACTAGCAATTACTAATATTACTAGTATGTATGTCAGCATGCTAACCCCTTTTCTACTAGCAATTACTAATATTACTAGTATGTATGTCAGCATGCTAACCCTTTTTCTATTAGCAATTACTAATATTACTAGTATGTATGTCAGCATGCTAACCCTTTTTTGACTAGCAATTACTAATATTACTAGTATGTATGTCAGCATGCTAACCCTTTTTCTATTAGTAATTACTAATATTACTAGTATGTATGTCAGCATGCTAAACCTTTTTCTACTAGCAATTACTAATATTTCTGGTATGTATGTCAGCATGCTAACCCTTTTTCTATTAGCAATTACTAATATTACTGGTATGTATGTCAGCATGCTAACCCTTTTTCTATTAGCAATTACTAATATTACTAGTATGTATGTCAGCGTGCTAACCCTTTTTTCGACTAGTAATTACTAATATTACTAGTATGTATGTCAGCATGCTAACCCTTTTTCTATTAGCAATTACTAATA
The DNA here is from genome assembly GCF_027579735.1 of Bombina bombina. Taxonomy (NCBI): domain Eukaryota; kingdom Metazoa; phylum Chordata; class Amphibia; order Anura; family Bombinatoridae; genus Bombina; species Bombina bombina. Next base: position 847,714,239 of record NC_069503.1, read on the forward strand.
TTATTACTATGTATGTCAGCATGCTAACCCTTTTTCTACTAGCAATTACGAATATTACTGGTATGTATGTCAGCATGCTAACCCTTTTTCTACTAGCAATTACTAATATTACTGGTATGTATGTCAGCATGCTAACCCTTTTTCTATTAGCAATTACTAATATTACTAGTATGTATGTCAGCGTGCTAACCCTTTTTTCGACTAGTAATTACTAATATTACTAGTATGTATGTCAGCATGCTAACCCTTTTTCTAGTAGCAATTATTAATATTACTAGTATGTATGTCAGCATGCTAACCCTTTTTCTACTAGCAATTACTAATATTACTAGTATGTATGTCAGCATGCTAACCCTTTTTCTACTAGCAATTACTAATATTACTAGTATGTATGTCAGCATGCTAACCCTTTTTCTACTAGCAATTACTAATATTACTAGTATGTATGTCAGGATGCTAAACCTTTTTCTACATGGCAATTACTATTACTACTAGTATGTATGTCAGCAGGCTAACCCCTTTTCTACTAACAATTACTAATATTACTAGTATGTATGTCAGCATGTTAACCCTTTTTCTACTAGCAATTACTAATATTACTAGTATGTATGTCAGCATGCTAACCCTTTTTCTACTAGCAATTACTAATATTACTAGTATGTATGTCAGCATGCTAACCCTTTTTCTACTAGCAATTACTAATATTACTGGTATGTATGTCAGCATGCTAACCCATGTTCTACTAGCAATTACTAATATTACTAGTATGTATGTCAGCATGCTAACCCTTTTTCTACTAGCAATTACTAATATTACTGGTATGTATGTCAGCATGCTAACCCTTGTTCTACTAGCAATTACTAATATTACTAGTATGTATGTCAGCATGCTAACCCTTTTTCTACTAGCAATTACTAATATTACTAGTATGTATGTCAGCATTGTAAACCTTTTTGTACATGGCAATTACTAATATTACTAGTATCTATGAATACATACTCACATTGTCCTCACTCTGTGATGCACCAAAAATAAACAAAAGAAACCAAGATTTTAAGTCTTTGGGTAAAAATAAAAACTATATGTATTTATACCCACAAGGAGAAATTGAATTAATAAAGATACACTGTGTAGGGTTACAGATAAAAAATAAAACCTGTGCTGTGTTTAAATCCATGTTTTAATGATTTATAATACAGGATAACAAAATGTATGCTTACCTGATAAATTATTTTCTTTCCAGGCATGTAGAGGCCACGAATCAATTCCAATTACTAGTGGTAATTAATCTCCTGGCCACCAGGAGGCAAAGAACACACCTGCAAAGCTTTAAGTATCCCTCCTATTTCTCACAATCCCCAGGCATTCATCCAAAGGAATATGGAAAGAGTAGATGACACAAAGCGTATAGAAGGGCCTGAAGATTAGAAATTGACAAAGCAAAATAACAAGCCGGCAAAAATTTTAGATAAGGGGGGTTGTGGACTCTCCATGCCAGGAAACAAATAATTTATCAGGTTAGCATAAATTTTGTTTTCTTTCCAATGGCATGGAGAGTCCACAAATCCATTCCAATTACTAGTGGGAACCAATACCCAAGCTAGAGGACCAAGTATGGAAAGGAAAGGAGAACAAGACAGGTGGACCTAAACTGAAAACACCACTGGTTGAAGAACTTTCCTCCCAAAGTAAAAAGTATGTAATAAGGACTAAGTGGCCGCCTTGCAAATTTGCTCCACAGAAGCCTAGTTTTTAAAAACCCAGGAAGGAGAGACAGCCCTAGTTGAAAGAGCCGTAATCCTCTCAGGAGGCTGTTGTTCAGCTGTCTTATAGGCCAACCGAATGACACTCCATAACTAAAAAGAAAGAGTAGTAGAAGTCGCCTTCTGGCCCTTAAAAAAAAAAACAACAAAAAGGGCAGAAGATTGGCAAAAATCCCAAGTAGCCTGCAGATAGAATTTTAAAGCACAAACTACATCCGAGTTGTGTAATAGACATTCCTTATGAGAAGAAAGATTAGGACAGAAAGAAGGAACAATTTCCTTATTGACATTACAGTCCGAAACCACCTTAGGAAGCAATCCCAATTTGGTACGAACAACCGCCTTATCTACATGCAAAATAAGATAAGGAGAGTCACACTGTAAAGCCGAAAGCTCTGAGACTCTACGAGCAGAAGAAATGGCTAATAAAAACAAAAAACTTTCCAAGAGAATAACAATATCAACAGAGTGCATAGGATCTAATGGAGCCTGTTGCAGAACCCTAAGAACAAGTTTAAGGCTCCACAGAGGAGTAACAGGTTTAAACACAGGCCTGATTCTGACCAGGGCCTGAAGAAATTAATGAACATCCAGTAAGTCAGCCAAACGTTTATGTAGCAGAACAGAAATTCAGAACAGAAATCTGACCCTTCAGAGAACTGACAAACCTTTCTCCAAACCCTCCTGGAGAAAGGACAGAATGCGGGGAACCCTCACTTTACTCCAAGGAAAACCCGAGATTCACACCAGTAAAGCTATGTGTGCCAAACCTAATGATATATCTTACCGTTTTACGAGCCTGGATCAAAGTGTCAATAACATTTCAGAAAAATCTTGCCAAGACTAGGCGTTAAATCTCCATGCAGTCAGCTTCTGAGAATCTAGATTTGGATGAAGAAAAGGACCTTGAAGTAGAAGGTTTTTCCCAAGTAGCAATTTCCACGGGGGGGGGGGGGGTTGCTGGGTTTGGACAACATCTTCACCAGGTCCGCAAACCAAATTCTGCGAGGCCAAGCTGGAGCAATTGGAATTGCCAAAGTTTGCTCCCGTTTGATAAGAGCTATCACCCGAGGAAGAAGGACAAACGGAGGAAACAGGTAAATTAGACCAAAATCCCATGGAACCGCTAGAGCGTCCACCAGAGCTGCTTGCGTATCCCTTGATCTGGATCCATATCTTGGAAGCTTGGTGTTTAGACGAGACGCCATCAGATCCAATTCCGGATCTCTCTACCTGAGAGTTATCATTGAGAATACCTCCGGATGAAGAGCCCACTCCCCTGGATGAAAAGTCTGCCTGCTCAGATTATACTCCTCCCAGTTTTTCACCCCTGGGATGTGAATGGCAGAAATGTGAGAGTTTTAAGACTCCGCCCATTGAAGAATGTGAGACACCTCCATCGCTAAGGAACTCCTGATGATTGATATAAGCCACCAAAGTGATGTAGTCCGATTGAAATCTAATAAACCGGACCAAACTCAATTGAGGCCATGCTATCAGAGCATTGAAGATTGCTCTCAACTCCAGGAAATTTATTGGAAGGGAAGACTCTGTCTGAGTCCAATTTCCCTGAGCTCTTAAGCAACCCCAAACTGCTCCCAAGCCTGAAAGACTGGCATCTGTAGTCACAATCTCCCAGGATGGTCTCAAGAAGCATGTGCTTTGGGATGGTCCTGAGAGAGCCACCAGGTTTGTTTAGGACTATCCTCTGAGAGAGGCCCAAGTGGTCTCTGTTCCATTGTCTGAGCATGCATAACTGTAGAGGTCACAGATGGAATAGAGCAAAATGAATAATGTCTAAGGAAGCCACCATTAGACCAATCACTTCCATATATTGCACCACCGAGGGGTGGACACATGACTAAAGAGAAAGACATGCAGAAAGAAGTTTGGATTTTCTAACTTCCGTTAAGAAAATCTTCATGGAGATAGAGTCTATGATCGTCACCAAAAACATACCCCCTGGGAATTTGGCACCAAAGAGCTCTTTTCCAGATTCACCTTCCAACCTTGAGATCGGAGAATCAACAGAGAATCTGTATGGGATTTTGCTGAATGAAAAGACTGCGCCTGAATATCATCCAGGTAAGGAGCCACTGCAATTCCTTGAGATCTGACTACTGCCAAGAGAGCCCCTAGAACCTTCATAAAGATTTGAGGGGCAGTGGCTAGGCCGAAAGGCAGGGATACAAATTGGACATGTTTGTGCAGGAAGGCAAACCGTAGGAACTGAAAATGATCCTTGTGAATAGAAATATGGAGGTAAGCGCCCTTCAGGTCAATAGTGTACTGACCCTCGGAAACTAAGGGGAGAATAGAGCGAATTGTCTCCATTTTGAAGAACGGAACCCTGAGAAATTTGTTGAGGTCTAAAATGGGTTGAAAATTTCCCTCCTTTTTGGGAACCACAAACAGGTTGAAATAGAATCCTAGACCCCATTCTGCTAGAGGAACAGGAGTGATCACTCCTAGAGAAGAGAGATCCTTGACACAGTTTAAGAAGGCCTCTCTTTTTTTCTTGTTTGCTGATAATCTTGACAGGACAAATCTGCCTCTCTGAGTATGAGATTTGAATCCCATCTTGTAACCCTGAGATATTACCTCCACCGCCCAAGAATCAGGAACATTGCGAATCCAAGCCTCTTGAAAAAAAGCAAGTCTGCCCCCAACTTGATCCACACTCTGATCAGGGGCAAACCCTTCATACTAATTTGTTCTCAAAGGAAGGCTTCTTGGACTGCTTGCCCTTATTCGAAGGTTGGTTGGATCTCCAGGAGGACTTGGTCTGTTCCGTTTTGGAAGATGAAGAAGAGGTTTTTTTGTCCTTTGAAACTACAAAAGGAACTAAAATTAGAAGTCTGACAACACAGGTTTAATCTTCTTATCCTGGGGTAGAAAGGCTGCCTTTCAAACTGTGACTGTGGAGATGATCTCAGCAAGACCAGCACCAAACAAGGTCTTCCCTTTAAAAGAAAGAGATAGAAGCCTAGATTTGGAAAAAATATCTGCCGACCAAGATTTAACCACAAGGCTCTGCAAAATAGAATGGCAAGTCTAGAAGTCTCAGACGTACTACTTGCATACTGGCCTCACAAATGAAGGTATTAGCCAGTTTTAAAGCCTTGATCCGGTCTTGGATCTCCTCTACTGTAATTTCCTCCAAAATTAGACCCAATAAGGAGTCCCACCAGTAAGAGGCCACACCAGCGACTGCCACCATACTAGCAACTGGCTGCCATAGCAGTCCTTGGTGAAGTTATTCTTTTCTTTAAGTACCCCTCCAGCTTCCTATCCATATGGTCTTTGAAGGAGGTACTATCCTCTAGAGCAGAGCTTTCCAAACTTTTCATGTTGGTGACTAACTTTTTAGACCTACATCATTTCGTAACACAGTAATTCAGTTGTTCTAGCAAACAGGAGGTTAAACTAACTTGTTTGAGATACAGACACATACATAAATTATATAATAATTAAATATATTTAGAAGTAACAGTATGTATGTGCAAGAATTAAAAAAAAGTTTAAAAGCACCAATAGCTACTTACTATTTTAATGGGATGTATGAAGTTGATGGGATGAACACAGTTTCTGAATATTTGGTGGAATATTAGATAAATATACTCCCATTTAATCATCAAGCATTTTTTAAGCTTCCACTTCCTATCCATATATCAAGAGCAGAAACAGCAATGTACTACTGAGAGCTAGCTGCAAAAAAAACAACAACACTGACTTCTGAATTCAGCTCAACGTTTAAGATGCCGCCCTTAGAGCTCTGTGAGGCCGACTGACTACTGCCCACGTTGCAAACACATTGCTGTCCCACTCACTGACTACACATGCGGTCACGAGCCGATTGAGGAAACTACACGTGCAGTCAGGAGCCAATGTGCCGCCAAAGCCGTCAATGGGAATAGTTTAATTTCCCACTGAGCTGCACCAATAAGTTAAGATGATATGTGACCCACTAGGTATCAATCACTTGTCAACCATGTGATATGCGTAGCAGGCAGGCAGAAAGTTGGAAATCCCAAAAATATTTAAATAAAAAAAAAAAAAAAAAAAATTGTACTGAAGCAGGGACACACCTGCACACTGCCCCTGACACACTAATGTGTCACGACACACAGTATGGAAAGCACTGCTCTAGAGGAATTGTGGTTCTTTTGGCTAATGTGGATATAGCTCCATTCAACACCCAGCTTCTCCCATTCCTGAGAAATAATGTCTAACTTACGATCTGGAACAGGAAATACTTCCACAGATCTAGGCTTGACATCAAAAACTCTATTTAGTTTATTAACCTTAGGAGTCTTTGCGACTGTAGGTCCAGAATCCTCCAGAGTAGCCAGAACCTCTTTCAGTAGCAAATGGAGGTGTTCAAGCTTAAATCTAAAATTAACCTCCTCTGAATCCGCTGTACTAACTACAGCAGATTCAGAATCATAGATTTGCCCTCAGAAGCTATTGAAGAACGGTCATCTTCAGACAACTGAGACAACCCGACTAAGGCAGCTTTGGCGTTAGAACATTTCCTTATCAGGAATTTCTGATGAGATTTTCTCTTCCTTTTTACCTGAAATTGACACTAAGAGCTGCAGAAGTAAGTTGCACAGCAAAATCACCTGTTAAAAATAATCCCCCAGGTAATGACTGAGAGGAACCGCAGGGTACTGCTTGTGTAACTGCCAAGGATGGGAACATCTGAGGAAAAAGATGAGGCAGTCATGGACAACAGTATCCTGAGAGACAGATGGCTCTGAAAGGGTATCTTTAATTTTGGAAAGTAACATTTTATTCACACACATGGAACAAAACTACACAGGAGGAATAACCTGTGCCTCAAGACAATATAAACATTTATCAAAGGACATAGAAAGATTTTTAGCTGATTCCTAAAGAGTATTGGTTAAACAGTAATAAACAAACTTAATAATCAGTTCCCAATAAATTAAGCAAACCTAAATATATATTGAATAAAAAATTAATGTGCAGGATTTTTGCAATATCAAGAGGAAAACAGGCACCGCTATATCCCCAGCTCTGCTGGAGAGACTCACCCCTCCTGTGTCACAAACGACTTAGAAAATCTCCTCCTACAACGTATGCAATACTGACACTGTAGACACTCTGTATAACAACGCAGTCTCCTGGTCTGTCTTTGAACATCCGATTCAGTGGAAGAGAAAGCCTTGTGGTCACATGACTGCATGGGGAGAAAAGCGTGCTATTACGCAGCGCTGAAGAGTCCCCAGAGTAATTAAACCATCAACCATAACATACAGTACATAAATATATCCTTCTTTGTTATTATATGATGTCCGCTCAGCAGTTAAAACCTCCTGATTCCAAATAAAACAGAATTTATGTTTACCTGATAAATTACTTTCTCCAACGGTGTGTCCGGTCCACGGCGTCATCCTTACTTGTGGGATATTCTCTTCCCCAACAGGAAATGGCAAAGAGCCCAGCAAAGCTGGTCACATGATCCCTCCTAGGCTCCGCCTTCCCCAGTCATTCGACCGACGTAAAGGAGGAATATTTGCATAGGAGAAATCATATGATACCGTGGTGACTGTAGTTAAAGAAAATAAATTATCAGACCTGATTAAAAAACCAGGGCGGGCCGTGGACCGGACACACCGTTGGAGAAAGTAATTTATCAGGTAAACATAAATTCTGTTTTCTCCAACATAGGTGTGTCCGGTCCACGGCGTCATCCTTACTTGTGGGAACCAATACCAAAGCTTTAGGACACGGATGAAGGGAGGGAGCAAATCAGGTCACCTAAATAGAAGGCACCACGGCTTGCAAAACCTTTCTCCCAAAAATAGCCTCAGAAGAAGCAAAAGTATCAAACTTGTAAAATTTGGTAAAAGTGTGCAGTGAAGACCAAGTCGCTGCCTTACATATCTGATCAACAGAAGCCTCGTTCTTGAAGGCCCATGTGGAAGCCACAGCCCTAGTGGAATGAGCTGTGATTCTTTCAGGAGGCTGCCGTCCGGCAGTCTCATAAGCCAATCTGATGATGCTTTTAATCCAAAAAGAGAGAGAGGTAGTAGTTGCTTTTTGACCTCTCCTTTTACCAGAATAAACAACAAACAAGGAAGATGTTTGTCTAAAATCCTTTGTAGCATCTAAATAGAATTTTAGAGCGCGAACAACATCCAAATTGTGCAACAAACGTTCCTTCTTTGAAACTGGATTCGGATACAAAGAAGGCACGACTATCTCCTGGTTAATGTTTTTGTTAGAAACAACTTTCGGAAGAAAACCAGGTTTAGTACGTAAAACCACCTTATCTGCATGGAACACCAGATAAGGAGGAGAACACTGCAGAGCAGATAATTCTGAAACTCTTCTAGCAGAAGAAATTGCAACCAAAAACAAAACTTTCCAAGATAATAACTTAATATCAACGGAATGTAAGGGTTCAAACGGAACCCCCTGAAGAACTGAAAGAACTAAATTGAGACTCCAAGGAGGAGTCAAAGGTTTGTAAACAGGCTTGATTCTAACCAGAGCCTGAACAAAGGCTTGAACATCTGGCACAGCTGCCAGCTTTTTGTGAAGTAACACAGACAAGGCAGAAATCTGTCCCTTCAAGGAACTTGCAGATAATCCTTTCTCCAATCCTTCTTGAAGAAAGGATAGAATCTTAGGAATTTTTACCTTGTCCCAAGGGAATCCTTTAGATTCACACCAACAGATATATTTTTTCCATATTTTGTGGTAAATTTTTCTAGTTACAGGCTTCCTGGCCTGAACAAGAGTATCAATAACAGAATCTGAGAACCCTCGCTTTGATAAGATCAAGCGTTCAATCTCCAAGCAGTCAGTTGGAGTGAGACCAGATTCGGATGTTCGAACGGACCTTGAACAAGAAGGTCTCGTCTCAAAGGTAGCTTCCATGGTGGAGCCGATGACATATTCACCAGGTCTGCATACCAAGTCCTGCGTGGCCACGCAGGAGCTATCAAGATCACCGATGCCCTCTCCTGATTGATCCTGGCTACCAGCCTGGGGATGAGAGGAAACGGCGGGAATACATAAGCTAGTTTGAAGGTCCAAGGTGCTACTAGTGCATCTACTAGAGTCGCCTTGGGATCCCTGGATCTGGACCCGTAGCAAGGAACCTTGAAGTTCTGACGAGAGGCCATCAGATCCATGTCTGGAATGCCCCACAGTAATGTGGGCAAAGATTTCCGGATGGAGTTCCCACTCCCCCGGATGTAATGTCTGACGACTCAGAAAATCCGCTTCCCAATTTTCCACTCCTGGGATGTGGATTGCAGACAAGTGGCAGGAGTGAGTCTCCGCCCATTGAATGATTTTGGTCACTTCTTCCATCGCCAGGGAACTCCTTGTTCCCCCCTGATGGTTGATGTACGCAACAGTCGTCATGTTGTCTGATTGAAACCGTATGAACTTGGCCTTTGCTAGCTGAGGCCAAGCCTTGAGAGCATTGAGTATCGCTCTCAGTTCCAGAATATTTATCGGTAGAAGAGATTCTTCCCGAGACCAAAGACCCTGAGCTTTCAGGGGTCCCCAGACCGCGCCCCAGCCCATCAGACTGGCGTCGGTCGTGACAATGACCCACTCTGGTCTGCGGAAGCTCATCCCCTGTGACAGGTTGTCCAGGGACAGCCACCAACAGAGTGAATCTCTGGTCTTCTGATTTACTTGTATCGTCGGAGACAAGTCTGTATAGTCCCCATTCCACTGACTGAGCATGCACAGTTGTAATGGTCTTAGATGAATGCGCGCAAAAGGAACTATGTCCATTGCCGCTACCATCAAACCTATTACTTCCATGCACTGCGCTATGGAAGGAAGAGGAACGGAATGAAGTATTTGACAAGAGTTTAGAAGTTTTGTTTTTCTGGTCTCTGTCAGAAAAATCCTCATTTCTAAGGAGTCTATTATTGTTCCCAAGAAGGGAACCCTCGTTGACGGAGATAGAGAACTCTTTTCTACGTTCACTTTCCATCCGTGAGATCTGAGAAAGGCCAGGACAATGTCCGTGTGAGCCTTTGCTAGAGGAAGGGACGACGCTTGAATCAGAATGTCGTCCAAGTAAGGTACTACTGCAATGCCCCTTGGTCTTAGCACCGCTAGAAGGGACCCTAGTACCTTTGTGAAAATCCTTGGAGCAGTGGCTAATCCGAACGGAAGTGCCACGAACTGGTAATGCTTGTCCAGGAATGCGAACCTTAGGAACCGATGATGTTCCTTGTGGATAGGAATATGTAGATACGCATCCTTTAAATCCACCGTGGTCATGAATTGACCTTCCTGGATGGAAGGAAGAATTGTTCGAATGGTTTCCATTTTGAACGATGGAACCTTGAGAAACTTGTTTAGGATCTTGAGATCTAAGATTGGTCTGAACGTTCCCTCTTTTTTGGGAACTACGAACAGATTGGAGTAGAACCCCATCCCTTGTTCTCCTAATGGAACAGGATGAATCACTCCCATTTTTAACAGGTCTTCTACACAATGTAAGAATGCCTGTTTTTTTATGTGGTCTGAAGACAATTGAGACCTGTGGAACCTCCCCCTTGGGGGAAGCCCTTTGAATTCCAGAAGATAACCTTGGGAGACTATTTCTAGCGCCCAAGGATCCAGAACATCTCTTGCCCAAGCCTGAGCGAAGAGAGAGAGTCTGCCCCCCACCAGATCCGGTCCCGGATCGGGGGCCAACATCTCATGCTGTCTTGGTAGCAGTGGCAGGTTTCTTGGCCTGCTTTCCCTTGTTCCAGCCTTGCATTGGTCTCCAGGCTGGCTTGGCTTGAGAAGTATTACCCTCTTGCTTAGAGGACGTAGCACTTGGGGCTGGTCCGTTTCTACGAAAGGGACGAAAATTAGGTTTATTTTTGGCCTTGAAAGACCTATCCTGAGGAAGGGCGTGGCCCTTGCCCCCAGTGATATCAGAGATAATCTCTTTCAAGTCAGGGCCAAACAGCGTTTTCCCCTTGAAAGGAATGTTAAGCAATTTGTTCTTGGAAGACGCATCCGCTGACCAAGATTTTAACCAAAGCGCTCTGCGCGCCACAATAGCAAACCCAGAATTTTTCGCCGCTAACCTAGCCAATTGCAAAGTGGCGTCTAGGGTGAAAGAATTAGCCAATTTGAGAGCACGGATTCTGTCCATAATCTCCTCATAAGAAGGAGAATTACTAGTGATCGCCTTTTCTAGCTCATCGAACCAGAAACACGCGGCTGTAGTGACAGGGACAATGCATGAAATTGGTTGTAGAAGGTAACCTTGCTGAACAAACATCTTTTTAAGCAAACCTTCTAATTTTTTATCCATAGGATCTTTGAAAGCACAACTATCTTCTATGGGTATAGTGGTGCGTTTGTTTAGAGTAGAAACCGCCCCCTCGACCTTGGGGACTGTCTGCCATAAGTCCTTTCTGGGGTCGACCATAGGAAACAATTTTTTAAATATGGGGGGAGGGACGAAAGGTATACCGGGCCTTTCCCATTCTTTATTTACAATGTCCGCCACCCGCTTGGGTATAGGAAAAGCTTCGGGGGGCCCCGGGACCTCTAGGAACTTGTCCATTTTACATAGTTTCTCTGGGATGACCAAATTCTCACAATCATCCAGAGTGGATAACACCTCCTTAAGCAGAGCGCGGAGATGTTCCAACTTAAATTTAAATGTAATCACATCAGGTTCAGCTTGTTGAGAAATTTTCCCTGAATCTGAAATTTCTCCCTCAGACAAAACCTCCCTGGCCCCCTCAGACTGGTGTAGGGGCCCTTCAGAAACAATATCATCAGCGTCCTCATGCTCTTCAGTATTTTCTAAAACAGAGCAGTCGCGCTTTCGCTGATAAGTGGGCATTTTGGCTAAAATGTTTTTGATAGAATTATCCATTACAGCCGTTAATTGTTGCATAGTAAGGAGTATTGGCGCGCTAGATGTACTAAGGGCCTCTTGTGTGGGCAAGACTGGTGTAGACGAAGGAGGGGATGATGCAGTACCATGCTTACTCCCCTCACTTGAGGAATCATCTTGGGCATCATTTTCTCTAAATTTTGTGTCACATAAATCACATCTATTTAAATGAGAAGGGACCTTGGCTTCCCCACATTCAGAACACAGTCTATCTGGCAGTTCAGACATGTTAAACAGGCATAAACTTGATAACAAAGTACAAAAAACGTTTTAAAATAAAACAGTTACTGTCACTTTAAATTTTAAACTGAACACACTTTATTACTGCAATTGCGAAAAAGTATGAAGGAATTGTTCAAAATTCACCAAAATTTCACCACAGTGTCTTAAAGCCTTAAAAGTATTGCACACCAAATTTGGAAGCTTTAACCCTTAAAATAACGGAACCGGAGCCGTTTTTATATTTAACCCCTTTACAGTCCCTGGTATCTGCTTTGCTGAGACCCAACCAAGCCCAAAGGGGAATACGATACCAAATGACGCCTTCAGAAAGTCTTTTCTATGTATCAGAGCTCCTCACACATGCATCTGCATGTCATGCTTCTCAAAAACAAGTGCGCAATACAGGCGCGAAAATGAGACTCTGCCTATGATTAGGGAAAGCCCCTAGAGAATAAGGTGTCCAATACAGTGCCTGCCGGTTATTTTACAAAATTCCCAAGATTAAAATAATTCCTCAAGGCTATGGAGTATAAAATATGTTTATATATAAATCGATTTAGCCCAGAAAATGTCTACAGTCTTAAAAAGCCCTTGTGAAGCCCTTATTTACTGTCTGTAATAAAATGGCTTACCGGATCCCATAGGGAAAATGACAGCTTCCAGCATTACATCGTCTTGTTAGAATGTGTCATACCTCAAGCAGCAAAAGTCTGCTCACTGTTCCCCCAACTGAAGTTAATTCCTCTCAACAGTCCTGTGTGGAACAGCCATCGATTTTAGTAACGGTTGCTAAAATCATTTTCCTCTTACAAACAGAAATCTTCATCTCTTTTCTGTTTCAGAGTAAATAGTACATACCAGCACTATTTTAAAATAACAAACTCTTGATTGAATAATAAAAACTACAGTTAAACACTAAAAAACTCTAAGCCATCTCCGTGGAGATGTTGCCTGTACAACGGCAAAGAGAATGACTGGGGAAGGCGGAGCCTAGGAGGGATCATGTGACCAGCTTTGCTGGGCTCTTTGCCATTTCCTGTTGGGGAAGAGAATATCCCACAAGTAAGGATGACGCCGTGGACCGGACACACCTATGTTGGAGAAACATTAATGCCTCAAGAGCCCTCTCTAGGCAGTCTCTATTAAAGAAGATATGTTACACTGCCTTATAAATTATCTCCTAAATAAAGCAGTTCAGTACCCTGCTTCTGCTGCCCAAAAAATATCCCCAATATGAAGAGATATATAAATGAGTCACCAATCTCCACCTGAAGGAATTTTAACCCCAAAGCGCTATATCTTTCTCACCTAGAAGGCAAAAAGCACTTACCTGTGGAGTTCAGCTGCAGGGAAGGTACAGCATATCAGGTATGACACTCAGATGACCTCCGATAGGGACCTGAAGAGAAAAGAAAAGCAGAGTAAACAACCCTGGTTTTCTATATAGGGGTTAGCATAAATTGTTGGAGGAAAAGCAAGGACTACCCTGCTGACCTCCAACAGCTAATAGCCACCATAACTCTTACTACAGAGGATTACATGGACACAGCATAGCCACAATACTTGCTTGCAGGGAGACTACACATTAAAGGATTTATTTTCTTCAGACACCATCTTCGCACACCGCCATCATGTACAAAGTCAAAGAATGACTGGGGGATTGTGGGAAGTAGGAGGAATACTTAAAGCTTTGCAGGTGTGTTATTTGCCTCCTCCTGGTGGCCAGAAGTCGAATTCCCACTAGTAATTGGAATGGATTTGTGGACTCTCCATGCCATATATATATATCTCAAAATTTCAAGTCCTAAGCTACTAGTCTGCCCAAAATGTTACATCACTTTTGATCTCACCCACTACCAGCTCACCCCACAAACACTACTCCACCCCCTCTTTGAGTATGTATGAAACACTTTATTGCACAGTCATTTTTTAATATTGTTTTTATTTTATACCATAAATTAAATAATGCTACATACAGTAATAAATTGACAAAAATAGTGAATAGCAACATCAACAAGGGGTTCTAAGGAAGACAATAGCTGGATAGAAAAATGAAGTTGTTGAACTGAAAGAAAGCAGAGTGAGTGTTGACGTTAATGTGAGGTCATAGCAGACCTGGATTTTTATTTATAATTATCTCTCAACTATCTTTATCCACTCCCTCCTCTCTCCAATCTTTCGTTTTACCATCTTGCTTCTCTCTCAGGCCATATGTTCTCTTTCTTTCCCCTATTTCAGAGCTCTTCACTATATTTTTCTCCACTTTTTACTTTTCCTCTCCATCCTTCTCTGCCCCTGTTTAGCCTCTCAGAAGTAACAATCTAAGCACTAATTGGTCCCTATAGCCCTAGAGGAATAACATATCCTTGTCCTTTCATGAATATATAATATCCCTTTAGATAATATTTGCAGCAGCAATCCAAACATTCACGCACTAACTTTCACTCGCCACCATTAAATTTCTACTCGGCAACAGCTACTGGAAAGTTTCAACCAGTGTGTGTGTGTATGTATGTGACTGCGTGTATGTGTGTATATATATATATGTTTGTGTGTGTGTTTGTCTATTTGTTCATATACTTTTAATATGAACTCCAGTTTTCCAGGCACACTAACAGGCCAGTAATCATGATATCTGACCTTGAGCACAGGAGAAATAATCAGTTAATTAGTAACCAAGTTTAATAACCTGCTTTTGCCGATCAGTTGGTTATTGCACCTGTGTTTTAGTTCAGATATGAAAATCAAAGCCCTAAGGACTGGAGTTTAAAAAAACACTGCTCTATTGTACAGAAAGTTTAAACAACCAAATAACTTTTATTCTGATTAGCATTGTACTCTGAAAAGTTACACAGCAAAGACAAAAAAATGCTGAAATTACATTAACTGTTTATAGCACATCTGAAAAGGACATTAAGATGATATCTAAGTTCATTGAAATACACTGCGCTAGAAAGACTGGTTGTGCTTTTGCAGTATAGTGAGGAGCTCTCAGCAGGTAGTTATAATATACAGTAGATGGTAAAATTGAATAATAGAAAAGAATGTGAATTCATGACAATAATGGTTTTAAAAATTACCATGGCACCTGCATGTGTTTTTTTTTTTTGTTTTTTTTATTTAAACTAGCGGGTAATCTACCTCAAAACTGTCTTTTGTTTTTGAGCGTATGTGTGTGCATACATAAATACATTATATGTATATTTAATGATACATAAGATATTTTAACTAATAGGTACTGCAATTTCCTCCTGGATGTCTATCTATGACAGAAAACTTACAGTCAAGTGACATCACACTTAGTTCAGCTTTCTATTTCACTCCCCCTTCCTCATAACCAAGCACGGCCTAATTCTGTCATCCTCTAGAATTCACACTTTCCCTTCATAGGACACTTCCAAAATGTTGAGACACTCACTTATCTAGTCTATTTCAGCCTACTTCTAAAGTAGCCTTCCCAACAACCCTCTCTTCCCTCTACAATCTATTATGAATGCCTTTGCCAGACACAGATCCAATCATGGGGTTGTCCTCAAAGGACAAATAAGTCTCCACAGATAAAAACTTCCTGCATTGGCAAGGAGGAATGGTCAGTATGACTAGTAAATTAAAAATAAAAACTCTACCCCCTCATTGATTGCATTCTGACAGGCTTTACTGCCTAATAGGTCGCAATAGGCTTTACTTTACTTACTTTAACCTACAATCTCACACCTATACATCCACTCTCATCTCTAGATAATCCCAGAACTAAGGTCTTCAGCTCCCTATTATTATACCCATTATATGTCATTTGCATCTCCCTCTCCAAGACCTCTGTCATGCTACACATAATGTCTCAAACTCTCTACTTCATTCTGGTCGGGTCTCCGACTCCAAACTTCCAAAGCTTCAAGTATTTTCCAAAAACATATTCTTCAGCAAAGCTTACCAAATACCCTTCCAAAAGTTCCTTATCTCCATACCCCATCAATATAAGTACACAGCTGAATTTATTATGCTGCTTAGTGACGAGCAATACCTGGATTGTAACTCTACCCAAGTATTATGTATTGTATGGTACTTATAACCACAAATATGGTAGAGCTTGTCAAATCCTAATATTAATTTGAGATTTAAATAGAATTATCGTTGATGTTTCTAGAAAAATAGACTGTGTATTTCAAAGCCAACATTTGTCAGCTGACCACGTTCAATCAATACTTGACTTACTTGATTAGATGCAAAGTACTGGACAAATGTACTGTCTAGTTCTAGATATTGGCATCTATAAACTTACTTTTATTATAGCTTTTAAGATGATTGATATTAAACTGTACTTTCAAATTCTATCAATGAAAACTGCATTTTTCATACATACTTCCATTCATATATTTTTTTTAGAAATAAAAACAAAATTAGCATTGCACTTCCCTCATTTTGCAGGATAGGAGGTCAGAAGTAATTATCTGTACACTGGTAGTTTGGTACATCAATCAGTGCTTTATATTCAATGAGGAGGTATTTCCTTGTTTACACTAATTGCAAGTATATTGTACTTTGAAAAACTACTCGTATTGAACTTTGACAGTTTGGGAATAATACATATTCCATGTAGAACGTATCATCCTTTCTGTATGCTTCGATATAGGGCACATGTATTTTGCAAATAACGTTCACGATCATCGTAATACAATGTATGCATGAAACTTGCCGTTATTGCAAGTTTGTCATTATTTGATAGTTACTTAAATTGTGCACTTACGATTTGAGAGTATTACATGTATCCTCCGTTTACGTGTCTTTACATGAGGCACATGTGTGAGATTCTGGTGATTATGATAAAATGTACATAGTAATTGCTACGTTAAATGAATTATGATGGACTGACATTTCAATGCTATGTATTATGACAGCATTATACTTGCAGATCATGTATGTGGAGGGCTCTCATGTTCTCCACATATTTATATGGTGATGTTTGTAACCAAAGGACTCATCTATTTATCTAGTTACATTATGCTCTAAACAGATTGTATTTAGACAATTCTCTCTAATTGCAGAGATAGCTGAAGAATACTATTTATAATTTTTAAGAGATCAGAATTTGAACCGTATTGATTAAGCAGGATAGTGCATATAAAACAGACCAATTACTTAAATAGAGATTATAGGTGTGTGTGAGATATATATCCAATTGTGGTTATATTTATGTGGATGAGTGATCCGTCTGGCAAATCATGATTTGAAAACATAAAGAGGAGATATCCAAAAGTGTAACAATGTGGGTAGAAGGAAAACAAATATTTCTTCAGAGTGTTTGTGAAATTAATATAGCATACATACATAGTGAAAAAGTACATTGAAAATAAAATGCATTTTATATAGTGTGAAATTCAGCTGAGTTATATCAGACATATAATTGTATTACGTTTCAAACAAAAATAATAATTGTTTAGAATGTACTATGAGTAATGAAACAAGTGTATTCATAAATATTAATTGTTCAGTGATACAGTGAAAAACGTGCTAATGAGGTTATGAGTTATCAGCCTTGCTTCTGTTTTAACTGCATTGGGTTTAGAGTACAAGAATAAGATGAGATTATTTATAATTTTTTATAGGTAAACATAATTATTGCTCTCATTAAGTCCTTTAGGCTGTAGGGCATCCAACAGGTATATCCATTCTGTTTGAAGGAGTACTTCTTCCAGATTGCCTTCTCTTATGCCCAGTGATTTTTTCTGTATGACAGCATAGTGTAGATTTGTAGGTAAACTTTTGTGAAATTGTAAGTGTTGTGCCACTGATAATGGGGTGTTACCTTTGGATAAATCTTTTTTTAGAGTTTTTAATATTATTGGCATGTTCCAGAATTCAGAATCATAAGTGCACAATTTAAGTAACTATCAAATAATGATAAACTTGCAATAATTGCAAGTTTCATGCATACATTTTATTACAACCATCGTGAACGTTATTTGCGAACTACATGCGCCCTATATTGAAGATTACAGACTGATATGTTCTACACGGAATATGTATTATTCCCAAACTGTAAAAGTTCAATCCGAGTAGTTTCAAAGTACGAAATACTTGCAATTAGTGTAAACAAGGAAATACCTCCTTATTGGATACAAAGCACTGATTGATGTACCAAGCAACCAATCAGTGTACAGATAATAACTTCCAACCTCCTATCCTATTTAGGAGGTGGGACTTCTGAACCTGTAAATAAATCAAAATCGCAGCTGGCGCGTAACCCCTCTGATGAAGCGAGAGCGAAACACGTGTCAGGGGCCTTGCTTCTGAGAGCTTGTCTCTCTCTTTTTTAACCGCTAAACTCTCCTAATAACCATGATGTGCAGTGTATGTATGCCAGTATAGCGAGTTTAACCCCTTGAGTGCTAACGACGGCTCTAAACCGTCGCAAATTGTCTCAGTCAGGTGCTAACGACGGCTCAGAGCTGTCACTAGCACTCTCCCACGTTGAGGGAGATCTGGGGGCTCCCACCCGCTCCTACCCTGGAGATCAGGCCTGTATAGTGACAGGCATCGCTGGGGCTTCACGTTTTGCGTGGTGACTCAAAGGGTTAATATTAATTCAGTCCCTGCTATAGAAGGGGCTTAAGTAGAGAGATTTAACCATTTGTGAGTGTGAATACATGGGCAATAGGACTCAACAGAGAATCTTTAATAGATTAAAGGGACACTGAACCCAATTTTGTTCTTTCACGATTCAGATAGAGCATGCAATTTTAAGCAACTTTCTAATTTACACCTATTATCCATTTTTCTTCATTCTCTTGCTATCTCTATTTAAAAAGCAGAAATGTGGTGAATAGGAGCCAGCCTTTAGTTGAGAACCTGGGTTATGCTTGTTTATTGGTAGGTAGATGTAAGCCTCCAATAAGCAAGCACTATCCATGGTGCTGAGCCTAAAATGGGCTGGCTGCTAAGATTTACATTCCTGCTTTTAAAATAAAGATAGCAAGAGAACAAAGAAAAATTGATAATAGGAGTAAATTAGAAAGATGCTTAAAAAGTCATGCTCTATCTGAATCATGAAAGAAAACATTTGGGTTCCGTGTCCCTTTAATATATTTCTATTCGTTATCCCCTGACAAGCCCCATTATTCTACACTTATCTCTACCTTGATAATTGTTTTCTCCACTTGATACATACCCGTCTACATGGTACTATACTCGCCTAGATTAATTTCCCTTCTAAGTATTATTTAGGAGAGTTTTAGTGTTTTTAATTTTTTGTACGATTACATAGTGACTCTAATAAAGATATTATAGGAATGTGTTACTCAGCTCAATAGTTACTGAAATATAATCTTAAATTTACCTATACACACATTTCTTAGGGGTAAAGCACTTTATGTTGCCGTTATGACTTTTGTAATTCATCTATGTGTGAGTCTCTCTAGTGCTGTATTACCCCCCCTTTAGGTGCTCTCTGATCAAATTTGAATAATTATACTCAGCACCTTTAGGTTATACTTTATTTGTATTACTTTATCCCCTTTTTTCTGAGTCCTATATCTAGTCTGGCTCTAGATGTTTTCCTCCAATCTCAAGCTAATGTGCTTCCTTCTTTGCTATTATACCATGAGTTATCCACTTCCATTGATTGTAGTAATGATATATTTCTTTTAGAATCTCATCGGCAAATGAAGTTCTACTTTTTAAATATTTTGGGACTGTAAGTTTCCCATCTATTCTAAATTTTCCTTCTGTAGAATAAACCAAAGTATATAGTCTCCTTCAAGAAACTTGGGATCGAGGAATGAATTGCAGTTGAGTTTTTAAGTCTTGAATTTATGGTGCATAGGAAGCGATGGCAATCATTTTACAGTACCTCCAGCTAGAACCCTAAATCATCTACAGGTTTAGTTTTTTCACAAGGCATGCTATAGGCCATCAACCAGCACACAGCTGATATTTATGAGTCATTTTCCTCTTGGAATTCCTGTAGGTAAGCATTTCATTGTCTGTTTTATTAGGGGGGAAAAAGTTCCTTCAGAAATGAACCAGAATATATATTTCTTTGATACTTCAATCAAATCTTAAGCTTACTGTTAGAGGTGCCTTATAATAAAGTCTATTGTTGAAGAAATTATTCAAAACATTATCTATTCTTTGTTTAATCAGTATCCCTCAGTTGGGTGTACGTTGGGTCTATTAAAGCTCCTGACTTTCTTTGTATTTTATTTAAAGCACATTAAGTAATGATGTGCAAATGTAGGACTAAATGTGCAATGTTTTATCCTTATCTGATTTTACAAATATGCATCTGTTGCAAAATTAAACAGGTTAAGGTGTTAATTTCCTATACTATATTCCTCTTCATAAAGTGAAGTGTAAAAATGGCAAATTACGAAGCCTCCTGTCTTGTAATTAAATTCAGATTACTTTTGTATCAAAAACAGAATTTATGCTTACTTGATAAATTTCTTTCTTTTGCGATGTACCGAGTCCACAGATTCATCCTAACTTGTGGGATATTGTCCTTCCTGACAGGAAGTAGCAAAGAGAGCACCACAGCAGAGCTGTCTATATAGCTCCCCCCTTAACTCCACCCCCCAGTCATTTGACCGAAGGCCAAGGAAGAAAAGGAGAAAATATAAGGTGCAGAGGTGACTGAAGTTTACATAAAAAATACTATCTGTCTTGAATAGATAGGGCGGGCCGTGGACTCGGTACATCGCAAAAGAAAGAAATTTATCAGGTAAGCATAAATTCTGTTTTCTTTTGCAAGATGTACCGAGACCACGGATTCATCCTAACTTGTGGGATACCAATACCAAAGCTTTAGGACACTGATGAAGGGAGGGACAAGACAGGAATCTAAATGGAAGGCACCACTGCTTGCAAAACCTTTCTCCCAAAAATAGCCTCCGAAGAAGCAAAAGTATCAAATTTGTAAAATTTGGAAAAGGTATAAAGCGAAGACCAAGTCGCAGCCTTACAAATCTGTTCAACAGAAGCATCATTTTTAAAAGCCCATGTGGAAGCCACCGCTCTAGTGGAGTGAGCTGTAATTCTTTCAGGAGGCTGCTGTCCAGCAGTCTCATAAGCCAAACGGATGATGCTTTTCAGCCAAAAGGAAAGAGGTAGCCGTAGCCTTTTGACCTCTACGCTTTCCAGCATAGACAACAAACAAAGAAGATGATTGGCGAAAATCTTTGGTTGCCTGCAAATAAAACTTCAAGGCACGAACCACGTCCAAGTTGTGCAACAGACGGTCCTTCTTAGAAGAAGGATTAGGACACAGAGAAGGAACAACAATTTCTTGATTGATATTCCTGTTAGAAACAACCTTAGGGAGAAACCAAGGTTTGGTACGCAAAACCACCTTATCAGTATGGAAAACAAGATAAGGCGAGTCACATTGTAATGCAGATAGTTCAGAAACTCTTCGAGCTGAAGAGATAGTAACTAGTAACAGAACTTTCCAAGATAGAAGCTTAATATTTATGGAATGCGACCCAGATATCTGTCCCTTTAAGGAACTAGCGGACAATCCTTTCTCCAATCCTTCTTGGAGAAAAGACAAAATCCTAGGAATCCATGAGTAGCCTTTGGATTCACACCAAAAAAAGATATTTACGCCGTATCTTATGATAGATCTTCCTGGTGACAGGCTTTCGAGCGTGAATCAAGGTATCTATGACCGACTCAGAAACCTCGCTTTGATAAAATCAAGCGTTCAATCTCCAAGCAGACAGTTGCAGAGAAATTAGATTTGGATGCTTGAATGGACCTTGAATCAAAAGGTCCCGTCTCAGTGGCAGAGTCCATGTTGGCAGAGATGACATGTCAACCAGGTCTGCATACCAAGTCCTGCGTGGCCACGCAGGCGCTATCAAAATCACAGAAGCTCTCTCCTGTTTGATTCTGGCAATAAGACGTGGAAGGAGAGGGAATGGTGGAAACACATAAGCCAAGTTGAACGACCAGGGTACTGCTAGAGCATCTATCAGTACTGCCTGAGGATCCCTTGACCTGGATCCGTAACGAGGAAGTTTGGGGTTCTGACGAGACGCCATCAGATCCAATTCTGGTGTGCCCCATAGCTGAACCAGTTGAGCAAACACCTCCGGATGGAGCTCCCACTCCCCCGGATGAAAAATCTGCCTCCCAGTTCTCCACCCCTGGGATATAGATCGCCGATAGATGGCAAGAGTGAGTATCTGCCCATCGGATTATCCTGGAAACTTCTATCATCGCCAAGGAACTCCTTGTTCCCCCCTGATGATTGATATAAGCTACAGTCGCGATGTTGTCCGACTGAAACCTGATGAATCCAGCTGAAGCCACGCCTGAAAAACATTGAATATCGCTCTTAATTCCAGAATATTTATTGGTAGGAGGGCCTCCTCCTGAGTCCACAAACCCTGTGCTTTCAGGGAATTCCAGACTGCACCCCAGCCCAGTAGGCTGGTGTCTGTCGTCACAATAACCCACGCTGGCCTGCGGAAACACATTCCCCTGGACAGGTGATCCTGTGACAACCATCAAAGAAGAGAGTCTCTGGTCTCTTGATCCAGATTTATCTGAGGAGATAAATCTGCATAATCCCCATTCTACTGTTTGAGCATGCATAGTTGCAGTGGTCTGAGATGCAAGCGAGCAAACGGAACTATGTCCATTGCCGCTACCATAAGTCTGATTACCTCCATACACTGAACCACTGACTGTCTGAAGGTTCCCTCTTTTTTGGGAACCACAAACAGATTGGAGTAGAATCTTTGCCCCTGTTCTGTTTTCGGAACTGGGCAGATCACTCCCATGGTAAAAAGGTCTTCTACACAGCTTAAGAACGCCTCTCTTTTTGTCTGGTTTACAGACAATTGAGAAAGATGGAACCTCCCCCTTGGAGGAGAATCTTTGAAATCTAGGAGATACCCCTGGGTTACAATTTCTATGGCCCAGGAGTCCTGAACGTCTCTTGCCCAGGTCTGAGCAAAGAGAGAAAGTCTGCCCCCTACTTGATCCGGTCCCAGATCGGGGTCTACCCCTTCATGCTGTCTTAGTGGCAGCAGCAGGCTTTTGGCCTGTTTATCCTTGTTCTAAGCCTGGTTAGGTCTGCAGGTTGGCTTGGATTGAGCAAAGTTCCCCTCTTGCTTTGCAGCAGGGGAAGAGGAAGCGGGACCACCCTTGAAGTTTTGAAAGGAACGAAAATTATTTTGTTTGGTCCCGGTCTTATTTGACTTATCTTGAGGGAGGGCATGACCCTTCCCTCCAGTGATGTCTGAAATGATCTCTTTCAGTGCAGGCCCGAATAGGGTCTTACCTTTGAATGGGATGGTCAAATGCTTAGATTTAGATGACACATCAGCTGACCAGGACTTAAGCCATAACGCTCTTTGCGCTAAAATTGCAAAACCTGAATTCTTTGCCGCTAACTCAGCAAGTTGAAAAGCGGCGTCTGTAATAAAAGAATTAGCCAACTTAAGGGCCCTAATTCTGTCCAAAATATCATCTAGTGGGGTCTCCATCTGAAGAGCCTCTTCTAGAGCCTCAAACCAAAAAGCAGCTGCAGTGGTTACCTGAACAATGCACGCTATAGGTTGAAGAAGAAAACCCTCATGAACAAAAATTTTCTTTAGGAGACCATCTAACTTTTTATCCATAGGATCAATGAAAGCACAACTGTCTTCAATAGGTATAGTTGTACGCTTAGCCAGAGTAGAAAACAGAATTTATGCTTACCTGATAAATTACTTTCTCCAACGGTGTGTCCGGTCCACGGCGTCATCCTTACTTGTGGGATATTCTCTTCCCCAACAGGAAATGGCAAAGAGCCCAGCAAAGCTGGTCACATGATCCCTCCTAGGCTCCGCCTACCCCAGTCATTCGACCGACGTACAGGAGGAAATATGCATAGGAGAAACCATATGATACCGTGGTGACTGTAGTTAGAGAAAATAATTCATCAGACCTGATTAAAAAAACCAGGGCGGGCCGTGGACCGGACACACCGTTGGAGAAAGTAATTTATCAGGTAAGCATAAATTCTGTTTTCTCCAACATAGGTGTGTCCGGTCCACGGCGTCATCCTTACTTGTGGGAACCAATACCAAAGCTTTAGGACACGGATGAAGGGAGGGAGAAAATCAGGTCACCTAAATGGAAGGCACCACGGCTTGCAAAACCTTTCTCCCAAAAATACCCTCCGAAGAAGCAAAAGTATCAAATTTGTAAAATTTGGCAAAAGTGTGCAGTGAAGACCAAGTCGCTGCCTTACATATCTGGTCAACAGAAGCCTCGTTCTTGAAGGCCCATGTGGAAGCCACAGCCCTAGTGGAGTGAGCTGTGATTCTTTCAGGAGGCTGCCATCCGGCAGTCTCATAAGCCAATCGGATAATGCTTTTAAGCCAAAAAGAAAGAGAGGTAGAAGTTGCTTTTTGACCTCTCCTTTTACCAGAATAAACAACAAACAAAGAAGATGTTTGTCTGAAATCTTTAGTAGCCTCTAAATAGAATTTTAGAGCACGGACTACGTCCAAATTGTGTAACAAACGTTCCTTCTTTGAAACTGGATTCGGACACAAAGAAGGTACAACTATCTCCTGGTTAATATTTTTGTTGGAAACAACTTTCGGAAGAAAACCAGGCTTAGTACGCAAAACCACCTTATCTGCATTTAAACACCAAAAAACTCTTAACCATCTCCGTGGAGATGTTGCCTGTGCAACGGCAAAGAGAATGACTGGGGTAGGCGGAGCCTAGGAGGGATCATGTGACCAGCTTTGCTGGGCTCTTTGCCATTTCCTGTTGGGGAAGAGAATATCCCATAAGTAAGGATGACGCCGTGGACCGGACACACCTATGTTGGAGAAATAGCTCCCTCCACCTTAGGAACCGTCTGCCATGAGTCCTTTATGGTGTCAGAAATGGGGAACATTTTCTTGAAAACAGGAGGGGGAGCGAATGGAATACCTGGTCTATCCCACTCCTTAGTAACAATGTCCGAAATCCTCTTAGGGACCGGAAAAACATCAGTGAACCTCTAAATATTTGTCCATTTTACACAATTTCTTAGGAACGACAATAGGGTCACAATCATCCAGAGTAGCTAAAACCTCCCTGAGCAATAAACGGAGGTGCTCTAGCTTAAATTTAAATGCCGTCATATCTGAATCTGTCTGAGGGAACATCTTTCTTGAATCAGAAATCCCTCATCCCTACCTCAGAACATTGTGAGGGAACATCGGATACGGCTACTAAAGCGTCAGAAGGCTCAGCATTTGTTCTTAACCCAGAGCTACTGCGCTTCCCTTGCAACCCTGGCAGTTTAGATAAAACCTCTGTGAGGATAGTATTCATAACTGAAGCCATATCTTGCAAGGTGAAAGAATTAGACGCACTAGTACTTGGTGTCGCTTGTGCGGGCGTAACTGGTTGTGACACTTGGGGAGAACTAGATGGCGAAACCTGATTTACTTCTGTCTGAGAATCATTTAATGCCAAATTATTATAAGTCAAAATATGCTGTTTGCAATTTATAGACATATCAGTACAATTGGGACACATTCTTAGAGGGGGTTCCACAATGGCTTCTAAACAAATTGAACAATGAGTTTCCTCAGTGTCAGACATGTTTATACAGACTAGCAATGAGACTAGCAAGCTTGGAAAACACTTTATTTAATGAAAAAAACACAATTTGCAAAAACGGTACTGTACCTTTAAGAGAAAAAAGGCATACACAAACTGCAAAACAGGTCAAAATTGCTTCAAAAATTCTGAAATTTTAACAGTGTACCCACTAAGCTTTAGAAGGATTGCACCACAAGTAAATAAGCAATAGATCCCCAAATGAAAAAAATGGATTGATAAGTGTCTAAAACCGGTTAAAAACCCCTAAAGCACCTTGCCACAGCTCTGCTGTGGCCCTACCTGCCCTTCGGAAGTGATAATATGGGGTTTAAAGCTTCAATTAGCCCCTTAGAAGACTCTCAGGGCCTCAGGAGAAGTTGCTTGCTGCTTGTAAATGTAGGCCCCGCCCACCTCACTCGATGTTGCTGGGGCCTACACAAAACTAACAAACCCTGCTTGAAAGCCATGTGGGTTATAAACAACCCCAAAGAACCCTCAAGCAAATGTCCCATAAAACGTTACTCCCAGACACAAAAACGTTTGTCTCAATTTCTCATAACAAACTGAGTGCCCACAAAAAAAATTAACCCCTTAGCAAAAACCTCTGATAACACTAGGATTACTGCTTCCCCTTCCTCTAATGGGGACACTGTCAGCCTTTCTGAGTTAACAAAGTCTCTGCAGAAAATATGACTGAACATACCTCATTGCTGTATAGCAAGAACCGTTCCTCACACTGAAGTTTTCCTGTACTCCTCAGCTAATGTGGGAACAGCAGTGGACCTTAGTTACAAATGCTAAGATCATCATCCTCCAGGCAGAAATCTTCATCTATGTCCTGCCTGAGAGTAAATAGTACAACACCGGTACCATTTAAAAATAACAAACACTTGATTGAAGATAAAATAAAACTAACAGTTTAACACCTCTTCTCTTTACTCTTCCTGCTTAGAGCCAGCAAAGAGAATGACTGGGGGGTGGAGGCCTTGGAAAGCCTCCTTTGGATTCCAGTACCACTTGTGTGCTGATGATACCCAAATATATTTTTCCTCTACCGATATCTCTCCCTCTTTACTCAACCAGATTTCTGACTGCCTCTCTGCAATTTCCTCTTGGATGTCTTCCCACTACCTCCAACCCAATCTGTCCAAAAGTGAGATGCTTCTTATCCCCCCCTCTTCGAGACATCCAACACCTGATATTTCTCTGATGGTTGTAGACTATTCTCAACACCTCACCCCAGGTCCGCTGTCTTGGGGTCACACTAGACTCAGAACTCACATTCAACAAACATATACAAGCGCTTACCAAATCCTGCCGTTCACACCTACGCAACATTTCCAGAATTTGTCCCTTCCTTACTCAAAAAACTACAAAAATACTTATTCATTCCCTCATTTTGTCACGCATTGATTATTGCAATCTACTCCTAAATGGCCTTGCAAAACACCGCCTCTCCTCCCTCCAATCTATTATGAATGCTTCTGCTAGACTCATACAGCTAAGTTGCTGATCTACATCAGCTGCTCCGCTCTGCTAGTCTCTACACTGGCTCCCCATACACTCCAGAATACAATTTAAAGTATTAACCCTAACTTACAAAGCACTCAACAGTCTAACTCCCAGCTATATTTCCTCTCTCATCGTGAAATATTCCCCATCCCGCCTCCAAGACTTTGCATGTGCTGCTCCTGTCCTCTGGAACTCTCTACCCTGCTCCATAAGACTGTCTCCAACCTTGTATAGCTTCAGACGCTCCTTGAAAACTCACCTATTCAGAGAGGCTTACCATCTCTCCTCCATCCCTCATTCGAACCAAACTAATACATGTACATGAACTGTCTGACTCATTGCTGCAAATACAACCAATGTAACAAGCTACCCCAACCTTATATCTCTGCACCCTTAACCTATAGACTGTGAGCTCTCCTGAGCAGGGCCCTCTTCCTCCTGTACTAGATTTGTTTAGTTTTGTTAGGTTTTGTATTTTAGCACAAATCTTTGTCATTGTATACCCCTATCATAGTACCCAGCTCTACGGAATTTGGCAGCGCTTTACAAATAAATGATAATAAATAATAATAAGCTAAAAAAAAAGACTCTCTACAGTCATATTGGTTATGTACAAAACTCATTTAGCACTGGCCAATTAAGATTTCTATTTTTATTCTTTTGATTTTTCTTAATTATTTTGTCACTTAAGATAAATAACCTGAATTATCACTAATAAAATGCTTAAATAAGCCAGTTTTTAAAAATAAAACCATTTATTTTAATTAAAATATAATTTTAAGATTCTGAATGCTATCAAAGTTTTCCTAGAATGAATACATAAGATTGTACTAGCTGCTCAACACATTCATTCAAAGAAAAAAAAAAACAACAACATGTATTTATTAAAACAGAACAACACACCACTGTTACAAGAATTAGCTTACCATTCCAATGCATTTTCTTAAAATACTCCAAATACTGAAATCATTTCTGGAAAACATTGGTGAAGGTAAGCTTGTTCTATGAAAAGAAACACAAAGTATTACAAATTGAATGTGAACTAGTTTTATAATTAGAATTTAGAATTTTAGCATGGACTATGCTTGCATAAACACCTAGTCCCCAAAGAATATGAGGATATATTAAAATAAAAACATAATTTATGCTTACCTGATAAATTTATTTCTCTTGTAGTGTAGTCAGTCCACGGGTCATCCATTACTTATGGAATATATCTCTTCCTAACAGGAAGCTGCAAGAGGATCACCCAGCAGAGCTGCTATATAGCTCCTCCCCTCACATGTCATATTCAGTCATTCGACCAAAGCAGACGAGAAAGGAGAAACCATAGGGTGCAGTGGTGACTGGAGTTTAATTAAAATTTAGGTCTGCCTTAAAGACAGGGCGGGCCGTGGACTGACTACACTACAAGAGAAATAAATTTATCAGGTAAGCATAAATTATGTTTTCTCTTGTTAAGTGTAGTCAGTCCACGGGTCATCCATTACTTATGGAATACCAATACCAAAGCTAAAGTACACGGATGAAGGGAGGGACAAGGCAGGAACATTAAACAGAAGGAACCACTGCCTGAAGTACCTTTCTCCCAAAAATAGCCTCCGAAGAAGCAAATTTGTAAAATTTTGAAAAGGTGTGAAGCGAAGACCAAGTCGCAGCCTTGCAAATCTGTTCAACAGAGGCCTCATTTTTAAAGGCCCAGGTGGAAGCCACAGCTCTAGTAGAATGAGCTGTAATCCTTTCAGGAGGCTGCTGTCCAGCAGTCTCGTAGGCTAAACGTATTATGCTACGAAGCCAAAAAGAGAGAGAGGTAGCTGAAGCCTTTTGACCTCTTCTCTGTCCAGAGTAAACGACAAACAGGGAAGAAGTTTGACGAAAATCTTTAGTTGCCTGCAAATAGAACTTCAGGGCACGGACTACGTCCAAATTATGCAAAAGTCGTTCCTTCTTTGAAGAAGGGTTAGGACACAGTGATGGAACAACAATCTCTTGATTGATATTCCTGTTAGTAACTACCTTAGGTAAGAACCCAGGTTTAGTACGCAGAACTACCTTGTCTGAATGAAAAATCAGATAAGGAGAATCACAATGTAAGGCAGATAACTCAGACTCTTCGAGCCGAGGAAATAGCCATCAAAAACAAAACCTTCCAGGATAACAGCTTGATATCAATGGAATGAAGGGGTTCAAATGGAACGCCTTGAAGAACATTAAGAACTAAGTTTAAGCTCCACGGCGGAGCAACAGTCTTAAACACAGGCTTAATCCTAGTTAAAGCCTGACAAAAAACCTGAACGTCTGGAACTTCAGCCAGACGTTTGTGTAGAAGAATAGACAGAGCAGAAATCTGTCCCTTTAACGAACTAGCAGATAAGCCCTTTTCTAAACCCTCTTGTAGAAAGGACAATATCCTAGGAATCCTAACCTTACTCCATGAGTAACTCTTGGATTCGCACCAATATAAATATTTACGCCATATCTTATGGTAAATTTTTCCTAGCCTGTATTAAGGTATCAATAACCGACTCCGAGAAGCCACGCTTTGATAGAATCAAGCGTTCAATCTCCATGCAGTCAGCCTCAGAGAAATTAGATTTAGATGTTTGAAAGGACCCTGAATTAGAAGGTCCTGTCTCAGAGGTAGAGACCACGGTGGACAGGACGACATGTCCACTAGGTCTGCATACCAGGTCCTGCGTGGCCACGCAGGCGCTATCAGAATCACCGAAGCTCTCTCCTGTTTGATCTTGGCAATCAAACGAGGAAGCATCGGGAATAGTGGAAACACATAAGCCATGTTGAAGACCCAAGGGGCTGTCAGAGCATCTATCAGCACCGCTCCCGGGTCCCTGGACCTGGATCCGTAACAAGGAAGCTTGGCGTTCTGGCGAGACGCCATGAGATCCAGATCTGGTTTGCCCCAATGAAGAATCAGTTGAGCAAAGACCTCCGGATGAAGTTCCCACTCCCCCGGATGAAAAGTCTGGCGACTTAGAAAATCCGCCTCCCAGTTCTCTACGCCTGGGATGTAAATCGCTGACAGGTGGCAAGAGTGAGACTCTGCCCAGCGAATTATCTTTGAGACTTCCAACATCGCTAGGGAACTTCTGGTTCCCCCTTGATGGTTGATGTAAGCCACAGTCGTGATGTTGTCCGACTGAAATCTGATGAACCTCAGAGTTGCTAACTGAGGCCAAGCTAGGAGAGCATTGAATATTGCTCTTAATTCCAGAATATTTATTGGGAGGAGTTTCTCCTCCTGAGTCCATAATCCCTGAGCTTTCAAGGAGTTCCAGACTGCACCCCAGCCTAGAAGGCTGGCGTCTGTTGTTACAATCGTCCTATCTGGCCTGCGAAAGGACATCCCCTTGGACAGATGTGGCCGAGAGAGCCACCATAGAAGAGAATCTCTGGTCTCTTGATCCAGACTTAGTAGGGGGGACAAATCTGAGTAATCCCCGTTCCACTGACTTAGCATGTACAATTGCAGCGGTCTGAGATGCATCTGAGCTACTGACGGGTGTGGAATGGAATGAAGGACACGGCAAGCATTTAGAAGTTTTGATAACCTGGCCTCTGTCAGGTAAATTTTCATCTCTACAGAATCTATAAGAGTCCCTAGAAAGGGAACTCTTGTAAATGGTAATAGAGAACTCTTTTCCACGTTCACCTTCCACCCATGCGACCTCAGAAATGCCAGAACTATCTCTGTATGAGACTTGGCAGTTTGAAAACTTGACGCTTGTATCAGAATGTCATCTAGGTACGGAGTCACCGCTATGCCTCGCGGTCTTAGTACCGCCAGAAGTGAGCCCAGAACTTTTGTAAAGATTCTTGGAGCCGTAGCTAATCCGAAGGGAAGAGCTACAAACTGGTAATGCCTGTCTAGGAAAGCAAATCTTAGGTACCGATAATGATCCTTGTGAATCGGTATGTGAAGGTAGGCATCCTTTAAATCCACTGTGGTCATGTACTGACCCTCTTGGATCATGGGAAGGATGGTTCGAATAGTTTCCATTTTGAATGATGGAACTCTTAGAAATTTGTTTAGGATTTTTAAGTCCAAGATTGGTCTGAAGGTTCCCTCTTTCTTGGGAAACACAAATAACAGAATTTATGTTTACCTGATAAATTACTTTCTCCAACGGTGTGTCCGGTCCACGGCGTCATCCTTACTTGTGGGATATTCTCTTCCCCAACAGGAAATGGCAAAGAGCCCAGCAAAGCTGGTCACATGATCCCTCCTAGGCTCCGCCTACCCCAGTCATTCGACCGACGTTAAGGAGGAATATTTGCATAGGCGAAACCATATGTTACCGTGGTGACTGTAGTTAAAGAAAATAAATTATCAGACCTGATTAAAAAAACCAGGGCGGGCCGTGGACCGGACACACCGTTGGAGAAAGTAATTTATCAGGTAAACATAAATTCTGTTTTCTCCAACATAGGTGTGTCCGGTCCACGGCGTCATCCTTACTTGTGGGAACCAATACCAAAGCTTTAGGACACGGATGAAGGGAGGGAGCAAATCAGGTCACCTAAATGGAAGGCACCACGGCTTGCAAAACCTTTCTCCCAAAAATAGCCTCAGAAGAAGCAAAAGTATCAAATTTGTAAAATTTAGAAAAAGTGTGCAGTGAAGACCAAGTCGCTGCCTTACATATCTGATCAACAGAAGCCTCGTTCTTGAAGGCCCATGTGGAAGCCACAGCCCTAGTGGAGTGAGCTGTGATTCTTTCAGGAGGCTGCCGTCCGGCAGTCTCATAAGCCAATCGGATAATGCTTTTAATCCAGAAGGAGAGAGAGGTAGAAGTTGCTTTTTGACCTCTCCGTTTACCAGAATAAACAACAAACAAAGACAAAGTTTGTCTGAAATCCTTAGTAGCTGCTAAGTAAAATTTGAGAGCACGAACTACATCCAAGTTGTGCAACAAACGTTCCTTCTTTGAAACTGGATTAGGACACAAAGAAGGCACAACTATCTCCTGGTTAATGTTTTTGTTAGAAACAACTTTTGGAAGAAAACCAGGTTTAGTACGCAAAACCACCTTATCTGCATGGAACACCAGATAAGGAGAAGAACACTGCAGAGCAGATAATTCTGAAACTCTTCTAGCAGAAGAATTGCAACCAAAAACAAAACTTTCCAAGATAATAACTTAATATCAACGGAATGTAAGGGTTCAAACGGAACCCCCTGAAGAACTGAAAGAACTAGGTTGAGACTCCAAGGAGGAGTCAAAATTTTGTAAACAGGCTTGATTCTAACCAGAGCCTGAACAAAGGCTAGAACATCTGGCACAGCTGCCAGCTTTTTGTGAAGTAACACAGACAAGGCAGAAATCTGTCCCATCAAGGAACTTGCAGATAATCCTTTTTCCAATCCTTCTCGAAGGAAGGATAGACTCTTAGGAATCTTAACCTTGTCCCAAGGGAATCCTGCAGATTCACACCAACAGATATACCAAATTATGTGGTAATTTTTCTGGTTACAGGCTTTCAGGCCTGAACAAGAGTATTAATAACAGAATCTGAGAACCCTCGCTTTGATAAGATCAAGCGTTCAATCTCCAAGCAGTCAGCTGGAGTGGGTCGAACGGACCTAGAACAAGAAGGTCTCGTCTCAAAGGTAGCTTCCATGGTGGAGCCGATGACATATTCACCAGATCTGCATACCAAGTCCTGCGTGGCCACGCAGGAGCTATCAAAATCACCGACGCCCTCTCCTGATTGATCCTGGCTACCAGCCTGGGGATGAGAGGAAACGGCGGGAACACATAAGCTAGTTTGAAGGTCCAAGGTGCTACTAGTGCATCCACTAGAGCCGCCTTGGGATCCCTGGATCTGTACCCGTAGTAAGGAACTCTGAAGTTCTGACGAGAGGCCATCAGATCCATGTCTGGAATTCCCCACGGTTGAGTGACTTGGGCAAAGATTTCCGGATGGAGTTCCCACTCCCCCGGATGCAATGTCTGACGACTCAGAAAATCCGCTTCCCAATTTTCCACTCCTGGGATGTGGATAGCAGACAGGTGGCAGGAGTGAGACTCCGCCCATAGAATGATTTTGGTCACTTCTTCCATCGCTAGGGAACTCCTTGTTCCCCCCTGATGGTTGATGTATGAACTTGGCCCTCGCTAGCTGAGGCCAAGCTTTGAGAGCATTGAATATCGCTCTCAGTTCCAGAATATTTATCGGTAGAAGAGATTCTACCCGAGACCAAAGACCCTGAGCTTTCAGGGATCCCCAGACCGCGCCCCAGCCCATCAGACTGGCGTCGGTCGTGACAATGACCCACTCTGGTCTGCGGAAGGTCATCCCTTGTGACAGGTTGTCCAGGGACAGCCACCAACGGAATGAGTCTCTGGTCCTCTGATTTACTTGTATCTTCGGAGACAAGTCTGAATAGTCCCCATTCCACTGACTGAGCATGAACAGTTGTAATGGTCTTAGATGAATGCGCACAAAAGGAACTATGTCCATTGCCGCTACCATCAAACCTATCACTTCCATGCACTGCGCTATGGAAGGAAGAGGAACGGAATGAAGTATCCGACAAGAGTCTAGAAGTTTTGTTTTTCTGGCTTCTGTCAGAAAAATCCTCATTTCTAAGGAGTCTATTATAGTTCCCAAGAAGGGAACCCTCGTTGACGGAGATAGAGAACTCTTTTCCACGTTCACTTTCCATCCGTGAGATCTGAGAAAGGCCAGGACAATGTCCGTGTGAGCCTTTACTTGAGGAAGGGACGACGCTCGAATCAGAATGTCGTCCAAGTAAGGTACTACAGCAATGCCCCTTGGTCTTAGCACCGCCAGAAGGGACCCTAGTACCTATGAGAAAATCCTAGGAGCAGTGGCTAATCCGAAAGAAAACGCCACGAACTGGAAATGCTTGTCCAGGAATGCAAACCTTAGGAACCGATGATGTTCCTTGTGGATAGGAATATGTAGATACGCATCCTTGAAATCCACCTTGGTCATGAATTGACCTTCCTGGATGGAAGGAAGAAGTGTTCGAATGGTTTCCATCTTGAACGATGGAACCTTGAGAAACTTGTTCAAGATCTTGAGATCTAAGATTGGTCTGAACGTTCCCTCTTTTTTGGGAACTATGAACAGATTGGAGTAGAACCCCATCCCTTGTTCTCCTAATGGAACAGGATGAATCACTCCCATTTTTAGCAGGTCTTCTACCCAATGTAAGAATGCCTGTCTTCTTATGTGGTCTGAAGACAACTGAGACCTGTGGAACCTCCCCCTTGGAGGAAGCCCCTTGAACTCCAGAGAATAACCTTGGGAGACTATTTCTAGCGCCCAAGGATCCAGAACATCTCTTGCCCCAGCCTGAGCGAAGAGAGAGAGTCTGCCCCCCACCAGATCCGGTCCCGGATCGGGGGCCCGCATTTCATGCTGTCTTGGTAGCAGTGGCAGGTTTCCTGGCCTGCTTTCCTTTGTTCCAGCCTTGCATAGGTCTCCAGGCTGGATTGGCTTGAGAAGTATTACCTTCCTGCTTAGAGGACGTAGCCCTTGGGGCTGATCCGTTTCTGCGAAAGGGACGAAACTTAGGTTTATTTTTGGTCTTGAAAAGACCTATCCTGAGGAAGGGCGTGGCCCTTGCCCCCAGTGATATCAGAGATAATCTCTTTCAAGTCAGGGCCAAAGAGTGTTTTCCCCTTGAAAGGAATGTCAAGCAATTTGTTCTTGGAAGACGCATCCGCTGCCCAAGATTTTAACCAAAGCGCTCTGCGCCACAATAGCAAACCCAGAATTTTTTCGCCGCTAACCTAGCCAATTGCAAGGTGGCGTCTAGGGTGAAAGAATTAGCCAATTTAAGAGCACGAATTCTGTCCATAATCTCCTCATAAGAAGAAGAATTACTAATAATCGCCTTTCCTAGCTCATCAAACTAGAAACACGCGGCTGCAGTGACAGGGACAATGCATGCAATTGGTTGTAGAAGGGAACCTTGCTGAACAAACATCTTTAGCAGACCTTCTAATTTTTTATCCATAGGATCTTGGAAAGCACAACTATCTTCTATGGGTATAGTGGCGCGCTTGTGTAGAGTAGAAACCGCCCCCTCGACCTTGGGGACTGTCTGCCATCAGTCCTTTCTGGGGTCGACTATAGGAAAACAATTTTATAAATATGGGGGGAGGTACTAAAGGTATACCGGGCCTGTCCCATTCTTTACTAACAATGTACGCCACCCGCTTGGATATAGGAAAAGCTTCGGGGGGCCCCGGGGCCTCTAAGAACTTTTCTATTTTACATAGTGGTTCTGGAATGACCAGATAATCACAATCATCCAAATTGGATAACACCTCCTTAAGCAGAGCGCGGAGATGTTCCAACTTAAATTTAAAAGTAATCACATCAGGTTCAGCTTGTTGAGAAATGTTTCCTGAATCTGAAATTTCTCCCTCAGACAAAACCTCCCTGGCCCCCTCAGACTGGTGTAGGGGCCCTTCAGAAACCATATCATCAGCGTTCTCATGCTCTACAGAATTTTCTAAAACAGAGCAGTCGCGCTTTCGCTGATAAGTGGGCATATTGGCTAAAATGTTTTTGATAGAATTATCCATTACAGCCGTTAAATGTTGCATAGTAAGGAGTATTGGCGCACTAGATGTACTAGGGGCCTCCTGTATGGGCAAGACTGGTGTAGACGAAGGAGGGGATGATGCAGTACCATGCTTACTCCCCTCACTTGAGGAATCATCTTGGGCATCATTTTTACTAAATTTTTTTATGACATAAAATACATATAGTTAAATGAGAAGGAACCTTGGTTTCCCCACAGTCAGAACACAATCTATCTGGTAGTTCAGACATGTTAAACAGGCATAAACTTGATAACAAAGCACAAAAAACGTTTTAAAATAAAACCGTTACTGTCACTTTAAATTTTAAACTAAACACACTTTATTACTGCAATTGCGAAAAAGTATGAAGGAATTGTTCAAAATTCACCAAAATTTCACCACAGTGTCTTAAAGCCTTAAAAGTATTGCACACCAAATTTGGAAGCTTTAACCCTTAAAATAACGGAACCGGAGCCGTTTTTATATTTAACCCCTTTACAGTCCCTGGAATCTGCTTTGCTGAGACCCAACCAAGCCCAAAGGGGAATACGATACCAAATGATGCCTTCAGAAAGACTTTTCTATGTATCAGAGCTCCACACACATGCAGCTGCATGCCATGCTGTCCTCAAAAACAAGTGCGCCATACCGGCGCGAAAATGAGGCTCTGACAATGATTAGGGAAAGTCCCTAAAGAATAAGGTGTCTAAAACAGTGCCTGCCGATATAATCTTATCAAAATACCCAGATTAAATGATTCCTCAAGGCTAAATATGTGTTAATAATGAATCGATTTAGCCCAGAAAAAGTCTACAGTCTTAATAAGCCCTTGTGAAGCCCTTATTTACTATCTTAATAAACATGGCTTACCGGATCCCATAGGGAAAATGACAGCTTCCAGCATTACATCGTCTTGTTAGAATGTGTCATACCTCAAGCAGCAAAAGACTGCTCACTGTTCCCCCAACTGAAGTTAATTGCTCTCAACAGTCCTGTGTGGAACAGCCATGGATTTTAGTGACGGTGCTAAAATCATTTTCCTCATACAAACAGAAATCTTCATCTCTTTTCTGTTTCTGAGTAAATAGTACATACCAGCACTATTTTAAAATAACAAACTCTTGATTGAATAATAAAAACTACAGTTAAACACTAAAAAACTCTAAGCCATCTCCGTGGAGATGTTGCCTGTACAACGGCAAAGAGAATGACTGGGGTAGGCGGAGCCTAGGAGGGATCATGTGACCAGCTTTGCTGGGCTCTTTGCCATTTCCTGTTGGGGAAGAGAATATCCCACAAGTAAGGATGACGCCGTGGACCGGACACACCTATGTTGGAGAAAGATTTGAATAGAATCCCTGCCCGTGTTCTGTCCGCGGAACTGGGTGGATCACCCCCATTAGTAAAAGGTCTTGTACACAGCGTAGAAACGCCTCTTTCTTTATTTGGTTTGCTGATAACCTTGAAAGATGAAATCTCCCTCGTGGAGGAGAAGTTTTGAAGTCCAGGAGATATCCCTGAGATATGATCTCCAACGCCCAGGGATCCTGGACATCTCTTGCCCAAGCCTGGGCGAAGAGAGAAAGTCTGCCCCCCACTAGATCCGTTTCCGGATAGGGGGCCCTCTCTTCATGCTGTCTTGGGGGCAGCAGCAGGTTTCTTGGCCTGCTTGCCCTTGTTCCAGGACTGGTTAACTTTCCAGCCCTGCCTGTAACGAGCAACAGATCCTTCCTGTTTTGGAGCGGAGGAAGTTGATGCTGCTCCAGCCTTGAAGTTACGAAAGGAACGAAAATTAGACTGTTTGGCCTTTGATTTGGCCCTGTCCTGAGGTAGAGCATGGCCCTTACCTCCCGTAATGTCAGCTATAATTTCTTTCAAGCCGGGCCCGAATAAGGTCTGCCCTTTGAAAGGAATATTAAGCAATTTAGATTTAGAAGTCCCGTCAGCTGACCAGGATTTAAGCCATAGCGCTCTGCGCGATTGGATGGCGAATCCGGAGTTCTTAGCCGTAAGTTTGGTTAAATGTACGACGAAGCTTGTTCATAATTTCATCCAATGGAGCTGTGTGAATGGCCTCTTCCAGAGACTCAAACCAGAATGCCGCCGCCGCAGCAGTGACAGGCGCAATGCAAGGGGCTGTAAGATAAAACCTTGTTGAACAAACATTTTCTTAAGGTAACCCTCTAATTTCTTATCCATTGGATCCGAAAAGGCACAACTATCCTCCACCGGGATAGTGGTACGCTTAGCTAAAGTAGAAACTGCTCCCTCCACCTTAGGGACCGTCTGCCATAAGTCTTGTGTGGTGGCGTCTATAGGAAACATTTTTCTAAATATGGGAGGAGGGGAAAAGGGCACACCAGGTCTATCCCACTCCTTGCTAATAATCTCTGTAAGCCATTTAGGTATAGGAAACACGTCAGTACACACCGGTACCGCATAGTATCTATCCAACCTACATCATTTTTCTGGAATTGCAACCGTGTTACAATCATTCAGAGCCGCCAATACCTCCCCTAGCAATATGCGGAGGTTCTCAAGCTTAAATTTAAAATTAGAAATCTCTGAATCCAGTCTCCCTGGATCAGATCCGTCACCCACAGAATGAAGCTCTCCGTCTTCACGTTCTGCAAACTGTGACGCAGTATCTGACATGGCTCTCACCTCATCCGCGCGCTCTGTCCTTAACCCAGAGCTATCACGCTTGCCTCTTAATTCTGGCAATTTAGATAATACTTCTGTCATAACAGTAGCCATGTCTTGCAAAGTGATTTGTAAGGGCCTCCCTGATGTACTTGGCGCCACAAAATCACGCACCTCCTGAGCGGGAGGCGAAGGTACTGACACGTGAGGAGAGTTAGTCGGCATAACTTCCCCCTCGTTGTCTGGTGATAATTTCTTTACATGTAAAGATTGACTTTTATTTAAAGTAGCATCAATGCAATTAGTACATAAATTTCTATTGGGCTCCACATTGGCCTTTAAACATAGTGAACAAAGAGATTCATCTGTGTCAGACATGTTTAAACAGACTAGCAATGAGACTAGCAAGCTTGGAAATACTTTTCTAAATAAATTTACAAGCAATATAAAAAACACTACTGTGCCTTTAAGAAGCACAAAAAGCTGTCACAGTTGAAATAACAATGAACCAAAATAGTTATAGCAACCAATTTTTCCACAGTAAATGTATTAAGTTAGCAAAGGATTGCACCCACCAGCAAATGGATGATTAACCCCTTAATACCCAAAAACGGATTAACAATTTAATAATTAACGTTTTTCTCACAGTCAAAACACACTGTCACAGGTCTGCTGTGACTGATTACCTCCCTCAAAATGAATTTTGAAGACCCCTGAGCTCTCTAGAGACGATCTGGATCATGGAGGATGAAGTAGACAGATTGTGACTGAATTTTTACTGCGCAAAAAAGCGCTAAAATAGGCCCCTCCCACTCATATTACAACAGTGGGGAAGCTCAGAAACTGTTTCTATGCAGAAAACAAAGATGGCCATGTGGTAAAAATCATGCCCCAATAAGTTTTATCACCAAGTACCTCACAAAAAACGATTAACATGCCAGTAAACGTTTTAAACATACATTTGAAAAGTTATGAATTGTTATTAATAAGCCTGCTACCAGTCGCTTTTACTGCAGTTAAGGCTCATACATTATTTCAGTATTAACAGTATTTTCAGAGTCAATTCCATTCCTTAGAAAAATACATTCAGTGTACACACACTCATCAGCCTAATACCAGTCGCTATCACTGCATTTAAGGCTGAACTTACTTTACATTGGTATCAGCAGCATTTTCTCAGTCAATTCCATTCCTCAGAAAAATAATTACTGCACATACCTCATTTGCAGGGGGGCCCTGCATGCTATTCCCCTTCTCTGAAGTTACCTCACTCCTCAGATGAGAACAGCCAGTGGATCTTAGTTACGTCTGCTAAGATCATAGAAAACGCAGGCCGATTCTTCTTCTAATGCTGCCTGAGAATAAACAGCACACTCCGGTGCCATTTAAAATAACAAACTTTTGATTGTAGAAATAAACTAAGTTAAAAAACACCACAGACCTCTCACAGCGACCTATCTAGTTAGGCTGCAAGAGAATGACTGAATATGACATGTGAGGGGAGGAGCTATATAGCAGCTCTGCTGGGTGATCCTCTTGCAGCTTCCTGTTAGGAAGAGATATATTCCATAAGTAATGGATGACCCGTGGACTGACTACACTTAACAAGAGAAATAAGATTAAATAAGATTGCACTTGATATAAGATTTTAAAATGCATAGACATTTGCAATTTGCTATAATGCTAGAACACAAAATAAGTTAAAATTGAATAAAATTTTATTGTTTACATTGGATTTAGACCCTTTTTAAAAAAAACTATTTACAAATCATAAACAAAACTACACTACACTAATATTTAAAATAATTGTGCAGAAATCCCACTGAGTACACAATGACAATAATTAATTTGTTTCCTGAAGCAATAATAATGAGATGTTGAATGCAAGCAGTGATTAATAAAAATTCAATGCAAGAATACAAAGTTTAAAAATTCTATTTTTTAGTGCCTAGATGTAAAATCAATATTAAAAAAATAAATAAACTCTCCATAAAATAAATGTTTACAAACAGTATGGCCCCAATTTATCAAAGGGCTTGCGGACCTGATCCGACACTGCGGATCAGGTCTGCAAGACCTCGCTAAATGCGGAGAGCAATATGCTCTCCGCATTTAAAATTGCACCAGCAGCTCACAAGAGCTGCTGGTGCAACGCCGCCCCCTGCTGACTCGCGGCCAATCGGCCGCCAGCAGGGAGGTGTCAATCAACCCGATCGTATTCGATCTGGTTGATTTA
The DNA here is from genome assembly GCF_027579735.1 of Bombina bombina. Classification (NCBI taxonomy): domain Eukaryota; kingdom Metazoa; phylum Chordata; class Amphibia; order Anura; family Bombinatoridae; genus Bombina; species Bombina bombina. Next base: position 847,754,703 of record NC_069503.1, read on the forward strand.
TGGCGATTCCTGTCCACCTGCTCAGAGCAGGCGGACAGGGTTATGGAGCAGCGGTCTTTAGACCGCTGCTTCATAAGTTGTGTTTCTGGCAAAGTCTGGTCTGTATATCTTAGAAAAGTTTGTCAAAAAAGTTACCTACAAAAATACCCATATACTTTAATGGTTCATTGTAAAATAAGAAAAGAATCAATTAGGTTTCCAAAGGATTCATCATAATAGGTTGCAGATAAGATGGTAGGTTTTAATTTAAAAACAAAACCTACTGTCTATTACAATGATTCTTGTCAGAATGTGCATGAAATAGAAAGGAAGAAGGGGAAATATAGGCAAAAATAAATAAATAAAAAATATAGTAACTGCACCAAACCATCTAAAAATGTTCACCGCTTTGAAAGATTTGTTTGTGTCTCTTTCATTAAAATTATAAAAAGAAAAAAAAAGAAAAATCCACCCTCTGGATCTGCATAGTTTTTGCATCATGAGATCAAGAATCTATATAGCATATTTATATAGATTAAATTGCCTGTATATCACTCTTGGATCAATTTATTTGATCTAATTTAGAAGCTTGCATGAGAATTTGCATCATATATCATTTACATTTCCAAAAAACACATCAATGAAAAAGTAGTGATTGCACAACACATCTGGTTTATTTTCCATAGTCGTCCTAACATTGTGTTTTTTAACAAATCTAGGTGCAAAACTTCTAAATTTGCTTTTTTCTTAAGGAAAATTTTATTGGATTGGACAGGTACTGTATTTGAATACAAGTTTAGTAAGGGGTGGACAGCATGTGTTAACTTCCTTGTAGATTACTAGGCTGATATGCATTTTGGTTGAAAGAGTGTCAGGGTGCTAGGAATCAGACTGAGACGAGAAGTGCAAAAATAATCACACCTTTATTAATAGCAAAAAATAATAAAAAGTCCACAAGTAAAATAAGCCAGGAGTCAAAACCAGAACTGGTAGTCAGACGAGCCGAGTCAGGAGCCAAAGTGAATAGTCAGCTGAGCCGGAATCAGGAACAAGGAAAACAGCAGAGTCAGGAACAAGCCAGGGATCAGGAAGGACGTCAGGCAGCCAGGTAATACACAGGAACTCTCACAAACAGGTCTGAGACAACGCAAAGGCAAAGCATACTGAACAGAGGCCCTTTAAATAATAAGTGATGACATCACAATTCTGAGACTGCATCCTGTCTCACATGGATGATGCACACCAGTCTGGCCATAAAAGGAAGTGCAGGAAGTGAGCAGCATCCCCCACAATGCACCAAGTCAGGGAGAGAGGTGAGTAAAATGGCTGCCAGCAGCACATGGCAAACACAACAGGGAAAAACCCTGACAAAGAGATCTAAATCAACTATCCTTAATACTCAGTAACACTCTGTATGATAATCTGCTGTATATAATTTGCTTTCTGTTAGTATGTATTTATTATTTTGACTTTTTAAATATAACATTAGATTTCCCTAGATACAGATTGTTATCCTATAATAATTAATAGAACATTTTTGTTTCTTCATATTCCAGTATACAATTGATGTACTTTCTTAAGTCAATGCCTCTTAGCAAAATTGGGAAAGCTATATATCTTCAATTCAATGAGTGACTGTTTTTTTACGTATAACAACAGATTGGTCTATGTTAGCCAACAGATGAGCTATTATTCTGGAGCTAAAGCAATGTTCCAAATATTCTGCTACTGGATATCTGGGAGAAAACGTTCAAAATCCTTTGATTAAGTTTAGAGCAAAATTAGACCACAGCAGTTGTCCAGATAACAGCTAATACTTAAGTGACTCAATGCAAGGATCATCATGCCACCATCTTTGATTTTCATCAGATGCATCAATGACATCCTCAATGGCAGAATAAAGAAGCAGCTATATCCTGAACTGCCTCACATCAGAGAGGGCAATCTTCATAAGACACCTCCAATGACAAACAGCTCTCAGTATACAACCTATATATTTTTACCCTTAGTTAATATACAAAAAAAGTATTAGGAGGACAAGATGTTTAATGTCTAGTGAAATAGCCAACATTGGATTACTACAGACCCCAACTTTCCAGGTATGGCAGCTTGGTGTGCCAAAGAAGAGATGTTGATGAATATAATATAGTAGTTTTTGTTTTACCCAGTTTTGGGTTTTACACAAGATATCCTTGGACTAAATTGTTTTGTTTACAATGATTCACACAATGAAATACTTTAATAAATCGTTTCTTAGAAAAAATAAAAACTTATTGCTAAATCAAGTATCTTTCTGAAGTCGTTCCCTATGTAGAGCAGTGCAGTCTAAAATGCAAGATAATTAAACTGATATTAAAGGGACATGTTTCTTTCATGATTCAGAAAGAGCAAGCAATTTTAAACAAATTTCTATTTGACTTCTATTATGATTTTTTTTTAGTTCACTTGATATCTTTTGTAGAAAAGTAGAGACGCAAGCTCAAGACCATGCACGTGTCTGGAGCACTATATGATAGCACATTTGCAAGAGAACAAGATGGCAGCACTATTTCCTGCCATGTAGTGTTCCAAACTAACTATTTGGTTTCATATACCTCTAAATTGCAAATAAATGGTAGTTATGATGTATTCAAAATACAAATTAGCCTGTGAATAATATGCAGATGTGTTGGTTTAAATTATATTAGTTCTTTTAATGGGACACTGAACCCAATTTTTTTCTTTCATGATTCAGATAGAGCAGGCAATTTTAAGCAACTTTCTAATTTACTCCTATTATCAATTTTTCTTCATGCTCTTGCTATCTTTATTTGAAAAAGAAGGCATCTAAGTTTTTTTTTTTTTTAGTTTAGAACTTTTTATTGGTGGATGAATTTATCCACCAATCAACAAGGACAACCCAGGTTGTTTACCAAAAATGGGCCGACATCTAAACTTACATTCTTGCATTTCAAATAAAGATACCAAGAGAATAAAGAAAATTTGATAATAGGAGTAAATTAGAAAGTTGTTTAAAATTTCATGCTCTATCCGAATCACAAAAGAAAAAAAATTGGGTTCAGTGTCCCTTTAATATTGAACAAAAATGTGTAAAGGTTTAGTTTCTATTTAGTAATGGGCACCACCATGTTGAAACCTAACCTTACCTAATATCTTCAGCAGAAGACAATAAGGTACAAAATGTCTGTGTATAATATAACAATGTCATAAAAAATGGCATTCATAAAAAGGTTTCAAAGTCCCTTCAACATAGCTAAATCACACACAGCCAGCATTTGCACACTCTCTGCCCCTAAGTGTCCTCAGCACAAGAGATTACATAAGAAAATGTAGGTTTCAATATGTGGCATCCATTATTCTATAGAAATGTAGGAAAAGTGAAATATAATAAAAGTATTTTGCCTTTTTACCACACATAATTAAACAATTTATATTACAATATCAAACTCAAATGCCTGAAGATGATTTTATTTAGAAAAAAACCCTGCACGTTCCATTCTTCACATTACTCACAGTATTTGTTTATACCAGATTGCTTTTTATTATTAATTAGAGAACACACTACAGTGAGTAAAAGGGGCATAAAACTCAAATTGTTTCCTGATTCAGATAGAGCATACAATCTTAAACAACTTTCCAATTTACTTTTATTTACAACCTTTATTAGTTTTCTTGACATCCTTTGTTGAAAAGCAGGGATGTAAGTTTTAGGAGCGTGCATGTCTGCAGTACTATATGGCAGCAGTTCTGTTAGCAAGAGCACTATTTCTTGACATGTGCTCCAGACGTGCACGCTACCTATCTAGATATCTCTTCCGGAGCATAGAATAACAAGAGAGCAAAGCAAATTTGATAATAGAAGTAAATTGGAAACTTTTTTTTTTTATTGAATGTTCTATCTAAATCAAAAAAGAAAAATGTTTGGGTTTCATGTCCCTTTAACGCATTAAGAATCTTGGGAAAATACATTGCCTAATAGAATTAAAAGCTGAGGGTACAAATGGAAATAAGTTGTGGCAAAAGGAACAGCTGAAAGAAATGTAAACAAGATATCTGTGTGATTTTCCAACCTGGCGTGTTTCAAACAATTCCTTCCCAAAGCCGTATTTACAGCTAATTTTGTGCATTGCCAAAGAAAGTCTCTGCAAACAATTGGTCTATGAACAGATGACAGGTATTTATGTAAATCATATTTTACAGTGGCCTCAGAACAAACGTCTAACTAGAAATTATATTGAAAATATTTAGGAACTTTCAAAGCATGAAAGAAGATGTATGATTAGTAAAAAAAAAAACAAAAAAAAAACCCACAGAATTTTCCTGGGTTTATGCAGTGAAATTCATGGATAGCTGGTAAATGCAATCTGCTGCACCAATAAGGTTTACTTCTGTGCTCACAACGTTGATTCCTTTAGCAGCATCGTCCAATCGAAGGCCTGAGAGCCCCTAATTGAAACCAGTACATCCTGCAAAATACAGTCTCAGACAATAAAAACTGTGAGCACATGAACCTTGGCCACAAACAACCAAACTTCAGCCAGTGCCAGATCGCTCAGTCTTCCCTGAGACCATCTAGTCCTGGGTTATAAAATGTTGGGCGATAAGGCTAGAATGATAACTCTCTCTGTAACGGTCTCATTTCAGCACACTGTGGATACAAGTGTATAAGTATAAAATATACATACACATATAAAACAATTAGAGAAGCCTAAAACTGAGCAAAGGTGGGAGAAATTTCATAAGAATTGTACGTATGACATTTGACCCGAGAGAACTTTTTTTCAGGTAATGAAACCAAACTAATGTAATCCCTGTAAAATGTATCCTAACATGCAATTAGGCTTATCTGCTTATAATAGAAATGTGCATAAAAAGATGGAAAAAAAAACAAGATTTTTTCCCTTTAAAATGATCCAATTGCTCTCTCTCTCTCTCTCTCTCTCTCTCTCTTAGGGATTGGCAGATTTACACTTTTTTTTTTGTTTGTATCTGTTGATTTCTATCTATGATTGATAAATTGATGGATTGTTAAAACAGATTATATATATATATATATATATATATATATATACACACACATATACATACACACACACACACACACACATATATATATATATATATATATACACACACACTCTAAATATAATTGCATATTTAACAAGTGTACAATAAAAATACAATGTTTTAACACCTCTGAATTTCAAATAAGCAGTAGATTTCTTTTTCTAACAAATCTATTGTTTTATATTTTGCAGCCCTTTGTATCAAGTGATAGATTTCAGCCAATTACAAACTAGTATATGTAAACCTAGCAAACTTGTGCAAATGCTCTGTAGATCTTGCTCCCCAGAAAATGTAATTATTATTTCATAATAAAAGTAAATTGGAAATTGTCTTAAAACTGCATGCTCCTTCTGAATCATAAAAGTTTATTTTGACTTGAGTGTCCCTTTAAAGGATTCAGCTAGAGCATGCTATTTTAAACAACTTTCCAATTTTCTTCTAATTATCGAATTTGTTTTGTTCTTTTGGTATCCCTTGTTAAAAAGGATACCTGGGTAGGCTCAGGAGCTACTGATTGGTGGCTTTCTCATGTTACTGGCTCACTCAATGCATTCAGCTAGCTGTCAGTGGTACACTGCTGCTTCTCTTCAACAAACCATCCAAGTGAATGAAGAAAATGAGATAATACAAGTAAATTGGAAAGTTGTTTAATATTTGAATTCTCTATCTGAATCATTAAAGAACATTTTTGGCTTCATGTCCCTTCAAGTTCAAACTACCTACACATACATGTGGAAGACAAATTAAATACATACTCAATTTAAACTGGTAATCTTGAATATTTGATTCATAGTGTACAGTGGTTATCACTGTTTGATTTAAAATATATATTTTTTTTTAAATAATATCCCTTATGGGAGGTTTATTAAATTAAAATGTAATTGAGAAAACAAAGCCAATATTTTTTATAACATATTGTAATTATGAAAACACACATTGGAACAGTACTTAAAAGCAAAAAAATGGTACATTACTTGAGGATGAAAGAACGACCTACGTGCACGGAAACCCAATCACATATTCTCAAATGTGCTAACCTGACATTCACATTCCAATGTTGTTCACATGTTCTATTTATTCATATATTTGATGGTATTTTGGTAATTATAATTATATCAAAATTATAGAGCGCACTCGCTGGACTTTGAGAAAATCAATAGTTTATTGTGTACAGTGACGTTTCGGGGAGCCAACCGTCCCCTTTATCAGACACACATACATTATATATATATATATATATATATATATATATATATATATATATATATATATATATATATATATATATATATATATATATATACACACACATATACAGTATACACACATACATACACACATTATATATATATATATATATATATATATATACATACACACATATACAGTATACACACATATATATATATATATATATATATATATTGTAAGAAAAGATGTGATACCAGCACTCAAATTGGATCTAAATAACAGTTTCAACCTGTGGTGTATGAGTCAGTATATATATATATATATATATATATATATATATATATATATATATATATATATATATATATATATATATATATATATATATATATGAAACTAGGTAAATATATATATATATATATCAAATGTGATATGTCAGTGTATTTAAGTATATACGTCAATAATGTATAGAGGTAAGAGTATTGTGCAGCGTGAAGACAAGATTGCAGTGTACCCCTAACACTGTGGTAAGTATGGAAAAAAGAGAACAAATCAAATACACTTCCGCGCAACTGAATACAATGAAAACAATATTGATACAGTCTTTAGACAATTTCTGTAAATATATTCAAATTCTAAAAGTTTGGTTGGTATAAAAAAAAACAAATGATAGATGTCCCCTTACCGGAGATTACCTCAATCATATGAGGTAATGTGTAGTCACGTAGATGTTGTTGTCCGTGGTCCGTCTGTGGTTAGTTCACGTCAATGCCAGGATATTTTCCTTTCGTGCAGCCTTGTGTATGGAGCTTGAATGTGAGAAACTTCCAGGATCTTTTAATTGTGGTTTTGGTGTTTCTTGAATGTATGGTACTTTCCCTTGGCGTCCTCTAGTCCCCGATGTCTCAGCAAAGTATATTGGAGGAAAAAAGAGAGTACATAGCGTAATATTGTTTAAAACTTTATTTTATTCAAAAGAACAATAAGAAATGCACTCACATAAAGTACCCTCAATCATGAGGTAAGTATTGGCACATCAGTGTATGTATACACCTGGAGAATATATACTTCTGATGGATTCCGTCAGATATGAGGATTAGTAGTCACTTCAGTATGAATAAACAGTTTCCAAATGTATCACTGTGTCTTTTTGTTCTTTGTACAAACACCAGTCACTTGTTATGATTATGCATATGCGTAGTTTCTAAGTATATTGCTGAGTTTATGTTATTAGGGTGTTAGAACCATCCGCAGTTACTCTGCATAAATCTATACACAAGCGGATTCCCAGTGTATCACTGAGTTAGTGTTAATTCAATAGTTGTACATATGAAATGGATTTCTCCCGTTTATTTTAAGAATTCACAAATTAAACCAAACAACGTACCTAGGTTGTGAGATATCTAAGGACCTAGAAAGGAAGTGCTGGTTTGCGTGTAACAAGCAAAACGCTTGTGCGGCAACAATTGATTGTGGAAAATACAATGCACTACCCAAATGAACAATTGCCCCACTACTTAATACCAGGGTTCTTATGCGTTTCGAAGTTTCGTCTTCGAAGAAGTATCACAAAACTTTGAAACGTGTAAGGCTTTTCTGGTGTGGCAGTGCAGTTTTTTCTTCACTCACTACGAGTGTGACCGGCCTCCATTGTGAACCGCTTGCAATAATTTACTGTAGACGGAGACTTTCACAGCTCCCAATGGGTTTCCTGTCCTAGGCTTCCTTTTTTAACATATGCCGATTAGCTGCAGATAGTCGGTGACATTATAGCCTAGGTCTTCCTCCATCCAGAACCCTGGTATTAAGCAGTGGGGCAATAGCTCATTTGGGTAGTGCATTGTATTTTTCACAATCAATTGTTGCCGCACAAGCGTTTTGCTTGTTACACGCAAACCAGCACTTCCTTTCTAGGTCCTTAGATATCTCACAACCTAGGTACGTTCTTAAAATAAACGGGAGAAATCCATTTAATATGTACAACTATTGAATTAACACTAACTCAGTGATACACTGGGAATCCGCTTGTGTATAGATTTATGCAGAGTAACTGCAGATGGTTCCAACACCCTAATAACAAATGCAGCAATATACTTAGAAACTACGCATATGCATAATCATAACAAGTGACTGGTGTTTGTACAAAGAACAAAAAGACACAGTGATACATTTGGAAACTGTTTATTCATACTGAAGTGACTACTAATCCTCATATCTGACGGAATCCATCAGAAGTATATATTCTCCAGGTGTATACATACACTGATGTGCCAATACTTACCTCATGATTGAGGGTACTTTATGTGAGTGCATTTCTTATTGTTCTTTTGAATAAAATAACGTTTTAAACAATATTACGCTATGTACTCTCTTTTTTCCTCCAATATACTTTGCTGAGACATCGGGGACTAGAGGACACCAAGGGAAAGTACCATACATTCAAGAAACACCAAGACCACAATTAAAAGATCCTGGAAGTTTCTCACAGTCAAGCTCCATACACAAGGCTGCACGAAAGGAAAATATCCTGGCATTGACGTGAACTAACCACAGACGGACCACGGACAACAACATCTACGTGACTACACATTACCTCATATGATTGAGGTAATCTCCGGTAAGGGGACATCTATCATTTGTTTTTTTTTATACCAACCAAACTTTTAGAATTTGAATATATTTACAGAAATTGTCTAAAGACTGTATCAATATTGTTTTCATTGTATTCAGTTGCGCGGAAGTGTATTTGATTTGTTCTCTTTTTCCATACACACACATATATAAATATATATATATATATACACACACAGTATACACACACACATATATACACACACACACACATATACAGTATACACACACACATATATACACACACACACACATATACAGTATACACACACACACATATATACACACACACACATATACAGTATACACACACACATATATACACACACACACATATACATATATATATACACACACACACACACACATATACACACACACACACACACATATATACACACACACACATATATACACACACACACATATACAGTATACACACACACATATATACACACACACACACACATATACAGTATACACACACACATATATACACACACACACACATATACAGTATACACACACACATATATACACACACACACACATATACAGTATACACACACACATATATACACACACACACACATATACAGTATACACACACACACATATATACACACACACACATATACAGTATACACACACACATATATACACACACACACATATACATATATATATACACACACACACACATATATACACACACACACACACACACACACACATATATACACACACACACACACACATATATACACACACACACATATATACACACACACACACATATACAGTATACACACACACATATATATACACACACACACACACATATATACACACACACACACACACATATATACACACACACACACATATATACACACACACACATATATACACACACACACACATATATACACACACACACATATATACACACACACACATATATACACACACACACATATATACACACACACACACATATACAGTATACACACACACATATATACACACACACACATATACATATATATATACACACACACACACATATATACACACACACACACACACACATATATACACACACACACACACACACATATATACACACACACACATATATACACACACACACATATATACACACACACACACACACATATATACACACACACACATATATACACACACACACACATATACATATATATACACACACATATACATATATATGTTAAAGACCTTTGCCATCTTATTTTTTCTAACACGTGAAACCTCATCTTTGAGCCCTTATGATTTTTTTTATTCAATTTTATTAGATAGGGTTATTATAAGTGTAGTTGTAATTTTAAATGTATTTTTGATGTATTTTGTAACATTTTTTGTTTCACAAAACAGTTAACCAGAGCGCTGAGGATATGCTATCCTGATGTGTGTTAACTTCAATTGCGCTCAAGGAATCAAGTTTACTTTCAACTTGTAATACAAGCTCTACATCCAACGTGCTCAAACAGCAGTGATACACCCCTTTTCACTTACACATAACTGTTAGCGCACCACTTGTAATCTGGTCTTAAATAAGCTATAGTTAAATATAAAGCTAACACATATATGTTTAATTTTACCACTATATACAAATAAGCATCTACGGTTATTAGCAAAATTCTTAAGAAACCTTTATTTATACTTCGAAACATCCATTACTTTCTCACTATCTAGCAGAATATTTCATAAAAGTTCCCGAAAAATCAATAACATTAAAAACATACTAGCATTATATTAAAAACATATTAGCATTATATTAAAAACATACTAGCACAATATTAAAAACATACTAGCATAAAAATAATAATATAAAAAGAAGTAAAGTAAGACTATTCAGCACATAATGGAAGATACAAATGTAAAATCCATACGTTTTGTGCAATCACTGCAGGTATATTTGTCACATTCATATACTTCATCTATTGTAAATGACATATCAACCATAGTTTCCTTCAGTACAGTATTACTAGTGAACACCTTTGGATTGATATATAAAAGGTTTGTTAATTTTTGTGTAGTTAAACAACTTTGGCAAATACTTTGAGTACTTTGTCCCTTTTGTTTTATCTTAGTTTATATAAGGAGATCAAGCACAGGTCTTCATACCTGTAAACTTTATTGAGAATGCTATACACACACACACACTATGCAAGAGGCACTTCCTGACTCTACCATTGTGCACATAACAGGTTGATATGGTTCATATCAACTGATAATCTCAATATCACACATTTCCCTTTTTCTTTTCTTTTTAAACAGAAAACAAAGTAATTTTTTTTAACTGTAGTCTATGTGAAAAAACTTCAGTCCCTTTTAACATTGTTCAATGAGACAATTAAGTTTTTTGATATATCGACCTGACCTTGTTTGCATTGCATCACTGACAGGCAAGTCAGTCTAGTTTTGCAAAGTTTCTCTGGCATCTTCATTCTCCAGTTGCGATGGAGTGTTCAATGTATCCTCACAGGTTTCCTTCATTGTGGAATTGTTGTAAACTGATGGAATAGCCATCAAAGGTCTACGATTCCTACGTAAACATTGCCCATCATTGGTTTGAACTACATACGATCTTGGAGAATATTGCTGTTTGTGTGATAAAACTTTTCCTTTCATTTTCATAATGTGGATTCACTTTGTTTTTCCCCACTGTAACTGCCATTACTGGTGCTGCCGCTGTACTGGGGCAGAGTGTGCGCACTTGTTCCTGTGCTGCCTCTGAACTTTGACAAATTTCTACTGCCTTTTCCAGTGTTAAATCTTTCTCTCTGAGCAAGAGTTCTTTAAAGGGACACTGAACCAAATTTTTTTCTTTTGTGATTTAGATAGAGCATGCAATTTTAATCAACTTTCTATTTTACTCCTATTATCAATTTTTCTTTGTTCTCTTGCTATCTTTATTTGAAAAAGAAGGCATCTAAGCTTTTTTCTTGGTTGAGAACTCTGGAAAGCACTTTTTGATTGGTGGAGGAATTTATCCACCAATCAGCAAGGACAGCCCAGGTCCAAAAATGGGCTGGCATCTAAACTTACATTCTTGCATTTCAAATAAAGATACCAAGAGAATAAAGAAAAATTGATGATAGGAGTAAATTAGAAAGTTGCTTAAAATTTCATGCTCTATCTGAATCACGAAAAAAAAAAATTTGGGTTCAGTGTCCCTTTAAGCCTTATATTTCTGCAGCCTATGACTAGCTGGTCTCTGATTAATGAGTTACACATTGCTCCATAATTTAGGGTTGCCACCTCAGCCATGTTTTCCTGGACACTAATGAGTTACACATGCTGCAGGGTGTGCAGGGAGGAACATGTATTGTGTTTCTGGACAGCACTATTCATATTCCTCCCTGCACATCCTGCAGTATGTGTAACTTATAAGTGTTCTGTATTTTAAGGGACGGGTGGCAACCCTACCATAATTACATGATCTACTCTTCAGTTTTAAGTCTGTTACATACTCCTCAATAGTCTGTTTCATTCTGCATTCTACATCTGAAAAGATACCTTTCATAAGTTTTATTGCGTCTAGGTACACAGTACTGTTCAAATTTGCCTAGAACAACCTGATAAATATCCCTTTCTTCATCTGTAAATGTGAAGGTGTTGTATACATCAATTGCTGCTGATCCTGCTACAGTCAGAAAAAGTGCAATCTTTTGTTCATCATCTTGCTCCTGAGCTCCTATAGCTCTAACATATAGCTGGAATCTTTGCTTAAACCTCTGCCATGCATCTTCCATATTACCAGTCATTTTCAATTCTAGTGGAGGATTTAACTTTTCCATCTTAATGTTACTGACTCTAGATTTATTTTGTTCTGAATTATGCAGTATTAATATAAAAGTCTGTAGTGCTGTTGGAATCACAGTCAATTGTACATGTTATGATGCACTTACTCATGAGAAGAGCCTGTAGTCACTCTGCCAGAGCCTTGACTCTCACTCTTTCAATTTGCTGCAAATATTTCTTATGGATTCCTCAGAGTCCTTGCTTGTCAGTTCAGATGGAAGCAGGGAACTCCTTATTCTGACACCATGTTTTATCTTAGTTTATAAAAGCAGATCAAGCACAGGTCTTCATAACTGTAAACTTTATTGAGAATGCTATACACACACACTATGCAAGAGGCACTTCCTGACTCTACCATTGTGCACAGGTTGATATGGTTAATACCAAATGATAATCTCAATATCACACACCTTTTCCCTACAATTTAAGTCTTAGGGGTAGATTTATCATACCCCGGGCGGACATGATTCAATATAGCTTATGTCCGCCCTGAATCTCTAAATGCCGACAGCATATGCTGTCTGCATTTAACATTGCACAAGCAGTTCTGGTGAACTGATTGTGCAATGCCTCACCCTGCAGATTCATGGACAATCGGCCGCTAGCAGGGTGCGTCAATCAACCCGATCATATAAGATTGGGCGGATTGCTGTCCGCCGCCTCAGAGCTGGCGGACGAGTTAAGGAGGAGCGGTCTTAAGACTCCTGCGGAAACAGTTACATTGGGGCATATTCGGGCCATGATAAATCAGCCCCTAAAAACTGAAATGCACATGGCAGATAAAAGATAAGGAACGGTAAAACAATGCAAGTTTTACAAACAAAATAATAGCTACTGAAAACAGTTGCAGCAAACAAGGTGTAAATGCATTCAAAACATTTTCATGCTAACTTAGTATGTTAAAGGGTCATAATAGTCGAAACAATACATACTCTAATTCATTAGATCATGTCATTTTAAGACTATTGACCCTACACTACTGTGCGTTTAACCACAGCTGATCCAATCTGACAAATTAGAGAATGTAATGTTTTTACTATTATGGCCATTTAGGTTATTGTTATTACAAGGTGTTTGACAAATGTGTAAAAATTTTAGTTTTTAGTAATCAAAGTTTTTATTATTACACTAGTAAGGAAAATTATTTTGAAAAGGGTATTTCTTCATCTTCCATGGAAAAAGATTACTGTCTATACCAACACCTATGACTATAAAAGAAAATTTATGCTTACCTGATAAATTTATTTTTTGACACGATGAGTCCACGGATCATCTTAATTACTAATGGGATATTCACCTCCTCGTCAGCAGGAGGTGGCAAAGAGCACCACAGCAGAGCTCCTCCCTTCCCTCCCACTTCAGTTAGGAAGAGAAAGGAAAAGCCAAGGTGCAGAGGTGTCTGAAGTTTACATAACCCATAACCTGTTTACAAGAACAGGGTGGGCCATGGACTCATCGTGTCAAAAAATAAATAAATTTATCAGGTAAGCATACATTTTCTTTTCTTTTTTAAGACATGATGAGTCCACGGATCGTCTTAATTACTACTGGGATTCAATACCCAAGCTAGAGTACACAGATGATACGAGAGGGACAAGGCAGGGAACCTAAACAGAAAGCACCACTGCTTGAAGAACCTTTCTCCCAAAAACGGCCTCAGCCAAGGCAAAAGTGTCAAATCTATAGAACTTGAAGTGTGAAGAGAGGACCAAGTTGCAGCCTTGCAAATCTGTTCCACAGAAGCTTCATTTTTGAACGCCCATGAGGAAGCAACAGCCCTAGTAGAATGAGACGTAACTCTCTCGGGAGGCTGTTGTCCAGCAGTTTCATATGCAAAACCAAGCAAGTGTAGGGCGCTTACGTTCCTTGAGTAGATCGATTGCTGTAAAGAGAAAAGCCGGTTGCTCTCATGAGCCGGAAGTAATGCCAATGGGATCCGTAGCGTGAGTGGAGTGGGTCCTCCTTCCTTGTGTGGCTGTAGGAGCAGACGCTGCCTGTGACATGAGGATGTTTCTTCGCCAATCACATCCAGAAGAAAGGAAACTGTAACAAAAGAACAAACACAGGCGCAGCCCGATTCAAGTGTAGCAAATTTTAATATAGGTAAGTGTGCATAGACAAATGGCTACTTACAATGCTAAAAATATAAAAGAGCCTTTAAAACATATATCCCAAACTGTGGTTCCACTGGTGCAGAGAGAGAATCCACCATGCGATGATCCACCCCAGCCGTAATAGGAAACCAAGTGTGGTGATTGCTGTGGAATAAACCTCCGTAGTGTGAAGAACGCTCAGTCAGTCTGTTTGGAACATGAGTCCCTTAGTCTCTACGCGTTTCGTCTGAGGACGCTCAGACTTTCTCAAGAGAAGTGCAAAACGTATGATACTCTTCAGCCAAAAAGAAATAAGTAGCTGTAGCTTTCTGACCCTTGCGTTTTCCTGAGGAAACCACAAAGAAGAAGACTGACTAAAGTCCTTAGTCGCCTGCAGGTAAAACTTTAACGCACGGACCACGTCCAAATTGTGCAGAAGTCTTTCCTTCTGAGAAGGATTAGGACTCAAGGAAGGAACAAACAACTTTAGGAAGAAATCCTAATTTAGTACGTAAAACTACCTTATCTGAATGGAAAATAAGATAAGAAGACTCACACTGCAATGTCGAGAGCTCTAACACTCTCCGAGCAGAAGAAATAGCAACAAGAAATAAAACTTTCCAAGATAATAACCTAATATCTAAGGAATGCATAGGCTCAAAGGGAGCCCCTTGAAGAACTTTTAGAACTAAATTAAGATTCCATGGAGGAGTAACTGGTTTGAACACAGGCATGAACCTAACCAAGGCCTGACAAAAAGATAGTACATCTGGGACATCCGCCATTTGTTTAATAAAATCGATAAGGCCAAGATTTTACCCTTTAGGGAGCTCGTCGATAAACCCTTCTCCAAACCCTCTTGGAGAAAAGACAAAATTCTAAGAATCCTAACTCTACTCCATGAGTAGCCCTTGGATTCACACCAATAGAGATATTTACGCCAAATATTATGGTAAATCCTTCTAGTTACAGGCTTACAAGCCTGAATCATGGTCTCTATCACCGAATCAGAAACCCCCCGCTTGGATAAAATTAAGCGTTCAATCTCCAAGCAGAGAAACTAGATTTGAGTGAAGGAAGGGCCCCTGAATCAGAAGGTCCTTCCTCAACGGGAGTCTCCAAGGAGGCAGAGATGCCATCTCCACCAGATCTGCATACCAAATCCTGCAAGGCCAGGCTGGTGCTATGAGGATTACCAAAGCCTTCTCCTGTTTGATACAAGCAATTACCTGAGGAAGAAGAGCAAACAGAGGAAATAGGTATGCTAGACTGAAGGTTCAAGGGACCGCCACAGCATCTATCAGTTCCGCCTGGGGGTCCCTGGACCTCAACCCATATCTCGGGTGCTTGGCATTCTGTTGGGATGCCATGAGATCCAATTCTGGATAACCCCACTTGAGAATCAGATTGGAGAACACTTCCGGATTGAGTTCCCACCCCCCCCAGATGAAAGTTCTGCCTGCTCAGGAAATCCGCCTCCCAGTTGTCTACCCCTGGGATATGGATCGCCGATAGGCAACAAGAGTGGGCTTCCGCCCACTGGATTATTTTGGTTACCTCTGTCATCACTAAGGAACTACTCGTTCCTCCCTGATGATTGATGTAAGCCACTGAAGTTATGTTGTCTGACTGGAACCTGATAAACTGTAGAGAGGCTAACTGGGGCCAGACCAGAAGGGCATTAAATATTGCTCTCAGTTCTAGAATGTTTATAGGAAGAACAGACTCTGAGTCTAAACTTCCTGAGCCTTTAGGGAGCCCCATACTGCTCCCCACCCCAGAAGGCTGGCATCTGTTTTCACAATAACCCAAAATGGTCTGCGAAAGCAGGTTCCCTGGGAGAGATGATTCAGAGACGACCACCAATGAAGAGAGTCCCTTGTCTCCTGCTCCAGAGTTATTCGAGGAGACAAGTCTGCATAATCTCCGTTCCACTGTCTGAGCATGCTTAACTGCAGAGGTCTGAGATGGAAGCGAGCAAATGGGATGATGTCCATTGCCGCCACCATCAGCCCAATTAACTCCATGCACTGACCACTGACGGACAAGGAGTGGACTGAAAGACTAGACAAGTATTGATAATCTTTGATTTCCTGACTTCTGTCAGAAAAATCTTCATAGACAGGGAGTCTATTATGGTTCCCAAGAATGTGACTCTTGCGTCTGGAACTAGGGAACGCTTTTCCAAATTTACCTTCCACCCGTGAGTTCTCAGGAAAGATAACACTATGTCGATGTGGGATCTTGCTTGTTGAAAAGATGGCACCTGGACTAGAATGTCATCCAGATAAGGCACCACCCCAATGCCCTGTGACAGAAGTACCGCCAATAGAGACCCCAGAACCTTTGTGAAAATTCTGGGAGCAGTGGCCAGGCTGAAAGGAAGAGCCACAAATAGGAAGTGTTTGTCCTGGAAGGCAAACCTTAGGAACTTGTGATGATCCCTGTGAATAGGGACATGTAGGTACGCATTCTTTAAATCCACTGTTGTCATAAATTGACCCTCCTGGATTAAGGGAAGAATGGTTTCCATCTTGAAAGACGGAACCCTTAGAAATTTGTTTAGACTCTTGAGATCTAAAATTGGTCTGAAGGTTCCCTCCTTTTTGGGAACCACGAACAGATTGGAATAAAAACCCTGACCCTGTTCCAGTACTGGAACAGGGACAATCACTCCCAGGGCAAAGAGGTCTCTTACGCAATGTAAGAACGCCTCTCTTTGTCTGGTTTGCAGATAATCTTGAAAGAAGAAACCTGCCTCTGGGAGGAAAACTTTTGAACTCTAGTTTGTATCCCTGGGACACAATTTCTATTGCCCAGGGATCCTGCACATCCTAAACCCAAACCTGAGCGAAGAAGAAAAGTCTGCTCCCTACAAGATCTGGTCCCGGATCGGGGGCATGCCCTTCATGCTGTCTTGGATTCAACAGCAGGCTTCTTGGATTGCTTTCCTTTAGTCCAATACTGGTTAGGTCTCCATGCAGGTTTGGATTGCTCCTGCTTAGAGGAGGAAGATGAAGAATTTCCTTTGAAGTTTCAAAAGGAACGAAAATTGCTCTGTCGTCCTTTCTGCTTGTTTCTCTTATCTTGAGGGAGAAAATGACCCTTACCTCCCATAATATCAGAAATAATTTCCGATAGACCAGGTCCAAATAAGGTCTTGCCCTTGTAAGGAATAGCCAGAAGCTTAGACTTAGAGGAAACATCCGCAGACCAAGGCTTTAACCATAAAGCTCTGCGGGCCAGAATAGAGAAACTCAATCTTAGCTCCCAGCTTAAAAATTTGAAGGAAAGCATTCATAATAAAGGCATTAGCTAACTTAAGAGCCTTTATCCTATCTTGGATCTCCTCCAAGGAAGTCTCAGTCCTGAGAGACTCAGACAGTGCATCAAACCAATAAGCCGCCGCACTAGTGATGGTAGCAATGCATGCAGCTGGCTGCCATTGCAGACCCTGGTGAACATAAATCTTCTTAAGTAGACCCTCTAACTTCTTGTCCATAGGATCTTTGAAAGCACAACTATCCCCTATGGGAATAGTAGTTCTCTTGGCTAGGGTGGAAACGGCCCCTTCCATCTTAGGAACTGTTTGCCAAGCCTCCTTGAAAGAGTGTGAGATGAGAGGAAATGCAGGGCACTGCATGTGTAGGCTATAACATTCTTTGGACACTTGTGGAAATTTTTTTATTTTGTATTTTTTTATTTATTCCTATATTAACCCTTTGAGTGCTAATGACGGCTCTGAACCGTCACAGAGTTTCCCACTCTGGTGCTAATGACGGCTCAGAGCAGTCACTAGCACTCTCCCCCCTTGAGGGAGAACTGGCGGCTCCCACCCGCTCCTACCCCGGCAATCATGCCTGTAGAGTGACAGGCATCGCCGGGGCTTCCCGTTTTGCGTGGTGACGTCACGCGCAATAAAGTGATGACGTCACCGCACAACTTTATTTATACTTAACAATGTTAAGTATAGGAGCAGGGGGCATGCTGCTTAGGAGCCTGTATCTCAGACATCTAAGCAGCTACAGACCCCCAAGACCCACCATTGCAAAGGTAATCGCCTAACCTTTCCAGCAGTGTAAGTCTTGGGGGTCTGAAAAAGAAATGAAAAAAGTAAAAAAAAAAATTGTTAAAAAAAAATAAAAATAAAACAAACCTTAAAAATTCTTAGCACTCAAAGGGTTAATGTTCTCTCACAACATAGGGGAAGAGAAGGTTATAGGTGGTTCCATATTCGAGTCAAACCCTGAGGAGACACTTTGTATGTAAGGTAACTTGGACCACTCTTGCTCACATATGGGGGAATAAACAAATAAAAATTAACCCAGTAAAAAAAAATATGCTACTGTTTCTTTAATTTTTAAAACTGAACCCTTTTGTTTATGTTACTGTTTAAAAATGCAACTTCATTATTTACGTGCGTCACTATAGAGGTGCATTGTAAACCTCTACACCTCAGCTAAAACATTTTCTCAAGTGTTTACTAACTGAGAAGCCTGCCAGACGATTTACACAGTAAATATTCCGGACTCAGCTGAAGTGCTGTCCGTTCCGTTCTCTTTTCAAGAGCAAACACTCAGGGATAAATCTATGCCTTCCGTTTCTTGGAAAAATCTTCGTGGGCGTTAACATAGTCATTGAAAAATGCTGGGAGCCTAATAATGGACAGATCAGCTTCTAATTTGTACTGAGCAGCTGCTAGTCCGAGAATAAAAAATTTAACATACCAATCCCCTCACACTGAACTCGTCCTATAGTGTAAATCATCAAGGTCTTGGTAATATTAGATCTCCCGGTCAGCTATTATTAAAACACCAGGAGATGAAAACACATGTCCTGTCCAGCCCCAGTGCCTGCGTCCAGACTGTCCAAGGTGTCCCCTAAAACTCTAGGGAAATCTAACTTGTAACCCCCATCTAAAAGAGAGACCGAATTTTGATGAGGTATAAATAAACGATAAAGTGTCTAACCTTTCTTATGAGTTTTTGCTACAACCCCCAGAATAAAGTCAGCACTTACCTCATCTTCTGCCTGAAAGTCAAGGCAGTTCCCAGGTTTGAGAGGTCCTTTCCCTCACATGGACCTGTAAATAAATGAAAGTCCTGAGTTATATCCCTTAAATTTTCTTGGTAAGAGCAGCATAAATTATATGGGAAGCGCCTTGAGAATTATGTCCCACAAGTTCCCATGGCTCTAAAGCCACCAATGCCCTACTGAAGAGACTGATATGGACTACGGCTACACCCTAGGACAAAGCAGCACAATCTTGTACTACTTTAAAAATAATAAACTCTTGATTTAAGAATCTTTTCTAACACCTCATTTTACCACTCCCTATCACTAACATAGGCAAACAGAATGACTGGAGTGGGAGGGAAGGGAGGAGCTATTTAACAGCTCTGCTGTGGTGCTCTTTGCCGCCTCCTGCTGCTGACCAGGAGGTGAATATCCCATTAGTAATTAAGATGATCTGTGGACTCATTGTGTCTTAAAAAAGAAAGAGTATTGCAATAGAGTAATAATACAATTCTCCATGTGTTTAAGTCCTGGAAAAGGGGAACACAAAGTTAAAGTCTGCTCCAGAGCAGTAATGCACTACTGGGGCCAAGATGAACACATGACTGGAGACATATGTGCAGAGCATCCAATCATTATCTAGCTTCCAATAGTGCAGCATTGAATTTCATATTCCTATAATGTTTCCAAGTAGCAGCAGTTTTCTGACCCCATCACTGTATGTTGTATGGCTTTAAATTAGTTGGCCCACACATGTGAGTAAAAACAGGATCTTTACAGCATAATACATCTTTTTTTCAACAACAGCTCAAAAGCCCTGTCATGTTTCCGATATGCACGGCATACAACATGCCGGCGTTGCTACAGGAGGGCCTGTGCTCCGTCCAACTGCATCTTGTTGGACCCCCCCCCAATGCCTCCCCTCCCTGAAAAACAGGGCTCACAATGTATAAATCAAGAGAAACAACCTTCACAAAATAGGGAGCTATATGATTGGTTTTGCCTCAATAAGTTGTATTCAGCTCTTTTCAATGCCGGATTTATTACTGTAAAAGCACAAGACACAAATATCGGCAAATCCAGATATTTGTGTGTTGCATTACACCATGTCACATCATGCCCCAACACCACCCATGAGGTCTCCTAATGAACTCATATTGAAAGTTCATAAGTATAAGCAATAGAAAATCCTATACATTTGTCTTAATTGATTTGTACATATACTTGTTAAAGCAAAACCAATCACATATATCCTTATTTTTTGAAGGATATAAAAAGGAAATTGCAAAGTGACAATATAAAAAAAATGGACATCCCGACACAACATTTTGTTATTGTACTGTGACTCCTAACTGGTTCCTCTCCACTGACCTTCATCTTAACTAACTGTTTAACAGAGGGATGAGGAGCAGTGATGCTGTGGGAGGAATAGAAGTACTGCAGGACAGCTAAAGAACTTAGTGTCATGAAACCCAAACATATTCTTTTATGATTCAGGTAGAGCATGCAATTTTAAATAACTTTACTTCTATATCATTTGTTTCATTCTCTTGATATACTTAGTTAAAAAGCATACCTAGGTAGGCTCAGGAGCTGCTGATTGGCAGCTGCACATATGAGCTTCATGCTATTAGCTCTCCCATGTGCATTGCTGTTTCTTCCAAAAAAAAAATAATACAGAGGGAATAAAGAAAATTAGATAGTAGAAGTAAATTGGAAAATTGTTTAAAACTGTATGCTCTGTCTGAATCATGGAAATGTGCTTTCACTCATTATGGAAATGAATCCATAAGTAACATTATCCCCCAAACAATCAATGTTTAACCCCTTAATGACCACAGCACTTTTCCATTTTTTGTCCGTTTGGGACCAAGGCTATTTTTACATTTCTGCGGTGTTTGTGTTTAGCTGTAATTTTCCTCTTACTCATTTACTGTACCCACACATATTATGTACCGTTTTTCTCGCCATTAAATGGACTTTCTAAAAATACCATTATTTTCATCATATCTTATAATTTACTATAAAAAAAATGATAAAATATGAGGAAAAAATTGAAAAAAAAACACACTTTTTCTAACTTTGACCCCCAAAATCTGTTACACATCTACAATCACCAAAAAACACCCATGCTAAATAGTTTCTAAATTTTGTCCTGAGTTTAGAAATTCCCAATGTTTACATCTTCTTTGTTTTTTTTATAAGTTATAGGGCCATAAATACAAGTAGCACTTTGCTATTTCCAAACCATTATTTTTCAAAATTAGCGCTAGTTACATTAGAACACTAATATCTTTCAGGAATCTCTGAATATCCATTGACATGTATATATATTTTTTTAGTAGACATCCCAAAGTATTGATCTAGGCCCATTTTGGTATATTTCATGCCACCATTTCACCGCCAAATGCGATTAAATACAAATTTATTTTCACTTTTTCACTAATTTTTTCACAAACTTTTGGTTTCTCACTGAAATTATTTACAAACAGCTTGTGCAATTATGGCTTAAATTATTTTAAATTAATCTCTGGGATCCCCTTTGTTCAGAAATAGCAGACATATATGGCTTTGGCGTTGCTTTTTGGTAATTAGAAGGCTGCTAAATGCCACTGCGCACTACACGTGTATTATGCCCAGCAGTGAAGGGGTTAATTAGGGAGCATGTAGGGAGCTTTTAGGGGCAATTTTAGCTTTAGTATAGTGTAGTAGACAACCCCAAGTATTGATCTAGGCCCATTTTGGTATATTTCATGCCACCATTTCACCGCCAAATGCGATCAAATTAAAAAAAACGTTACATTTTTCACAATTTTAGGTTTCTCACTGAAATCATTTACAAACAGCTTGTTTAATTATGGCACAAATGGTTGTAAATGCTTCTCTGGGATCCCCTTTATTCAGAAATAGCAGACATATATGGCTTTGGCGTTGCTTTGTGGTAATCAGAAGGCTGCCAAATGCCGCTGCGCATCACACGTGTATTATGGCTAGCAGTGATGGGGTTAATTATGTAGCTTGTAGGGAGCTTGCAGGGTTAATTTTAGCTTTAGTTTAGAGCTCAGCCTCCCACCTAAAACATCAGACCCCCTGATCCCTCCCAAACAGCTCTCTTCCCTCCCCCACCCCACAATTGTCCCCGCCATCTTAAGTACTGGCAGAAACTCTGCCAGTACTAAAATAAAAGCTGTATTTGGGCTTTTTTTTTGGCATATTTACATATGCTGCTGTGTAGGATCCCCCCTTAGCCCCCAACCTCACTGATCCCCCACCAAACAGCTTTCTAACCCACCTCCTCTGCCTTAATGGGCGCCATCTTGGGTACTGGCAGCTGTCTGCCAGTACCCAGTTTAGTAACAAAAGTATGTTTATTGGTTTTTTCATAGCCCTTTTCTGTAGTGTAGCTCCCCCCCCCCAGACCAACCCCCCACCCCTTCCAGAACCCTTAGATCATCATTTATTTTGTTAAATGTTTTTTTTTTTACTTTTCTTAACTTTTTTTTTCTGCAGTGTAGCGGTTCCCTCCCGCTCCCACCCCGTGCACGCGCCCGCCCGCTGCCCCCTGTGCACGTTCGCGCTCCCGTGCGTGCCCCCGCCTGTCCCGCCCCCGATCCCGCCCCCCTCCCCTTCATCCGGCACACCGATGGCCGCCCACCCGCCTCCCAGACTTGCTCCCACCCACCAACGATACCGGCCACCGAGGGCCACAGAGTGGCTCTCTCTGCATCGGATGGCCAAGGGGGGTTATTGCAGGATGCCTCGATATCGAGGCATCACTGCAATAACCGGAAAGCAGCTGGAAGCGAGCAGGATCGCTTCCAGCTGCTTTCCAGACCAAGGACGTACGCCACACGTCCTCGGTCATTAACTGTATTTTTTTTTGAGGACGTGTGGCGTACGTCCTTGGTCGTTAAGGGGTTAAACAATGACACTGAGAATACAATGTTCTCTAATGAAAACTCAAAAGAACCTAACCTGCATAGTAATATGTAAAGGACCATTAAATACAGCAGAGTAGCATACTAAGTGCATAATAAAAAGACAATTGCACTCTGAATTTTAAAAGCTTTAGATATTTTTCTGACAAATTTCACTTTCAATTTGCTGCCCCCTTGTATAATGTGACAATAATCAGCCAATCACAGACTCACATGTTTACACTGTAAACTCTTGCACATGCTCATTAGTAAATGGAGCCCCAGAAAGTATGTATTTAAAAAGACTGCACAATTTGATAATGGAAGTAAATTGGAAATATCTTTAAATTGTGTGCTCTACCTGAATCATTTAAGTTTAATTTTGACTTTAATGTCCCTTTAAGGCAAGTTGATTCCTACAAGAGTATTAGTTATTACCAGCTATCTACCCACCAACATTACAAGGTAAGTAGTTGGGGCATGATGGGTATGAGGCTATGGAGGAGGGGGGGGGGAGCACAGGCAGTTTTAGCATTGATTGCCCACATAACATGGGGAGCTGCATACCGATCCACTTTCTTAATCAAAATGGCTAATTAGTATCTCACACATACACAGACCACTCTTCGGCCACAGTTTAGAGTGATAAAGAAGTCATAGTAGTTTCAAATCTATGAATAGTGTGTGTGTATGAGGGAGAAGTATTTGGCAAAGCTTATTTTTATGTGGTATATACAAATTAAATAGTGGTATTTTTGTAACTTATATATACCATATATATTCTGATAACATTATGTTATCTTGGTTATATTAAATTACAAATGTAATACAAATGTACATGGCCATTTTTTACCAGCTAATTTTTTGTGAATCTATTTACACACATGGCCTTATCATTCCTTTTTCATATCAATTCTTGAAATAAGAATATTGTTCTGTACATCAGAAAAAAAACAGAATTTATGTTTACCTGATAAATTACTTTCTCCAACGGTGTGTCCGGTCCACGGCGTCATCCTTACTTGTGGGATATTCTCTTCCCCAACAGGAAATGGCAAAGAGCCCAGCAAAGCTGGTCACATGATCCCTCCTAGGCTCCGCCTACCCCAGTCATTCGACCGACGTTAAGGAGGAATATTTGCATAGGAGAAACCATATGTTACCGTGGTGACTGTAGTTAAAGAAAATAAATTATCAGACCTGATTAAAAAAACCAGGGCGGGCCGTGGACCGGACACACCGTTGGAGAAAGTAATTTATCAGGTAAACATAAATTCTGTTTTCTCCAACATAGGTGTGTCCGGTCCACGGCGTCATCCTTACTTGTGGGAACCAATACCAAAGCTTTAGGACACGGATGAAGGGAGGGAGCAAATCAGGTCACCTAAATGGAAGGCACCACGGCTTGCAAAACCTTTCTCCCAAAAATAGCCTCAGAAGAAGCAAAAGTATCAAATTTGTAAAATTTAGAAAAAGTGTGCAGTGAAGACCAAGTCGCTGCCTTACATATCTGATCAACAGAAGCCTCGTTCTTGAAGGCCCATGTGGAAGCCACAGCCCTAGTGGAGTGAGCTGTGATTCTTTCAGGAGGCTGCCGTCCGGCAGTCTCATAAGCCAATCGGATAATGCTTTTAATCCAGAAGGAGAGAGAGGTAGAAGTTGCTTTTTGACCTCTCCGTTTACCAAAACAAACAAAGACAAAGTTTGTCTGAAATCCTTAGTAGCTGCTAAGTAAAATTTGAGAGCACGAACTACATCCAAGTTGTGCAACAAACGTTCCTTCTTTGAAACTGGATTAGGACACAAAGAAGGCACAACTATCTCCTGGTTAATGTTTTTGTTAGAAACAACTTTTGGAAGAAAACCAGGTTTAGTACGCAAAACCACCTTATCTGCATGGAACACCAGATAAGGAGAAGAACACTGCAGAGCAGATAATTCTGAAACTCTTCTAGCAGAAGAAATTGCAACCAAAAACAAAACTTTCCAAGATAGTAACTTAATATCAACGGAATGTAAGGGTTCAAACGGAACCCCCTGAAGAACTGAAAGAACTAGGTTGAGACTCCAAGGAGGAGTCAAAATTTTGTAAACAGGCTTGATTCTAACCAGAG
Organism: Bombina bombina; assembly: GCF_027579735.1. Classification (NCBI taxonomy): domain Eukaryota; kingdom Metazoa; phylum Chordata; class Amphibia; order Anura; family Bombinatoridae; genus Bombina; species Bombina bombina. The sequence continues at coordinate 847,780,560 of NC_069503.1, forward strand.
CCTGAACAAAGGCTAGAACATCTGGCACAGCTGCCAGCTTTTTGTGAAGTAACACAGACAAGGCAGAAATCTGTCCCATCAAGGAACTTGCAGATAATCCTTTTTCCAATCCTTCTCGAAGGAAGGATAGACTCTTAGGAATCTTAACCTTGTCCCAAGGGAATCCTGCAGATTCATACCAACAGATATACCAAATTATGTGGTAATTTTTCTGGTTACAGGCTTTCAGGCCTGAACAAGAGTATTAATAACAGAATCTGAGAACCCTCGCTTTGATAAGATCAAGCGTTCAATCTCCAAGCAGTCAGCTGGAGTGGGTCGAACGGACCTAGAACAAGAAGGTCTCTCAAAGGTAGCTTCCATGGTGGAGCCGATGACATATTCACCAGATCTGCATACCAAGTCCTGCGTGGCCACGCAGGAGCTATCAAAATCACCGACGCCCTCTCCTGATTGATCCTGGCTACCAGCCTGGGGATGAGAGGAAACGGCGGGAACACATAAGCTAGTTTGAAGGTCCAAGGTGCTGCTAGTGCATCCACTAGAGCCGCCTTGGGATCCCTGGATCTGTACCCGTAGTAAGGAACTCTGAAGTTCTGACGAGAGGCCATCAGATCCATGTCTGGAATGCCCCACGGTTGAGTGACTTGGGCAAAGATTTCCGGATGGAGTTCCCACTCCCCCGGATGCAATGTCTGACGACTCAGAAAATCCGCTTCCCAATTTTCCACTCCTGGGATGTGGATAGCAGACAGGTGGCAGGAGTGAGACTCCGCCCATAGAATGATTTTGGTCACTTCTTCCATCGCTAGGGAACTCCTTGTTCCCCCCTGATGGTTGATGTATGAACTTGGCCCTCGCTAGCTGAGGCCAAGCTTTGAGAGCATTGAATATCGCTCTCAGTTCCAGAATATTTATCGGTAGAAGAGATTCTACCCGAGACCAAAGACCCTGAGCTTTCAGGGATCCCCAGACCGCGCCCCAGCCCATCAGACTGGCGTCGGTCGTGACAATGACCCACTCTGGTCTGCGGAAGGTCATCCCTTGTGACAGGTTGTCCAGGGACAGCCACCAACGGAATGAGTCTCTGGTCCTCTGATTTACTTGTATCTTCGGAGACAAGCCTGAATAGTCCCCATTCCACTGACTGAGCATGAACAGTTGTAATGGTCTTAGATGAATGCGCACAAAAGGAACTATGTCCATTGCCGCTACCATCAAACCTATCACTTCCATGCACTGCGCTATGGAAGGAAGAGGAACGGAATGAAGTATCCGACAAGAGTCTAGAAGTTTTGTTTTTCTGGCTTCTGTCAGAAAAATCCTCATTTCTAAGGAGTCTATTATAGTTCCCAAGAAGGGAACCCTCGTTGACGGAGATAGAGAACTCTTTTCCACGTTCACTTTCCATCCGTGAGATCTGAGAAAGGCCAGGACAATGTCCGTGTGAGCCTTTACTTGAGGAAGGGACGACGCTCGAATCAGAATGTCGTCCAAGTAAGGTACTACAGCAATGCCCCTTGGTCTTAGCACCGCCAGAAGGGACCCTAGTACCTATGAGAAAATCCTAGGAGCAGTGGCTAATCCGAAAGAAAATGCCACGAACTGGAAATGCTTGTCCAGGAATGCAAACCTTAGGAACCGATGATGTTCCTTGTGGATAGGAATATGTAGATACGCATCCTTGAAATCCACCTTGGTCATGAATTGACCTTCCTGGATGGAAGGAAGAAGTGTTCGAATGGTTTCCATCTTGAACGATGGAACCTTGAGAAACTTGTTCAAGATCTTGAGATCTAAGATTGGTCTGAACGTTCCCTCTTTTTTGGGAACTATGAACAGATTGGAGTAGAACCCCATCCCTTGTTCTCCTAATGGAACAGGATGAATCACTCCCATTTTTAGCAGGTCTTCTACCCAATGTAAGAATGCCTGTCTTCTTATGTGGTCTGAAGACAACTGAGACCTGTGGAACCTCCCCCTTGGAGGAAGCCCCTTGAACTCCAGAGAATAACCTTGGGAGACTATTTCTAGCGCCCAAGGATCCAGAACATCTCTTTCCCAAGCCTGAGCGAAGAGAGAGAGTCTGCCCCCCACCAGATCCGGTCCCGGATCGGGGGCCCGCATTTCATGCTGTCTTGGTAGCAGTGGCAGGTTTCCTGGCCTGCTTTCCTTTGCTCCAGCCTTGCATAGGTCTCCAGGCTGGATTGGCTTGAGAAGTATTACCTTCCTGCTTAGAGGACGTAGCCCTTGGGTTTATTTTTGGTCTTGAAAAGACCTATCCTGAGGAAGGGCGTGGCCCTTGCCCCCAGTGATATCAGAGATAATCTCTTTCAAGTCAGGGCCAAAGAGTGTTTTCCCCTTGAAAGGAATGTCAAGCAATTTGTTCTTGGAAGACGCATCCGCTGCCCAAGATTTTAACCAAAGCGCTCTGCGCCACAATAGCAAACCCAGAATTTTTTCGCCGCTAACCTAGCCAATTGCAAGGTGGCGTCTAGGGTGAAAGAATTAGCCAATTTAAGAGCATGAATTCTGTCCATAATCTCCTCATAAGAAGAAGAATTACTAATAATCGCCTTTCCTAGCTCATCAAACTAGAAACACGCGGCTGCAGTGACAGGGACAATGCATGCAATTGGTTGTAGAAGGGAACCTTGCTGAACAAACATCTTTAGCAGACCTTCTAATTTTTTATCCATAGGATCTTGGAAAGCACAACTATCTTCTATGGGTATAGTGGCGCGCTTGTGTAGAGTAGAAACCGCCCCCTCGACCTTGGGGACTGTCTGCCATCAGTCCTTTCTGGGGTCGACTATAGGAAAACAATTTTATAAATATGGGGGGAGGTACTAAAGGTATACCGGGCCTGTCCCATTCTTTACTAACAATGTACGCCACCCGCTTGGATATAGGAAAAGCTTCGGGGGGCCCCGGGGCCTCTAAGAACTTTTCCATTTTACATAGTGGTTCTGGAATGACCAGATAATCACAATCATCCAAATTGGATAACACCTCCTTAAGCAGAGCGCGGAGATGTTCCAACTTAAATTTAAAAGTAATCACATCAGGTTCAGCTTGTTGAGAAATGTTTCCTGAATCTGAAATTTCTCCCTCAGACAAAACCTCCCTGGCCCCCTCAGACTGGTGTAGGGGCCCTTCAGAAACCATATCATCAGCGTTCTCATGCTCTACAGAATTTTCTAAAACAGAGCAGTCGCGCTTTCGCTGATAAGTGGGCATATTGGCTAAAATGTTTTTGATAGAATTATCCATTACAGCCGTTAAATGTTGCATAGTAAGGAGTATTGGCGCACTAGATGTACTAGGGGCCTCCTGTATGGGCAAGACTGGTGTAGACGAAGGAGGGGATGATGCAGTACCATGCTTACTCCCCTCACTTGAGGAATCATCTTGGGCATCATTTTTACTAAATTTTTTTTATGACATAAAATACATATAGTTAAATGAGAAGGAACCTTGGTTTCCCCACAGTCAGAACACAATCTATCTGGTAGTTCAGACATGTTGAACAGGCATAAACTTGATAACAAAGCACAAAAAACGTTTTAAAATAAAACCGTTACTGTCACTTTAAATTTTAAACTAAACACACTTTATTATTGCAATTGCGAAAAAGTATGAAGGAATTGTTCAAAATTCACCAAAATTTCACCACAGTGTCTTAAAGCATTAAAAGTATTGCACACCAAATTTGGAAGCTTTAACCCTTAAAATAACGGAACCGGAGCCGTTTTTATATTTAACCCCTTTACAGTCCCTGGAATCTGCTTTGCTGAGACCCAACCAAGCCCAAAGGGGAATACGATACCAAATGATGCCTTCAGAAAGACTTTTCTATGTATCAGAGCTCCACACACATGCAGCTGCATGCCATGCTGTCCTCAAAAACAAGTGCGCCATACCGGCGCGAAAATGAGGCTCTGACTATGATTAGGGAAAGCCCCTAAAGAATAAGGTGTCTAAAACAGTGCCTGCCGATATAATCATATCAAAATACCCAGAATAAATGATTCCTCAAGGCTAAATATGTGTTAATAATGAATCGATTTAGCCCAGAAAAAGTCTACAGTCTTAATAAGCCCTTGTGAAGCCCTTATTTACTATCTTAATAAACATGGCTTACCGGATCCCATAGGGAAAATGACAGCTTCCAGCATTACATCGTCTTGTTAGAATGTGTCATACCTCAAGCAGTAAGAGACTGCACACTGTTCCCCCAACTGAAGTTAATTGCTCTCAACAGTCCTGTGTGGAACAGCCATGGATTTTAGTTACGGTGCTAAAATCATTTTCCTCATACAAACAGAAATCTTCATCTCTTTTCTGTTTCTGAGTAAATAGTACATACCAGCACTATTTTAAAATAACAAACTCTTGATTGAATAATAAAAACTACAGTTAAACACTAAAAAACTCTAAGCCATCTCCGTGGAGATGTTGCCTGTACAACGGCAAAGAGAATGACTGGGGTAGGCGGAGCCTAGGAGGGATCATGTGACCAGCTTTGCTGGGCTCTTTGCCATTTCCTGTTGGGGAAGAGAATATCCCACAAGTAAGGATGACGCCGTGGACCGGACACACCTATGTTGGAGAAAATTATTTTTTAAATAAAAGTATTTAACAAAGGAATTAAGCAGACACTTGTGACACATAGGTTTACAATATCTGCTTATAATATATATGAAATATACTGGAATTTTGTTAGATATGGCCTTAACAGAAGCACATGCAGATGAGACTGCAATGTTTATAAGCTGAACTGCCCCTGAAACCTTTAAAGTCATTGGAGATGACTGGTGTATATTACACTGCAGCAGATCAGAATTCAACTAATACAATTGTTTGCTATTGTTTTTCAGCTATGTGAAATAAAAGAGAATAAAGGCAATAAGTATTTAAAAAGAGCAAAAAACAAATCTAGGATCATGATAAAATAACACAAATAAGCTCTTGGTTTTTAATCCATAGAATACAACCTCTGATTTGTTAACAGGAATATGTATTGCATCAACACAGCAACTTAGAGATCAAGTGACTGGAAAAGAAAAAGCAGTGAGAGATACATAAATAAATAATGTTTAATTTAGAGCGAATAAGCAAGGGAAACCTCAAGCCCGAAAAACAAATTTTAAACAGTTTGTGGTGAGACTTACAAATTTCCCTACCATTTATCTAGCCACTAAAACAACAACCACTCATTTTTAATTAATAGATAATTAGAATCTGTTCTTGATTTTAGTGGTAAAACATTAGTTTTACTATCTTTGACAACAAGAAAACATTGTTACATATAAGACTATACCGGATTGCTCAAGATTTTGCCAGCCACTTCAAAAGCAAAATTGACTCCATCAGAAGTGAAATCAGCTCTCAACATACTACCAATCTCCCACTCCCTCAAAAGCTCACAATCATCCAAAACCCAAATATCAAAAAATGCAGCTCTTTTGCCCCTGTTAACGAGGATGAAGTGCCTGCCCTTATACTGTCCTTCCACCTCACTATATGTCCCCTCGACCCCATCCACTCACAGCTACTCCCCTCCCTCTCTTCTACCCTCACCCCCATACTCACACACATTTTCAACCTCTCCCTCAGCACTGGTATATTTCCCTCATCTCTAAAACATGCACTGGTCACACTATCCGCAAAAAACCTTCCCTCGATCCAACCTCCCCATCCAACTACCGCCCTATTTCCCTACTCCCTCTTGCCTCAAAGCTCCTAGAAAAGCAAGTATATATGCACGTCTATCCCATTTCCTTACACTAAACTCTCTTCTTGACCCACTGCAATCTGGATTTTGTCCCCATCACTCTACAGAGAAAGCAATTGTCAAGGTTAACAATGACCTACTTACAGCAAAATCCAAAGGCTACTTCTCTCTGCTTATCCTCCTTGACCTGTCTGCAGTATTTGACACTGTTTACCACCCTCTTCTGCTCCAAACCCTCCAATCCTTCGGCATCTGTGACACAGCTCTTTCGTGGTTCTCTTCCTATCTAACTAAGCATGAGTAAGGGTTAACAGCCCGAAACGTCGCTTTTTGCTGCTGTGTGCCAAGTGCTTTGTATAAGCTGAAATGGATCAATAAAAGCTAAGTTTGTTCAACTATTCTCCTATCTTTTTTGGTGCTGTGGAAATCATTTGACTATATATTGCTGAGAGGTGTTTGCAGTGGCCCTCTACCAAGAGCATCAGGTGTGTGCTGTCTGTCACTTGGGAACTGCCTATCTAACTAACAGTACATTTAGTGTAGCCTTCTCCGGAGCATCCTCTGCCCCGTTACCACTTCCTGTTGGGGTACCTCAAGGCTCTGTCCTCGGTCCCCTTCTCTTTTCAATCTACACGTCATCACTAGGTTCCTTAATAAAGTCCCATGGGTTTCAATATCATTTGTATGCCGATGACACCCAAATCTACCTCTCTGCACCTGACCTACCTCCTTCCTTACTAACCCATGTCACTAACTGTCTCTCTCATATCTCATCTTCGATGTCCTCTCACTACCTTAAGCTAAATCTCTCCAAAACTGAACTCCTTATTTTTCCCCTTCTTCCAATGTCTCCACCCCCAAAATTTCTATAACTGTTGATAATTCCATCATTACTCCTACCCCACATGCCCGATGTCTTGGGGTCACACTTGACTCAGATCTTTCCTTCACTCCTCACATTCAGTCTTTGGCTAAAGCTTGCCGCTTCCACCTTAAAAACATCGCTAAAATTAGACATTTCTTTACACAAGATACAACTAAGATTTGAATCCACTCTTTCATCCTTTCCCGCCTCAACTACTGCAACTCCGTCCTCTCTGGTCTACCTAGCTGCCGCATAGCTCCTTTACAATCCATTATGAATGCCTCTGCCAGGCTCATCTTCCTTACTCGTTGATCATCTCCTGTGCCTCTCTGCCAATACCTTCACTGGCTTCCTCTTGCCTCTAGGATTAAACACAAAATCCTCACTCTGACATACAAAGCTCTCAACTGCACTACTCCCCTCATACATTTCAGAACTTGTCTCCAGATACTCTCCCTCCCGTCCCCTTTGATCAGCTCAGGATCTCCTCCTCTCTTGTTACCTCCTCACATTCCCGTCTACAGGACTTCTTCAGACTGGCCCCCATCTTGTGGAACTCCCTGCCTCGCTCCACAAGACTCTCTCCTAGTTTTAACAGCTTCAAGCGCTCCCTAAAAACTCTAATATTCAGGGATGCTTACAACCAACACTAACCTTTCCTAACTCCATTGCTTTCCCCTTGAACCCCTGAGAATGTAAGCCTATGAGCCCAGCTGTTTGAAGATCGCCTTCATAAGAGCCGACTACAACAGTGAAACTCTCGGCAAGGCCCTCTACCCACTTGATCCCTGCAAAAGCTATCCTTTATATTGACTATGTTTACAGCGCTGCAGAATCTGTAGGCTCTCTACAAATACCTGATAATAATAATAATAATAATAAATTTGTTTAATACATACTATACTTTATTACTATATTATATGCATACTACATAAAATACCAGCACTAAAAAAATTAGGACCAATGCTGCTACCGAATTTGGCGGCGCTATACAAATAAATAATAATAATAATAATAATAATTATACGTTATTTGTCTGTCATGGCAATCACCTGGAAAATGAATGATTGCTGGAAATTATTTTGAAAGATGAAGATTGACCCTTTCAAATAAGGGATCTCACATTTTTTGTATACATTCTTTGGAGTGTGTGTGTGTGGGGGTTACCCAGCCCTCATGGTCTTGCTCCATAGCTTATTTATCTACACAGTGGGTGAATTATATTGCATTTGCCATGGTAATTAACGGATAGCCACCAGGACCTAAAATCCCCTACACCTAAGAAATGGGACTCCTTCAAAAGAGGGAACACTTGTATAATTATGGTACTTAAACTATATGTGGTATGTGGGTCCCTTTAGAACATAGACTACCATAATAGTCAACCTGCAGACAGATGATTGTCGCATGCCAGTGGAGGTAGAAATGGTATTTCCTTTACAAGTGGGGTTTCCCTTTTTCATATTAGGGGAATTGTGTGTGTGTGTGGAGCTGGAAGGTGCTTGACTTTAGGATATATAGCCTCTTGTGGAGCCTATAAATACACAAATAAATGCATTAGGTAGGTAATTGCCATTTTATGGCAATCTACTAACAACATGGGGATAAGCCCAATCATCTGAAGCAGGGGGCTGTCATCTTTCTAAAATAGGACTCATATTTCTCTGTGTGAAGCATTATGGGAGGCAGTGGCTCTGAAAGGGGCCTACTCCTAATAGCCCCCTTACCTTAAATAGAAACGCCCAGATGTTAAGTGGTGAGGAAGCGTTTAGTGAAATGCGCGTTAGGGGCACTTTCACTGTGGGCATAGTGCCTCATTTTATGCTGCTTACCAGGATGCACTTATAACTTTATTTGTTCTCCACTACTGATATGGTCATTCATTTTACTATAATAGTTAGTATAAAAGTAATCAAGTTCCCGCTATAGAAGGAACTTTTTTTTTTACTAATCAACCTATTTTGAGTATTAGTAAGTACTAGCTGTCTTGCCACTTGGCATTAACTAAAATACTATATCTGACTCATTATTTAACTGATCAGTGGAGATTATACTTAAGTATCACCCTGGATTAAAGCTATTTTTAACTTGTGTGTGTGCGTGCGGAAGTGTACGCATTTATAACTTTTTTTATGGTGATTTCTTTAATAAAGTTGTTTTGAATGACTGGCAATTTGCCAACTTTATACTTTTTATCACAACTAGAGTAAGGCTCTCTTTCTCTTTGCTGTGCAAAATTTGTTGCATTTTTGTAAAATACTGTTACAATTAACCTTTACTCTGCTGTTCAGCAAGCTAGCATATTAATATATATTTACTCTAACAGAGCTGCTTGAACATGATATATTTTCCTCATTTCCTTATACCTCAACTGTCCTCCTGATATTACGTGTGCCCAGTGTGCTTAGAGGAATGTGGCTGCACCTCACTGATGAGGCCCATAGGAGGCCGAAACGATCGTCTGGGGTTGTCATGTTCCTTGTTCAGAGGAGAATTGCCTGGTATTTCGGGGCTGGACTGACCTTACTTGGCAGGATCAGACTGATATACTTCAGGAAAGTTTTCTTCTGTGAAAAGCACACTGGTCTAAAAGAGGCTGCCTCCGGGTGGTAAATCGCCATAGAACAAGCCACTGAGCTGTTGTTCGTTCCTGGTAGAGCGTTTCTCTCTTCGTATGCAAATTATTATGACCCTGGGGAACTCTCCCTATGGGTGATGGGGGAAACCAGACGTGGACTCCTTGCCCAGTGTGCTTAGAGGAATGTGGCTGCACCTCACTGACGAGGCCCATAGGAGGCCGAAACGATCGTCTGGGGTTGTCATGTTCCTTGTTCAGAGGAGAATTGCCTGGTATTTCGGGGCTGGACTGACCTTACTTGGCAGGATCAGACTGATATACTTCAGGAAAGTTTTCTTCTGTGAAAAGCACACTGGTCTAAAAGAGGCTGCTTCCGGGTGGTAAATCGCCATAGAACAAGCCACTGAGCTGTTGTTCGTTCCTGGTAGAGCGCTTCTCTCTTTGTATGCAAGGCAGAAATCTGACCCTTCAAGGTACTAGCAGATAATCCCTTCTACAGACGTTCCTGGAGGAAAGACAAAATCCTAGGAATCCTAACTTTACTTCAAGAGTAACCTCTGGATTCACACCAATACAGATATCTACACTGTATCTTATAGTAAATCTTTCTGGTAACAGATTTACAAGCCTGAATCATAGTCTCAATGACTGACTCAGAAAAAACGCACTTAGATAAAATTAAGCGTTCAATCTCCAAGCAGTCAGCTTCAGAGAAACGAGATTTGGGTGAAGAAAAGGCCCTTGAAGTAGAAGGTCCTTCCTTAGTGGAAGTCTCCAAGGTGGGACAGATGACATCTCCACTAGGTCTGCATACCAGATCCTGTGAGGCCACGCTGGTGCAATGAGGACCACCGACGCCCTCTCCAGTTTGATTCAAGCAATGACTCAAGGAAGTAGAGCAAACGGAGGAAATGGGTATGCTAGACTGAAACTCCAAGGAACCGCCAGAGCATCTATCAGTACAGCCTAAGGATCCCTTGACCTTGACCCGTACCTCAGAAGCTTGGTATTCTATCAAGATGCCATGAGATCCAGCTCTGGATGTCCCCATTTGAGAATCAAGTTGGAAAACACCTCTGGATGGAGTTCCCACTCCCCCGGGTGAAAAGTCTGTCTGCTCAGAAAATCCGCTTCCCAATTGTCCACTCCTGGAATGTGAATCGCACACAGCAGTTGTGGGTCTCTGCCCACTGAATAATCTTGGCTACCTCTGTCTGAGTTCCTCCTTGATGGTTGATGTAAGCCACTGAAGTTATGTTGTCCGACTAAAATCTGATAAACCTGGCTGAAGCTGAGGCCAGGCCAGAAGAGCATTGAAGATTGCCCTCAGCTCTCGGATGTTTATGGGGAGAACAGACTCCTCCAGGGTCCATGTCCCCTGAGCCTTTAATGAGCCCCTGACTGCTCCCCATCCCAGCAGGCTGGCGTCCATTGTCACAATCACCCAGGTGGGTCTGCGAAAGCAGGTTCCCTGGGAGAGATGTTCCAGAGACAACCACCAAGAAGTGAGTCTCTTGTCACCTGATCCAAATGAATTTGTGGAGACAGATCTGCGTAATCCCTGTTCCATTGTCTGAGCATGCATAACTGCAGAGGTCTGAGATGGAACCGGGCAAACGGAATGATGTCCATGGCAGGTACCATCAGACAGATCACCTCCATACATTGAGCCACAGACAGCCGAGGAGAGGACTGAAAGGCCAGATAAGAGTTGAGGATCTTTGATTTTCTGACCTCTGTCAGAAATATTCTCATTGATAAGTAATCTATTAGGGTTTCCAGGAACACTACCCTTGTAGCTGGAAACAAGGAACCCTTTCCCAAATTCACCTTTCATCCGTGAGAACGTAGAAAATATAACATCTCAGTGTGAGAGTTTGCTTGTTGAAAGGAAGGTGCCTGGACCAGAATGTCGTCCAGATAAGGCTCCACAGCAATGCCCCGCAACCTTGCTCCTATGACCTTTGAGAAAATTCTGGGAGCTGTGGCAAGGCCAAATGGAAGAGCCACAAACTGGAAGTGTTTGTCTAGAAAGGCAAACCTCAGAAACGTTTGATGATTCCTGTGGATGGCAACATGTAGGTACGCATCCTTTAAATCTACAGTTGTCATGAATTGACCCTCTTGAACCAAGGGAAGAATGAAACGAATAGTTTCCATCTTGAAGGACGGTGCTCTGAGGAACCTGTTTAGACTTTTGAGATCTAAAATTGGTCTGAAGGTTCCCTCTTTTTTGGGAACCACAAACAGATTGGAGTAGAATCCCAGACCCTGTTCCTGCATTGGAACAGGAACTATCATTCCTAGGTCGGAAAGGTCCCGAACACATTGTAATAACGCCTCTCTTTATCTGGTCTACCTTGAGAGCAGAACCTGCCCCTGGGAGGAAAGGTCTTTAACTCTAGCTTGTATCCCTGGGACACAATGTCCACCGCCCAGGGATCCGGCACATCCCGAACCCAGGCCTGAACAAAGAAAAAGTCTGCCTCCCACCAGATCCGGTCCCGGATCGGGGGCAGATCCTTCATGCCGACTTTGAGTTACTAACAGGCTTCTTAGATTGCTTCCCCTTGTTCCAAGATGGGTTGGACCTCCAGGAAGGTTTAGACTGTTCCTGCTTGGCAGAGGGAGAGTAATTTTTACCCTTGAAGTTCCCAAAGGAACAAAAATTACTCTGACATCCCTTCTGCTTATTCCTCTTATCCTGAGGGAGTAAATGACCCTTTCCTCCCGTAATGTCTAAAATAATTTCAGCCAAGCCCTGCACAAACAAGGTCTTAACCTTGTAGGGAATCACCAAACGCTTAGACTTAGACAATACATCCCCAGACCAGAATTTCAACCATAAAGCTTTGCAAGCCAGTACTGCAAACCCAGAAATCTTTGCTCCCAACTTAATAGCTTGAAGGGAAGCATCCGTAATAAAGGAAATGGCAAACTTTAAGGTCTTGATCCTATCCTGGATCTCTTCAAGGGGGTGTCTGTCTGAATAGAATCAGACAATGCATCAAACCAATATGCTGCCGCACTGGTGACGGTAGCAATACATACTGCATGTTGGCATTGTAAACCCTGGTGTACATGCATCTTTTTAAGTAACCCTTCCAACTTCTTATCCATAGGATCCTTAAATGAACAGCTATCCTCTATGGGGATAGTGGTTCTCTTAGCCAAAGTGGAAATTGTCGCCTCCAACTTAGAGACCGTCTGTCAAGACTCCTTGATAGAGTCAGCTATAGGAAACATCTTCTTAAAAATTGGGGATGGAGAAAAGGCAATACCAGGTCTCTCCCATGCCGAGCAATAATCTCTGTAGCCCGGTCTGGTACAGGAAAAACCTTTACCATGGAAGGTACATCAAAGTATTTATTTAGCTTACTAGACTTTTTAGGATTGACTACAACCGTCCTGTCTGAGTCATCCAAGGTGGCCAAAACCTCCTTAAGTAACAAACGGAGGTGTTCTAGCTTAAACCTGAAAGATACAACTTCAGTATCAGAAGAAGGAATTACACTGCCCGAGTCTGAGATTTCACCCTCAGATGCCACGAAGTATCTTCCTCCTCAGACTTCTGGGAGGGAATATTCAGAATAGCCACGACTGTGTCAGAAACCTTACACCCTGACTCTTTATATTTCCTCTTGCACTTTCCCTGCAGCATAGGAAAAGCAGACAGTGCATCAGTTAGCACAGAGCATATGCGAGTAGCAATGTCTTGCAAAGTAACTCCAACCGGAGTGTGAGAGGAAGCGCAGGGCACTGCATGTGGGGCTGATAATGTTTGGGAAACTTGAGGAGAAAGCTGCGGCATATATTGAATAGGAGACCCCTGAACAGCATCTTCCTTAGATAATGATGGCTCAGAATCAAAAAGTCTATCCCTGTACTGTAAAGTTCTCTCAATACATGAGGAACAGAATGGGATTGGTGGTTCAACATTGGAATCAAAACACAAGCTAAATGTAACGTTTTGCAGGGCATCTTGATCCATCTTTACCACCAAATTAAATAAAAATGTCCTTATTTAATTTTAAGGCAATAAACAAAAAAACGCTACTGTCTCTTTAAATAATAATGGAAAGTTTATATTAACAAAAACACAACCGCAAAGCAGCTGCTCACACACAACCTCAGACAACCTCTTCACCTCAGCACTCTTTGCTGAGGTGCCTGCCTGTCCTGCTGGGGAGTAAATAAGAGATTACAACGATCCGGACTCAGAGCTGCTCACACAGGCTACCGGCCGACAATATTCCTTGCTAGCAGAGCCACAACGAACCCCGCACAGAAGGAGAAACCGGAAGTGCGCAACACTAACTTGCCGCCACAGAAAGCCTGCCCTGCTAATCGTGGGCGTAACTAAACTGAACTCCCGGTCGCCATTAGCCTCCCTGTAGCCATCACAAAAATAAAGTGCACAAAAACACAAACCACCAAATCCAGAATTAACCCAGAGCTGAGCCACATATGAGTTACACAAACCAGCAGCAATATCAACAAATATGCAACTGCTACTCAAGCCCCCAGTGCCCGCATAACTGCCATAATCCCATTAAGATAAAATAGGATTGATAATATAAAAGTCCCATACAGATTTAACTGTAAAAGTGCCATGTTCTTCAACAAAATAAAAATTAGACACTTACCTTAATTCAACACTGCCCGGGAGCAGGGCAGCTCACTTGGTTTGAGAGGCACACCTCCTCACACAGACCTGTGAAAAACAAGGAAAGACTGAATAATCCTACTCAGGCTTTCAAGACAGGGCAGAAAAAACTGTTTGGGAGACGCAGTGAGGATTATACCCCACAAGTTCCCAATTGCTTAAAAGCCACCACTGCTCTACTGAAGAGACTGACATGGACTATGGCTAAACCCCAGAAAGAAGTATAGCAAACTTGCTCTACTTCAAAAAAATAAAATCTTGATTGAAGAATCTTCTTTCAGACACTTAAACTTTACCACCTTCTTGCTCTTAACGTAGGCAAAGAGAATGACTGAGGTTAGAGGGAAGGGAGGTGATACTTAACAGCTTTGCTGTGGTGCTCTTTGCCTCCTCCTGCTGGTCAGGAGTGATATTCCCAATCGTAATTAGAGATGATCTGTGGACTCACCATGTCATTAGAAAGAAACAAATGTTAATAGTAGTAGCAAATTGGAAAGTTGTTTACAATTGGTCTGTTAGAAACTGTTAAAGTGACAAAAGTCAAAATTAAACTTTCATGATTCAAATTCATACTAGCACACGTACAATACCAAGTTAGGCTAAGTAGAAGTCTCTAGTTTTTATGTTTAAACCATAAAGCTAGAACAATGGATTACAATATTCCTGAACCTAAAGCAGAGGCTTTATTGATTTAAAAAACAAACAATCCCCCTGTACAGTACACACTTCCAAGAATAGATAGATAACCTGCTGACTCTGAAACCCTAAAATATGAAAACAAGATATTCACTGCATTCTACCCAATAGACCATGGCTGTTGTCTCCTTCATTAATACCTTGTTAGAATGAACTACTTCTTGGTCTATGGAGGCCACAGCATTGCTGCTGCCTTGAACCCTGACCAGACGTTGAAACAACTAAAGGTTCAAAGATTACAGGATAAAGATGTTTATATTGCCACGCAATATTATTGTTTTCTCAAGAGATCACAGATCAAGCTATTTGCTGTAAATAGTGCCCTTGGACACAACAGTCTCTTTTTAACCAATAAGCTGGGACATATTCATCTAAAATATGACTTTGGGGTTGAACCCACTGAGCTATAATATCTGTTATAATCTGGAATCTAGCAAATAGAAACATTTCTAGCTTTGTGAAAATAGGTCACCATAAAATGCTCTGATGTTGGAAAAAGCATAGTTTGAAGTTTGTGTCCCATGTTTGCAATCTTGCAATTACTCCCCATAATTGAACTTGGTAAGGAAGGAACAAAGGAGCACTTAGGGTTTATTAGCCAACTGTAGTCCTGCAGAATACTGGATGAGGATTTAAAAACCAGGTATATTGTCCACATCATTTTCTGCTTTAAGTTTTGAGAGACAAGCTGCAGACGTACCAAAAGGTAAATGCTACAAAATTGAAAAAAAAAAAAAAAGGTTTTACATGAAACTTAAAAAAAAATCTAAAGAGATGCGTCCTTATCATCCACAATAGTAACAAATTAATCTCAGGTGTGGATTTTAAATGAAGGTCAGACGAGAGTATATTTTGAAATTATTTGTCTTCATTTATCTGAATATTTTTTTTATCTCTGGATAAAACTAGATCTGGTTTTGGCAACAAATAGTGATGTGAAACAAATCCTTGACAAGTGACCTGCTGACCTAATAAATCCTTTAGAGCTTGAAACGCCCACCAAACTGCAGAAGGTGTTTATCTAAATGTTTGATAGAACTAGCCTGATCCTGTAACTATATGAATGTATTTTATTCAACCAGAAGTCAGTTACACCAACGGCTGTGCTCTACTACCAATTCAGTGGCAAACTTCCAACATTATTCCTCTAATTAGGTTTACACTGTTCTCTCACACTCTCAATAGGAAAACAAAGTGATGCAATTGATTTTTCTTCCACGCAAGAGTCACTAGAGAGGGAGGGATAAAATAAAGACAGCCAATTCCGCTGAAAAATAATCCACACCCAAAACAAAGTTTAAATCTTATAATGAAAAAAAAACTGAAACTATAAGCAGAAGAATCAAAATGAAACAGCTGCCTGAAGTACTTTTCTACCAAAGACTGCTTCTGAAGAAGAAAACACATCAAAATGATAGAATTTAGTAAAAGTATGCAAAGAAGACCAAGTTGCTGCATTGCAAATCTGATCTACCGAAGCTTAATTCCTAAATGCCCAGGAAGTAGAGTCTGACCTAGTCGAATGAGCTGTAATCCTTTAAGGCGGAGTTCTACCCGACTCAACATAAGCAAGATGAATCAAAGACTTTAACCACGATGCCAAAGAAATGGCAGAACCAGAAAAGATAAATAGACTAGAAGTCTTTCGGAAATCTTTAGTAGCTTCAACATAATATTTCAAAGCTCTAACTACATCCAAAGAATGCAACAATATTTCCTTAGAGTTCTTAGGATTAGGACACAATGAAGGAACTACAATTTCTCTACTAATGTTGTTAGAATTCACAACCTTAGGTAAAAATTTAAATGAAGTTCGCAAAACCGCCTTATCCTGATGAAAAATCAGAAAAGGAGACTCACAAGAAAGAGCAGATAATTCAGAAACTCTTCTAGCAGAAGAGATGGCCAAAAGAAACAAAACTTTCCAAGAAAGTAATTTAATATCCAGCGAATGCATAGATTCAAACGGAGGAGCTTGAAGAGCCCCCAGAACCAAATTCAAACTCCAAGGAGGAGAGATTGACTTAATGACAGATTTTATACGAAACAAAGCCTGTACAAAAACAATGAATATCAGGAAGATTAGCAAACTTTCTGTGAAAAAGAACAGAAAGAGCAGAGATTTGTCCTTTCAAGGAACTTGCAGACAAACCTTTATCCAAACCATCCTGAAGAAACTGTAAAATTCTAGGAATTCTAAAAGAATGCCAGGAAAAATTATGAGAAGAACACCAAGAAATGTAAGTCTTCCAGAATCGATAATATATCTTCCTAGATACAGATTTACGAGCCTGTAACATAGTATTAATTACGGAGTAAGAGAAACCTCTATGACTGAGAATCAAGCGTTCAATCTCCATACCTTCAAATTTAAGGATTTGAGATCCTGATGGAAAAAAGGACCTTGCGATAGAAGGTCTGGTCTTAACAGAAGAGTCCACGGTTGACAAGTAGCCATCCGGACAAGATCTGCATACCAAAACCTGTGAGGCCATGCTGGAGTCACCAGCAGAACAAACGAGCACTCCTTTAGAATCTTGGAAATCACTCTTGGAAGAAGAACTAGAGGCGGAAAGATATAGGCAGGAAGTGACAATGCATCCACTGCTTCCGCCTGAGGATCCCTGGATCTGGACAGATACCTGGGAAGCTTCTTGTTTATATGAGAAGCCATCAGATCTATTTCTGGAAGTCCCCACATTTGAACAATCTGAAGAAATACCTCTGGATGAAGAGACCACTCGCCCCGGATGTAATGTCTGGCGACTGAGATAATCCGCTTCCCAATTGTCTATACCTGGGATATGAACCGCAGAAATTAGACAGGAGCTGGATTCCGCCCAAACAAGTATTCAAGATACTTCTTTCATAGCCAGAGGACTGTGAGTCCCTCCTTGATGATTGACATATGCCACGGTTGTGACATTGTCCGTCTGAAAACAAATGAATGACTCTCTCTTTAGAAGAGGCCACGACTGAAGAGCTCTGAAAATCGCACGGAGTTCCAAAATGTTGATTGGTAATCTCGCCTCCTGAGATTCCCAAACCCCTTGTGCTGTCAGAGACCCCCATACAGCTCCCCAACCTGTCAGACTTGCATCTGTTGAGATCACAGTCCAGGACGGAAGAACAAAAGAAGCCCCCTGAACTAAACGATGGTGGTCTGTCCACCACGTCAGAGAGTGTCGTACAATCGGTTTTAAAGATATTAATTGCGATATCTTTGTATAATCCCTGCACCACTGGTTCAGCATACAGAGCTGAAGAGGTCGCATGTGAAAACGAGCAAAGGGGATCGCGTCCGATGCAGCAGTCATAAGACCTAGAATTTCCATGCATAAGGCTACCGAAGGGAATGATTGAGACTGAAGGTTTCGACAAGCTGAAACCAATCTCAGACGTCTTTTGTCCGTCAGCGACAGAGTCATGGACACTGAATCTATCTGGAAACCTAAAAAGGTTACCCTTGTCTGAGGAATCAACAAACTCTTTGGTAAATTGATCCTCCAACCATGTTCTCGAAGAAACAATACAAGTTGATTCATATGAGATTCTGCTAAAAGTGAAGACTGAGCAAGTACCAAGATATCGTCCAAATAAGGAAATACCACAATACCCTGTTCTCTGATTACAGATAGAAGGGCACCGAGAACCTTTGTAAAAATCCTTGGAGCTGTTGCTAGGCCAAACGGTAGAGCCACAAACTGGTAATGCTTGTCTAGGAAAGAGAATCTCAGAAACTGATAGTGATCTGGATGAATCGGAATATGCAGATATGCATCTTGTAAATCTATTGTGGACATATAATGCTCTTGCTGAACAAAAGGCAGAATAGTCCTTTATAGTTACTATTTTGAATGTTGGTATCCTTACATAACGATTCAATATGTTTAAATCCAGAACTGGTCTGAAGGAATTCTCCTTCTTTGGTACAATGAAGAGATTTGAGTAAAACCCCAGCCCCTGTTCCAGAACTGGAACTGGCACAATTACTCCAGCCAACTCTAGATCTGAAACACATTTCAGAAATGCTTGAGCCTTCACTGGATTTATTGGGACACGGGAAAGAAAAAATCTTCTTGCAGGAGGCCTAATCTTGAAGCCTATTCTGTACCCTTGTGAAACAATGTTCTGAATCCAAAGATTGTGAATCGAATTGATCCAAATTTCTTTGAAAAAAACGTAATCTGCCCCCTACCAGCTGGGCTGGAATGAGGGCCGCACCTTCATGTGGACTTGGGAGCTGGCTTTGGCTTTCTAAAGGGCTTGGATTTATTCCAGACTGGAGATGGTTTCCAAACTGATACTGTTCCTGTAGGGGAAGGATCAGGCTTTCATTCCTTATTATGACGAAAGGAACGAAAACGATTAGCGGACCTAAATTTACCTTTAGATTTTTTATCCTGTGGTAAAAAAGTTCCTTTCCCCCCAGTAACAGTTGAAATAATAGAATCCAACTGTGAACCAAATAATTTATTACCCTGGATAGAAAGGGAAAGCAAAGTTGACTTAGAAGACATATCAGCATTCCAAGTTTTAAGCCATAAAGCTTTTCTAGCTAAAATAGCTAAAGACATATACCTGACATCAACACTAATGATATCAAAGATGGCATCACAAATAAAGTTATTAGCATGTTGAAGAAGATTAACAATGCTATGAGTATTATGATCTGTTACTTGTTGTGCTAAAGCTTCTAACCATAAAGTTGAAGCTGCAGCAACATCCGCCAAAGATATAGCAGGTCTAAGAAGATTACCTGAACATAAGTAAGCTTTTCTTAGAAAGGATTCAATTTTCCTATCTAAAGGATCCTTAAAGGAAGTACTATCTGCCGTAGGAATAGTAGTACGTTTAGCAAGAGTAGAGATAGCCCCATCAACCTTAGGGATTTTGTCCCAAAACTCTAATCTGTCAGATGGCACAGGATATAATTGCTTAAACCGTTTAGAAGGAGTAAATGAATTACCCAGATTATTCCATTCCCTCGAAATTACTTCAGAAATAGCATCAGGGACGGGAAAAACCTCCGGAATAACTACAGGAGGTTTAAAAACCGTATTCAAACGTTTAGATTTAGTATCAAGAGGACCAGACTCCTCTATTTCTAATGCAATTAAGACTTCTTTAAGTAAAGAACGAATAAATTCCATTTTAAATAAATAAGAAGATTTATCAGTATCAATCTCTGAAACAGAACCTTCTGAACCAGAAAAATCAGTATCAGAAACAGAATAAGAATGATGATGTTCGTTTAAAAAGTCATCTGAAACATGATAAGTTTTAAAAGACCTTTTATGTTTACTGGAAGGAGGAAAAACAGACATAGCCTTCTTAATAGATTTAGAAACAAAATCTCTTATGTTAACAGGGACACCCTGAATATTAGATGTTGATGGAACAGCAACAGGTAATTGAACATTACTAAAGGAAATATTATCTGCATTAGAAAGTTTGTCATGACATTCATCACAAACAACAGCCAGAGAAACAGTTACCACAAGTTTACAACAAATACACTTAACTTTGGTAGATCCAGCATCAGGCAGCGATTTTCCAGAAGTAGCTTCTGATTCAGGGTCAATCTGAGACATCTTGCAATATGTAATAGAAAAAACAACATATAAAGCAAAATTGATCAAATTCCTTAAATGACAGTTTCAGGAATGGGAAAAAATGCCAATGAACCAGCTTCTAGCAACCAGAAGCAAATAAACAATGAGACTTAAATATTGTGGAGACAATAATGACGCCCATATTTTTTAGCGCCAAAAAAGACGCCCACATTAATTGGCGCCTAAATGCTTTTGGCACCAAAAATGACACAACATCCGGTAATGCCAACACTTTTGGCGCAAAAACGTAAAAAAAAAGACGCAACTTCCGGCGACAAGTATGACGCCGGAAATGAGACAGAAAATTTTTGCGCCAAAAAAGTCCGCGCCAAGAATGACGCAATGAAATGAAGCATTTTCAGCCCCCGCAAGCCTAACAGCCCACAGGAAAAAAGTCAAATTTTAAGGTAAGAAAAAAATTGATTTATTCATATGCATTATCCCAAATATGAAACTGACTGTCTGAAATAAGGAACGTTGAACATCCTGAATCAAGGCAAATAAATGTTTAAACACATATATTTAGAACTTTATATAAAAGTGCCCAACCATAGCTTAGAGTGTCACAAAATAAGACTTACTTACCCCAGGACACCCATCTACATGTAGTAGAAAGCCAAACCAGTACTGAAATGAGAATCAGTAGAGGTAATGGTATATATAAGAGTATATCGTCGATCTGAAAAGGGAGGTAAGAGATGAATCTCTACGACCGATAACAGAGAACCTATGAAATAGACCCCGTAGAAGGAGATCATTGAATTCAAATAGGCAATACTCTCTTCACATCCCTCTGACATTCACTGCACACTGAGAGGAAAACCGGGCTCCAGCCTGCTGCGAAGCGCATATCAACGTAGAATCTAGCACAAACTTACTTCACCACCTCCATGGGAGGCAAAGTTTGTAAAACTGATTTGTGGGTGTGGTGAGGGGTGTATTTATAGGCATTTTGAGGTTTGGGAAACTTTGCCCCTCCTGGTAGGAATGTATATCCCATACGTCACTAGCTCATGGACTCTTGCTAATTACATGAAAGAAAATAAAACCTTGTTTTCCTGATCATTTCAATCATCACTCACCTTTTCTCTTTACTACACATTTGCCCCCCACCTTGTTCTCCCTCTTTAAAAATAGTTGCATAAATTTGCTCAGCAGCCTCTCCCAAGTTGGACACCAACACAAACAAACTTTATAATACAAACACTTAGCAACTGTTTGAAAAAAAAAAAGAAACTGTTAAATATACACTGCAGCTTCTGTCACAGTGTATCTATCGGAAGCAGCGACACAGGTCCATTAATTTGCCAAAGCTCAATTTCCAGTATGCAAATGGTTTACAGTGGTCTACAAAATATATTTCTAGTGTGTTTTATATACTATGATTAATTTGATTTACACAATGATTTAAATGTCAGTCTTTCTAGTGATACAGCTTCAACAAAAAATTTACGTAGGCAACTTATGACGCATATCACAAATACCAACATTTTCCCCATTCACCCAGATAACAATACCATAAATGTGCAGTTCCTACACCAAACAAACCGTGTTAGTTCTCAGTTACAGAAAGGCTGTTTATTTCTATGAAAAACTCTGTAATGGACAGTATAAACAGGATGGTATATGGACCTCATGCTCATCTGTGATATCACATTCAAAATTTAAAACAAAACAAATTGCAGATATGTTCACCTGAGAACAACCAGTGCTTAAAAACAATTTCAGTTTACCTGATAAATTAATTTCTTTCATTATGGTGAGAGGTCACAAGCCATCATGTGTGGGAATTGTCCTCCTAGTGGTAAGGAGGATAATTCCCATAAGTGATGGCTCATAGTCTCTAACCCTCTGATTAAAGAAAACGCCATGCTCTTGCTTTTTTCCTGAACTACATTAGTTATAAACCACCCAAAAGAAAAGTCCAACCCCAAAGTACCTGGCAATATTAAACAACTATATCTCTCAATGTAACATGAATGCCTTATAATTATTTTAAGACAACAAATCCTAATGGGAATCTATAAAAAGCAAATAAATATAAGAGTAATATTATGTTAGATTTTTTTTTTTTTAATCTAAAATATTTACAACATAAATTGACTGTTTCTCTAGATGCCCATATTAGTATTTCAGGATTTGGCGGGAGGACACATTTTAGGGGCCATAAGCATATTTGTTACAACCCCTCCAGTACAACAGAAAGATTAAACTAATGCATTGCTGAATATACACCCATTATCTTGCAGGGGTTTAAAAAAAAGCAAACCGTATACATTCTTATGCCATACGCCTACAAGGTGAATATAAATGTGTTACATATTTTCTATTTTACTGTATTAGCAGTTTTATGGTGCAGCTTTAGGCTTTTTACCTTGTAGTTAATGAGATGAATTAACTCTTACTATTTATTCTATTTCCCTTTTGACAAAATGCTAGTAATTGTTTTTCCTCTGGTTTTATTAAAAATGATATAGTAATTCATTAGTTTGTAGCAAGTATACTAGCATTGCAAAAATTTTGTTAATTTTAAATCATAGCATTAACAATAAAAACCATCAATTAACATTTTTTTAATCCCTTTAACTTACAGAAGACTGAAATGCATAACAAACAAATGAATAAAGAGATGAAATCACGATTGCAAACAGTTACTGTTTTGAAAATATGTTTTGTTTTTTAAAAAAAAGGGATTACAATGACTTACCTATGTTTTTTTATGCCATTTGCTGTTGAGTCCCCACCGCCATGATTTTTCTCATCAGACATCTTGGCCTGCGTACTGTGTTCCAAGTTTACACTTTCGTCCTGGGAATAACTTGTAACCGTTTCAAATCCACTCAGGGAATGATCAGACTCTGAATCTATAAGAAGCAAAAACTGTAAATGAAATATACACCAGGCACTATCCTTCCTTACAACATCTGAAAACATCTCACATGTACTGAAACCTGAAGAGGCTACATTATTCTGTTGACAGACTGCCTCAGGTAACAGATGACGCTTAGCCACATGCAAGCTAGATATTTAAAGGGACATGGAAGTGATATTTAAGCAATAAGGTGTTAAAGACTATAATTGCCTAAAATAGAAAAAAACTGGAACAATAAAACATCTGACTGACTGTCTTATACAAGTCATTAAGGGGGAGTAGAAAGTATTCTCCTGTCTACTCACTGCAACCAAGTGATTAAATCTATGTTAGACTAAAATGTTCTGTATACCAAATTTGTTCTGTCTCTCCTCCCATGGCAACAAGAAGCTGGGAACTCACTTTCCAGTAGTCAATGTTAGTTCTGAGGGATCAGCTACAGCTTATATATACACCTGAGTGGTAGTAATGCATAACACTTTATTCCTCACTCCAACAAATGAATACACCAATTACAAATTTTAAAAATGGACCAGTAAATACAGTAGATTTGCATAATCAACAAATGAATGATAAAAAGACAATGCAATAGTCTGAATTTCAAATGAGTAGTAGATTTCTTTTTTCTGACAAATTTTAGTTATATCCATGTCCACTTCTCCATATACGTATGTTCTGTGAATTCTTGCACATGCTCAGTAGGAGCTGGTGACTCAAAAGTGTAAATATAAAAAGACTGTGCACATTTTGTTAAAGGAAGTACATTGGAAAGTTGTTTAAAATTACTGCTCTATCTGAATCATGAAAGTTTAATTTTGACCTGAGAGTCCCTTTAGCAAGGGTGGACACTATCTATTGTATGTATTTAGTGGACCTTTGCTTGGCAGGGATTATCTATCATCAACCAGTTGTTTTCCAATTAATTTTTATTAAAGATGACCTATTTAACTTTGAAAAAAGTCCAGTTTTAACTAAAACGGACACAAAATTCTTAATTTCTATATCTATATATTAGGGTGAACAGGTGTAACTTTATTAATGGAATTTTTACTTTTTTCAAAGATTGATCCTGTTGACCCCATAAATGTAAAAGGGACATGAAAAGTCCCTTTTTAAAAGTAATAATTAGTGCCAGCAGAGCCTGGTTCTTGGGAGTTGCCACAACTTAAGTGCATTGCACTCTGCTTCGCTTTAGCCTTTGACTAGTACAGCTCTCTGCATCCTGCGCCACTAGAGGAGAGGGAGAGCACGCTGCACGACTAGCAGAGGGACAAAGTTCAGCACATCTTGTAGAAAAAAAAGTACAAGACACAGACAGTGCAGCACCTGCATAGTGGAGAAATGGCAGTTACTGAGAACCTACAGTAGTTGAGGAGTGGTGGCAAGTAAGGCTAAACCGTAGAATGCTGGCCTCCTTTTCAAGATCTGTGTCAGGATGCCAGGAATCAGACAGACGAGAAGTGCAAAAATAATCACACCTTTATTAACAAAAAAGAATAAAAAGTCCAATAAGCCAGAAGTCAGTCAGACGAGCCGCGTAAGGAGCCAAAGCGAGTAGTCAGACGAGCCATAATCAGGAACAAGGAGAACAGTAGAGTCAGGAACAAACCAGGGATCAGGAACCAGAAGGGACATCAGACAGCCAGGTAATACACACAAACTGGGACACAGGGACTCGCAAAGCATACTGAACAGAGGCCATTTAAATAATAAGTGATGACATCACAATTCTGAGACTGCAATCTGTCTCACATAGATGATGTTCACCAGTCTGACCATAAGAGGGCGTGCAAGAAATGAGCAGCATCACACACTGCACCAGATTCAGTAAGAGAGGTGAGTAAAATGGCTGCCAGCAGCACATGGCAAACAAAGCAGGGAAAAAACCCTGACAATCTGTGACATTAATTATATAATGTTCTCCTCCCCCAATAACACCAGACTGCTGAGGCTACTTGCCATTATTGTGAACTGTATAGGTGTGTATAGGTTGAAATGATTTCTAGTTTTTGAGTATAAAAGTTATTCCATCTGAGGTTACAAACAGAAAGAATACACATGAATAAAATAGTTAAAAATAAGGACTAATTATTACTGGGTTTACAGACACTAGGTACACAATATTACTTAGGGTTCTTATTGCCTAATCACTCAGCTTTCTAAGCAGCCCCCGCTAGAGCATACAAGTGTTTTCTCAAAAAGTGCAGTCCACTGTAATATTTGTGATTCCCCTCCAACATATGTTTCACCAATAACACCAATTTAGTTACTAAATGTGTAACTTACTGGATCCTGTGTCATCTTCCTGCTTGGAATCTCAGAAGAAATAACATGCGTAAATAGTAGGAGCTTAGTTATAGCACCAAAGAGTGTGGGTACGTTTTCAACTCTTAAAAGTTACATCTGTGCTACAGAACTTCACGAACAGTTTATTATATCTGTTTTAGATAATCTTGTTGCAGCATTCAGACTCTTAAAGAAGTGATTTCTTCCTTTCTTGTGAAATTTGAGCTTCTAGGAGTATATCCTTTGCACGAGCACAGTGTTTTATTTACAATTATTCTGTATTCCACTATTTAAGTGATCAGTATTTATTTATTCACATTATTGTAAAGTGTATTGGGGTTTCTGAAATGCTCAAACCTCTGTCTGAATAAATTTTACAGTAAGCTTCAGTAAAGCAGTTTTAAAGTTTCTGTATCCTTAACATACACTTTTCACCAGTTTAAACATAAATCTAAATTCCTCTCTCTATATGAAAATCTCTGCTTGACAAAGTAGTACACTTTTGGGTACAAACTATTAATAAGCAGAACTAGACAATGCTCAGAGAAGGGCTACAAAATTAAACGGACTGAAGGATATGATCCTTGAGAAGAGGTTAGGTGCATTGGATCTGTTTAAAATGTAGAAGAGAGGCAAATGAGAAGAGACAGGATTACTTCATATACATATATTCATATTCCATATAGACAGTTGACAGGATCACTTTAAGACTAGTGGAAAAGAGATTCAAAATCCATTAAAAGGGACAGTCTAGGCCAAAATAAACTTTCATGATTCAGATAGAGCATGTCATTTTAAACACTTTTTCAAATTTACTTTTATCACCAAATTTTGCTTTGCTCTTTTGGTATTCTTAGTTGAAAACTTAATCTAGGAGGTTCATATGCTAATTTCGTAGGCCTTGAAGGCCACCTCTTTTCAGAATGCATTTGAACAGTTTTTCACCACTATAGGGTGTTAGTTCACGTATTTCATATAGATAACACTGTGCTTGTGCACGTGAAGTTATCTGGGAGCAGGCAGTGAATGGATAAACTGCAAGTCTGTCAAAAGAACTGAAATAAAGGGGCAGTTTGCAGAGGCTTAGATACAAGATAACTACAGAGGTTAAAAGTATATTATTATAACTGTGTTGGTTATGCAAAACTGGGGAATGGGTAATAAAGGGATTATCTATCTTTTAAAAAAAATAAAAATTCTGGTGTAGACTGTCCCTTTAAGAAAAATGGTTTCTCATTAGGGCCCCCGAATATAAAAAAAACATTGTCGAACCTACAAGAAAACAAAATCGATGCTTACCTAATTATTTTCTTTCATGAAGGTGAGAGCCAACAAGTCATCACTTGTGGGAATATTCCCCTCCTGACCACTAGGAGGAGGCAACAGAAAAACCAACACACCAGAGCTTTAAATCCCTCTCACTTCACATGATCCTTACTCATACATATATAGTCATGTAGGTGAGGGGAAAAAAAGAGAAAAACAAGAAAGATAAAGCGGGGCATAGAAGCACAAAATAAGTACTGCCGCCACATAAACAGAAAGAAAGGGTGGTGCTCGTGGACTATCATCATCATGAAAGAAACTTATCAGGTAAGCATACATTTTGTTTTCTTTCTTTAGATGGTAAGAGTCCACAAGTCATCAAGTGTGGGAATCAATACCCAAGCCATGAAATCCATGAGATTACTGTGAATAAGGGGGGGGGGGAGCAAACAGAGAAGGCAGGACGTTAAAATTCAGGCACTATGGCTTGAATAACTTTCCTGCCAAAGGGAGCCTCAGAAGAAGCATACACATCATGGTGAGTAAAGAAGTCCAAGTAGATGCCTTACAAATCTGATTAATAGAAGCCTCATTACGAAATGTCCAAGAAGTAACAACTGCTTGAGTGTAATGAGCACAGATGCACTCAGGGTGAGTTTTCTCTGTGACCAAATAAGTCTTGCAAACTAAGGCTATAACTGACAGTCAAGACAAAAAACCCACTTTCATGATTCAACAACTTTCCAATTTACTTTTATCACCAATTTTGCTTTGTTCTCTTGGTATTCTTAGTTGAAAGCTAAACCTAGGAGGTTCATATGCCAATAGAGAACATTGATCTCACTGATGTGAATTTACCAAGGAGTGAGCACTGATTGGTTAAAATTAACTGAAATAAGGGGGCAGTCTGCAGAGGCTTATAAACAAGGTAATTACAGAGGTAAAACATGTATTATAACTGTGTTGGTTATACAAAATTGGGGAATGGGTAATAAAGGGATTACCTGTCCCTTTAAGACAATCTGCTAAAGTAACATCCACGATTTTTTACTTTTGTGAGCTCCAGAAAAATTAACAAAAAAGTGAATCTCTGAATTTTTTTTGTGAGTTCCACATAATATTTGAGAGCTCTAAAACTGTAGTGAAAACGACACTCCTTAGAATTCTTAGTGGCTGGAAATAACAAACAATTTCCTGATTGATAGTATATGTAGATATCCCCTTAGGAAGAAAATAATAGCTAGTCCAAAGAACAGCCGTATTCTGATGAAAAATCAGAAAAGGAGGTTTTGTATGACAATAATAAAAGCTTAGAGACCCTTCTGGCTGAAGAAATAACTAGAAGAAAATCAACCTTCCACAATATAAGCTGAAGGACTAAACCATGAATTGCCACGAAAGGAGGAGTTTGAAGAATCCTCAAAACCAGATTAAGATTCCAATGAATAGGAAATGGACAAATAACTGGTATAATTCTTATCAGAGCCTGAATAAAAGCCTGAAAGTCAGGAATTTTAGCAATTTTCTTATGAAACAAAAAACAGAAAGAGCCAAAATCTGACCTATCATTGAACTGACTGATAATCCCTTTTATAAGCCTTCCTGCACAAACTCTGGAACGGTAACCTTTGTGAGAACAACACACAAAAAAGGTTTTCCAGATTCTATGATAAATACGTCTGTTAACAGGTTTCCTAGTCTGAATCTGGGTATCAACCTCGTCAGGCAACCTCTCTGAGACAAAATTAAGCGTTCCATCACCATGCCATCAAATTCAGAGTTTTGAGATATTGATAAAAGAAAGGGATTGATATAGAAGATCCTTTCTTAGAGGAAGCCTCCAAGGCGGGCACTAGGCCATCTAAATCAAATCTGCAAACCAAATACAGCAAAGCCAAGCCAGAGCAATCCAAATTACTGAGGCTTGTTCCTGCTCGATTCTGGCTATTACTCTGGATAGCAATACAAATGGAGAAAAAATGTAAATCAGGTTGAACAACCAAGGGACAACTAGGGCATCTATCAGATTTGTCTGATGGTGCCAAAACCTAGTAAACTCCCAAACTGCACCCCAACTTGACAGGCTGATATCTGTGGAAGTTACTACCCACTCTGATCAAAGAAAGGAGGCTCCGCGAACCAAGTGTCAGGGTTTTTTCCATGATTTGTTTGCCATGTGCTGCTGGCAGCCATTTTACTCACTTCTCTTGCTGACTCTGGTGCACACTGTGTGTTGCTGCTCATTTACTGCGCTTCCTTTTATGGCCAGACTGGTGTACATCATCCGTGTGAGACAGGATGCAGTCTCAGAATTGTGATGTCATCACTTATTAAAGGGCCTCTGTTCAGTATGCTTTGCCCTTGCGTTGTCTCAGACCTGTTTGTGAAAGCTCCTGTGTATTACCTGGCTGTCTGACATCCCTCCTGGTTCCTGATTCCTGGCTTGTTCCTGGCTCTGCTGTTCTCCTTGTTCCTGATTCCTGCTCGTCTGACTACTCGCTTTGGCTCCTGACTCGGCTCGTCTGACTACCAGCTCTGGTTTTGATTCCTGGCTTGTTATTTGACTTGTGTACATTTTATAATTTTTTTTTGTTGCTATTAATAAAGGTGTGATTATTTTTGCACTTCTCGTCTGTCTGATTCCTGGCACCCTGACATTACGCAAGGGCCATTTGGTTGCCATGGTTACTGATACATGCCTCTAGCACAATATTTCTAGATGGAAATTATGTTAAGTTAATTGAGTAAGCACATATCACAAGGGGTGTATATGTAATAATGACAATTATGTGATGACAATTTTATTTAATCTTGTGTAAGTTTCGGTATACACTGTGAAAACAGAATGCCACCGGATGTTTGAGGCTGTTGGCATCACAACCAAGACACGTTTATATTGCACAACTATAATGTAAATCACCATAGAGACCATTTGTAAGATTTGGTGTATAACAATAGATATGCTATTTGTAAATAATACTTATTTTTCCTGATGACACTTTATTTTTGTATATTATAATTGAGCTGTAGTAACACGGCAAAACCGGAAGTGACGTAATTTTCCTTCCGGCAGCACGAGAGAATGGAATGCATGTTTGCGTTCCAGCTAGTCACTTTGGCGCCACTTGGGTAGTACACAGGTTGGAGTGTGTTTGATTACAATTATGTTTTGTTTGCCTGTATAATGTTTGATGTTTTCACTTATTTTCATGCTGATGAAGGGTAGTGTATACCCGAAAACGTTCCAATAAAAATAACCTTCTTTTGCAAGACCTGAGAGTGCATTTTTTTGCGTGGCTATATATATATATATATATATATATATATATATTTATATTTATTACACATACACACACACACACATATATATATATATATATATATATATATATATACACAGGGAGTGCAGAATTATTAGGCAAATGAGTATTTTGACCACATCATCCTCTTTATGCATGTTGTCTTACTCCAAGCTGTAAAGCTGTATAGGCTCGAAAGCCTACTACCAATTAAGCATATTAGGTGATGTGCATCTCTGTAATGAGAAGGGGTGTGGTCTAATGACATCAACACCCTATATCAGGTGTGCATAATTATTAGGCAACTTCCTTTCCTTTGGCAAAATGGGTCAAAAGAAGGACTTGACAGGTTCAGAAAAGTCAAAAATAGTGAGATATCTTGCAGAGGGATGCAGCACTCTTAAAATTGCAAAGCTTCTGAAGCGTGATCATCGAACAATCAAGCGTTTCATTCAAAATAGTCAACAGGGTCGCAAGAAGCGTGTGGAAAAACCAAGGCGCAAAATAACTGCCCATGAACTGAGAAAAGTCAAGCGTGCAGCTGCCAAGATGCCACTTGCCACCAGTTTGGCCATATTTCAGAGCTGCAACATCACTGGAGTGCCCAAAAGCACAAGGTGTGCAATACTCAGAGACATGGCCAAGGTAAGAAAGGCTGAAAGACGACCACCACTGAACAAGACACACAAGCTGAAACGTCAAGACTGGGCCAAGAAATATCTCAAGACTGATTTTTCTAAGGTTTTATGGACTGATGAAATGAGAGTGAGTCTTGATGGGCCAGATGGATGGGCCAATGGCTGGATTGGTAAAGGGCAGAGAGCTCCAGTCCGACTCAGACGCCAGCAAGGTGGAGGTGGAGTACTGGTTTGGGCTGGTATCATCAAAGATGAGCTTGTGGGGCCTTTTCGGGTTGAGGATGGAGTCAAGCTCAACTCCCAGTCCTACTGCCAGTTTCTGGAAGACACCTTCTTCAAGCAGTGGTACAGGAAGAAGTCTGCATCCTTCAAGAAAAACATGATTTTCATGCAGGACAAAGCTCCATCACACGTGTCCAAGTACTCCACAGCGTGGCTGGCAAGAAAGGGTATAAAAGAAGAAAATCTAATGACATGGCCTCCTTGTTCACCTGATCTGAACCCCATTGAGAACCTGTGGTCCATCATCAAATGTGAGATTTACAAGGAGGGAAAACAGTACACCTCTCTGAAACAGTGTCTGGGAGGCTGTGGTTGCTGCTGCACGCAATGTTGATGGTGAACAGATCAAAACACTGACAGAATACATGGATGGCAGGCTTTTGAGTGTCCTTGCAAAGAAAGGTGGCTATATTGGTCACTGATTTGTTTTTGTTTTGTTTTTGAATGTCAGAAATGTATATTTGTGAATGTTGAGATGTTATATTGGTTTCACTGGTAAAAATAAATAATTGAAATGGGTATATATTTGTTTTTTGTTAAGTTGCCTAATAATTATGCACAGTAATAGTCACCTGCACACACAGATATCCCCCTAAAATATCTAAAACTAAAAACAAACTAAAAACTACTTCCAAAAATAATCAGCTTTGATATTAATGAGTTTTTTGGGTTCATTGAGAACATGGCTGTTGTTTAATAATAAAATTAATCCTCAAAAATACAACTTGCCTAATAATTCTGCACTCCCTGTATGTATGTGTATATATATATATATATATATATATATATATATATATATATATATATATATATATATATATATATCTATCCTTTCTGGATACTAAATTCTGCTCAACTTCATCTCGATGTTGCTTCAGTTCTATGTCAAAGGTACCATACTTCTGGTGTTCTTTAAGTGGTTGTAATTTCATCTGTAATTCCTTGATCTCTGTAAGGATTTTGTCTCTTTTGTTCGTTCGGTTGGCCTTTAGTTTGGTCATCAATTTTAGTGAACATTCACTTAAAGTTTCAAGCCAATCTTCCAAGAATTCTTTTTCTTCTTCTTTGTCCACATTTGGGAATTTTTTCAATCATAACCCCCGTGGAATTATAGCTGATTGTATATATTTATCAAGGTAGATTAATTTATACTAGAGTTTTAGCTCTTTCACTCTTAGATTTTCCATTGTAAGGGACAAATAACGTAATTCATTTGTTTGCACTTGGTCAGGTGTAAACACCTCCCTGCGCTCCTGGTAAGTCATTTTCCTATTGAAGATATCCTCCAGTGCTGTGGATTGTGCCATTTTGATGTAGGTTTTATTAGTACAAGGATATTGCTGGATAAATCATTTCTACCGTTGTTAGTTTATTTATACCAGACTAGCTCAAAAACCTCTCCACTTCGTGAGTTCTTTTTGTGCTTTTATTGTTTTATAATTCTATATTTTCCATGCATACTTCAATGACTTTCATATAACTGAGTTAGGTTTTAGACATTGCTACAAGCTACTTCACATATTGTTTTAATTACTTTATTTCATCAACATATGTGAACATATCCTTGTATATTGCAAGACCTTGCTTCTAGTCACTCTCCTGCACTCTCTGAGACACTGAAAGATTCACATACAAATAGAAGCTGAGAGCATAGAAACACACAGGCGACTGGGTCTTAAGCAGGAACTAAAGGGAAGCTGTGTCGGCGCCTCTCCCGACACAAACCCGAGTCTGCAGACCGTAGCTGCTCAGATACATATAGAAACAAAGGGATTCCCTTGTACACAATTCCCAGACCAATGATAGTGTCCACTGAAACCCGGCACTTTTCAAGCACTTCACTCAGGATAATGTAAAACAGTTCATACCTTTATTGTCGGTGTTACAATCAAACACACAGCAAGCATATGTGTGACGTCATCTGACGTGTTTCACGCCCTTCTGGAGCTTTGTCAAAGATGTGGAGGTGTGTGTACATTGAATATATATCGTTACAATCTGCCTAGTCAAATAAATGTATTTATTGAGCCGTAAGACAAAGTAACAATATTTAGCCAATGTTCTTTAATATATTTAAGTTGCACTTAAATTATTATGTTCAGCATGTTTTGTATCAAATAGTATTCTTAACAAATTTTAACACTGTGACATCACCATAGGGGTGGAAACTTGAAATGGTAATGATTTAAAAACACACAATGTACACACACCTCCACATCTTTGACAAAGCGCCAGAAGGGCGTGAAACGCGTCATATGATGTCACACTCCGTTAACACTTGTGTCTCCTGGTAATCACAATGCATATGCTTGCTGTGTGTTTGATTGTAACACCGACAATAAAGGTATGAACTGTTTTACATTAACCTGAGTGAAGTGCTTGAAAAGTGCTGGGTTTCAGTGGACACCATCATTGGTCTGGAAATTGTGTACAAGGGAATCCCTTTGTGTGTGTGTGTATATATATGTATATATATATATATGTATATATATATATATATATATATATATATATATATACACACACATACATACACACACACACACTATATATATATATATATATATATATATATACACACACATACACACACATACACACACACACACACATATACATACACACACATATATACATAAATATATACACACACATATATTATTGCTCCAGTTAGGCCGACCGGGCTGTTCCTTCCTTCCTTTGGCGATTTGGAGGACCTCTGACCCTGCCACATACATTTGCATTACTGGAAGACATCAGCGCTAGCAAGGCATAACAGGGAAGTAATTTTATTAAGACACCGCGGGCGCACAAAGTGGAATGGAAGCGGGAACTACCTGCTGTGAAGATTGGTAAGAAAGTCTTCTATTCTGTCAGCACATACCCCAGGAGTAAGGGTCCCTTGGGCGAAGGTACGTCCCTCAGGAGGTGGTACCCGTGTGTGTGTGTATGTGTGTCTATATATACACATAAATATACACATACATACATATACATTATATATACTAACATATATAGACTAGCAAGAAATAAGCACTCTCTGGTTTTGTAAAACAAATAGTATATTTAACTTGCTAGTTCAATATACTATTTGTTTTACAAAACCAGAGAGTGCTTATTTCTTGCTAGTCTATTATTCCTATTTTTGCACCCTGGTGCCTACCTGACCAGTTTAGTGAGTGCTTATTAACCTAAAGATACACACGCACACCTGAATCATGAAAGTTTCATTTTGACTAGACTGTCCCTTTAAATGAGAAATAGTGAGTGGAGAGGGGGGGCTCATTGCCCTAAAATGCTCTGGCCTCTTTTTGGTCCCAGTCTGGCCCCGGCCAGAACCATAGGAAAAATCAAGAAAAAAGTAGTACCTGAAAGAGCATCATAGAATTCGTCATCACTGAGAATACTGTGGTGT
The DNA here is from genome assembly GCF_027579735.1 of Bombina bombina. Lineage (NCBI taxonomy): Eukaryota > Metazoa > Chordata > Amphibia > Anura > Bombinatoridae > Bombina > Bombina bombina. Next base: position 847,814,775 of record NC_069503.1, read on the forward strand.
GGGGGAGATCCTTTCACCAAAGACTGCTCCAATTCATGGTGCTCTGTAGCCAATGTCTGCAGAGCTTCAGATAAGATCTTGTTTTTTTCTTGCTCGTGCTCTAGTTTCAAAGTTCTGGCCTAAAAATGAGAAATGGGTCTGTCTCAATCAATTGGTGGAAGGTAAGTTTAGGTAAAAAACAAACAAGGTGTCGATAAACAAGTAAAATCATTTTAACAGAATATTACAATAACAGTTTGAAGGATAAGTAGAAAGGATAAGGAAATTGGCACACCAGTGGCAATGATGAAACAAGAAGCTGTAGCATTTGTAAAGAACTTCTGCAACATAAAAGTTATTAGTATTAAAAACCTTAAAATAAGTTTAACACTACACATTCAAAAAAACTTAAAATACACTAAATCCTCATTCCATATCAAATGCAGCATAACGTATTGTGTGTTCAACATTATATTTCTTAGTACACTATTTAAACATTTCAGTTAAAAGGTGCAATTTTAGTTGACACATAATATCTTGATACAATAGGGCCAATTTATTAAGCGGCAGGCGGACATAATTCGCTGTGTGCTATAACCAAAATCACTCATCTGAACTCCTAAAGTATGGGGGATGTATTGTATGCTCCTATTTTAAGTTTTAATACATTTTTACACTTGTCTCTAGTCTTTACAATACTTCAGATCATCTGAGAAGTGTGGTTGACTTTGATTGGTAATTGACTTGACATCTTGACAGAGACACCACCTCAAGTAATGTACCTGCTTTACGCTGCAGTGTTATTGTGTGTGGTGAGTCGTGATTATAGCTATGAGTGGCCCAATGTCCTCTACTAAGATCAGTGTGGCCATTTATCCTGTAAATATATATGTGAAAGACAAGACCACTATGGGGATACAGTAGAAAAGAAGTAAAATGTATTGCAAAATGAATCAGCAAATATTTATTCTTTTACAAGTCTGAAAATCTAAGGGTTTAGAAACGTGCACACGAATGGGCTCTTATGAGCCTACCTAGAGTTACTCTTCAACAAAGGACACTAAGAGTAAAGCTAATTTTATAATAGAAGTAAACTGGAACATTGTTTAAAAAAATAATGAAAGTTTAATTTTGATTTTAGTGTCCCTTTAAGATCTTTCACTTTAGTACAAATTATTGTTAGGTGTTAAAACTGACTATAAATAAATAAGTTCACTGATGATAATAGTGTGTGCTGCTATAAACCATTCGTCTTTAAAGGTTTTTTTTAACTTTGTTTTATCTATATTCTTTGTTTCTTTTCTTGCTAGACTTGTGGAGAACCATCTCCCTCTACCAATAAAACCGTTCAAGTTGTCCTAATTAACAAATAAACAATCAATACCTATTAGCTGTGCTTAAACACATTTGCAATTAGCTTTAACATAAATAGCTTCTATTTTACCCTTGAAAATATATTTAACATTTCATTGCTGTTAATTCATATTTATGATGGGAAATGCTCTTTCAAATCATATATTTTCTAGTGCTTACACATTTAATATATTTATAAATATCTGATATCTCCGTGCAATTTGAACAAATTATTATATTTGAACAATTTAGAAGAATCTTGGCAATTCAGAGCAAATCTGGATGCATGAAAAATTCATTTTTTGTTACATTTAAAAAAAAAAAATCAACTGTCAACATAGTTTGATTACATTTCTGTGCTGATATCTATTACTTTTATGGAAGTTACTACATCTTAGTAGCTAGGAAAATAGAGAACGAACATCTTTAGTCCAAACAAGTGGTGTATTTAGCTTTTGTGCTGCCCTTGGCACTCAAAATGTTGCAGGCCATAATGTTTGGTAAAGTAAAAGCTCATGTTCAGGTGTCTGCGAGTGCATGTGTGTATATGGTGAGTGTGTAGTGAGTGTGTGTAGTGCAGTGTGCGTGTAGTAAGTGTCTGTATTTGTAGTGGGACTTAAAAAGTTCTGACCCCCACAAATCTACCGCCCTAAGCAAGTGCTTTGCTTGCCTAGGCCAAAATACACCCCTGATGAAATAGAACCATATACACTGCCCTAACAACATAATTAGAAAACAATGTTAAAAAGCATGAAGCATTATAATAAACACTAAATTAAATTATTAAAAACAAATTGACTACCTATGTATAATATGTATTTATTTCAATAACGTAACCTTATGTATTATATTATTGTTGTACCTTACGCTCTTGCCTCAATATATTTGCAATAAAATGTGTAGAAATGGTTTATTAACTACAACTGTATTTTATTCACAGGGATTTGGATTTTTCAAATACAACAGCTTTGACCACTTGAAAACTTATTTTGGCCTCGTTTGCACAGCATGACTTGGCTTCTCCCATAGCTTTTATTAATTATTAAAGTTTTAACTGATACTTATCGTTAACTGAAGACACATCCACTGGACAATCATTAATACTGAATCTATTAGTTACTATATTTTATTATTACATATTTATTTTTTTTTTTTAATTTGTAATTCAAGCATTTACACAAATTCAAATGGAGTCTTGGAAAATAAAATCACCCAATCAATTTTAATAGATTGGAAAAAGAGGAGCAAAGTCAGAGTGAGTACAAAATCAAACATTTAAGGGGCCACACTTAACGTATGTATATTAGAAATAGAAACATCAAAGTAAGGAATATGGCATTGCTTGTGTTTATATTTAAATAAGGCCTGTGAAGCAAAAAGACAAAAAATGTGTTTATGCACACCTCTGTACTGATACTTTGAATTTTAAATATAACATCCTTATACTTAAAGGGACAGGAAAACCCAAAATGTTATTTCATGATTTGGCTAAAACATGCACTTTTAAACAACTTTCCTTTTCAGTTTTATCAAATTTGCTTCACTTTCCTGTTAACCTTGCACTACTGGCAGCTAGATGAACACATCTAGTTAGCCAATCACAAGAGACAAATATGTGTACATGCACCAATCAGCAGCTATCCCCCACTAGTGTAGGATATGTGCATATTCTTTTTCAACATGAAATACCAAGAGAACAAAGCACATTTGAAAATAGAAAATAATTTTAAAGTGTCTTAAAATTACATGCTCTATCTAAACCATTCAAGTTTAATTTTTCTTTCCTATCACTTAAAATGCATTTAAATGTAAACACTGTAAATCAATGTACTCAGTTTTATATTTGTACATTGCTATTTTAAGGTAAATGGGTTTTAGGTAGTACAACAAAAATAAGAAATTGATTGAAATTAAACCTGCTTGAAATGCTTCTGATCATTTTGTATTGTGTTCCAAGGGAAATATTTTGAATACATTGTTGGTGTGTAAAGCTTTACGATTAGGGGTCAGTTGAAAACCGAAACTATTGTAGAAATACTTACAAATGGGTAAGAAAAAACCCCCAATAGCCAAGCCGGATTTCCCACGCGGCTATTGGCTAAGAGGTGAAAACGTCACCTCTCTAGAAAAACAGCGTTCTGCCATGGGCTGCCTTAGCAGCTTAGCACGGCAAACGCTTGCAACAAGTAAAGGAGCTTCATGAGTGTCACCTTTATTTGTTTCAATGGTCAATCCTCGCGTTTCACAAACACTAGGATTGACTTTCACTTTAAGCTGTATTCCCTTGCCTTCCGTGGTGTGATGAAAAAAAAACCTTGTATGGAAAAATTATTCATTTAATAAACATTTTGAGTGGTCTTCATTGTTTTGTATTTTTCTTGGAAATGGTGGCAAGCATGCAACCAATTGATAAACCAGCATATGAGTAGTTTATAACCTCACAAAAACCACAACAGAAAAAAATAAATATATATACATACACACATATATATATATATATACACACAGAGAAAAGCACACTCACAGGAATGAACAACCGGCTCAATGCCATTGTTAGCCTGTTCTATGGCGATTTACCAACTGGGTGTATATATATATATATATATATATATATATATATATATATATATATATATATATATATATATATATATATATATATATATATATATATATATATAAACTGGATTTCTGGAGTGCTTGTCTCCTTTGAAAATATATATATATATATATATATATATATATATATATATATATATATTCAAAGTAGACAAGCACTCCAGAAATCCAGTTCCAATGCCCAGGGTGCAACAGAGAGGCAAATAGAAAATAATGAAGAGTGCACTCGCCAGGACTTTTCAGAAATTTTATTCCAAATACGTGAACGTTTTCGGGGGATTAGCCCCTTCCTCAGACATACAAAAAACATAATTTATGTAAGAACTTACCTGATAAATTCATTTCTTTCATATTAGCAAGAGTCCATGAGCTAGTGACGTATGGGATATACATTCCTACGAAGGGGGTACAAAGTTTCCCAAACCTCAAAATGCCTACAAATACACCCCTCACCACACCCACAAATCAGTTTAACGCATAGCCAAGAAGTGGGTTGATAAGAAAAAAGTGCGAAAGCATAAAAAATAAGGAATTGGAATAATTGTGCTTTATACAAAAAAATCATAACCACCACAAAAAGGGTGGGCCTCACGGACTCTTGCTAATATGAAAGAAATGAATTTATCAGGTAAGTTCTTACATAAATTAGGTTTTCTTTCATGTAATTAGCAAGAGTCCATGAGCTAGTGACGTATGGGATAATGACTACCCAAGATGTGGATCTTCCACGCAAGAGTCACTAGAGAGGGAGGGATAAAATAAAGACAGCCCAAAATAAAGTTTAAATCTTATAATGAAAAAAACTGAAATTATAAGCAGAAGAATCAAACTGAAACAGCTGCCTGAAGTACTTTTCTACCAAAAACTGCTTCAGAAGAAGAAAACACATCAAAATGGTAGAATTTAGAAAAAGTATGCAAAGAAGACCAAGTTGCTGCTTTGCAAATCTGATCAACCGAAGCTTCATTCCTAAACGCCCAGGAAGTAGCAACTGACCTAGTAGAATGAGCTGTAATCCTTTGAGGCGGAGTTTTACCCGACTTGACATAAGCATGATGAATTAAAGATTTCAACCAAGATGCCAAAGAAATGGCAGGGGCCTTCTGACCTTTCCTAGAACCGGAAAAGATAACAAATAGACTACAAGTCTTTCGGAAATTCTTAGTGGCTTCAACATAATATTTCAAAGCTCTAACTACATCCAAAGAATGCAATGATCTCTCCTTAGAATTCTTAGGATTAGGACATAATGAAGCAACCACAATTTCTCTACTAATGTTGTTAGAATTCACAACCTTAGGTAAAAATTTAAAAGAAGTTCGCAACACCGCCTTATCCTGATAAAAAATCAGAAAAGGAGACTCACAAGAAAGAGCAGATAATTCAGAAACTCTTCTAGAAGAAGAGATGGCCAAAAGAAACAAAACTTTCCAAGAAAGTAATTTAATGTCCAATGAATGCATAGGTTCAAACGGAGGAGCTTGAAGAGCCCCCAGAACCAAATTCAAACTCCAAGGAGGAGAAATTGACTTAATGACAGGTTTTATACAAACCAAATCTTGTACAAAACAATGAATATCAGGAAGATTAGCAATCTTTCTGTGAAAAAGAACAGAAAGAGCAGAGATTTGTCCTTTCAAGGAACTTGCAAACAAACCTTTATCCAAACCATCCTGAAGAAACTGTAAAATTCTCGGAATTCTAAAAGAATGCCAGGAAAAATGATGAGAAAGACACCAAGAAATGTAAGTCTTCCAGACTCTATAATATATCTTCCTAGATACAGATTTACGAGCCTGTAACATAGTATTAATCACAGAGTCAGAGAAACCTCTTTGACTAAGAATCAAGCGTTCAATCTCCATACCTTTAAATTTAAGGATTTGAGATCCTGATGGAAAAAAGGACCTTGCGACAGAAGGTCTGGTCTTAACGGAAGAGTCCACGGTTGGCAAGAGTACATCCGGACAAGATCCGCATACCAAAACCTGTGAGGCCATGCTAGAGTCACCAGCAGAACAAACGAGCATTCCTTCAGAATCTTGGAGATTACTCTTGGAAGAAGAACTAGAGGCGGAAAGATATAGGCAGGATGATATTTCCAAGGAAGTGACAATGCATCCACTGCTTCCGCTTGAGGATCCCTGGATCTGGACAGATACCTGGGAAGTTTCTTGTTTAGATGAGAAGCCATCAGATCTATTTCTGGAAGTCCCCACATTTGAACAATCTGAAGAAATACCTCTGGGTGAAGAGACCATTCGCCCGGATGTAATGTTTGGCGACTGAGATAATCTGCTTCCCAATTGTCTATACCTGGGATATGAACCGCAGAAATTAGACAGGAGCTGGATTCCGCCCATACCAGTATTCGAGATACTTCTTTCATAGCCAGAGGGCTGTGAGTCCCTCCTTGATGATTGATATATGCCACAGTTGTGACATTGTCTGTCTGAAAACAAATGAACGATTCTCTCTTTAGAAGAGGCCATGACTGAAGAGCTCTGAAAATTGCACGGAGTTCCAAAATATTGATTGGCAATCTCACCTCCTGAGATTCCCAAACCCCTTGTGCTGTCAGAGACCCCCAAACAGCTCCCCAACCTGTTAGACTTGCATCAGTTGAAATTACAGTCCAGGTCGGAAGAACAAAGAAGCCCCCTGAACTAAACGATGGTGATCTGTCCACCACGTCAGAGAGTGTCGTACAATCGGTTTTAGAGATATTAATTGAGATATCTTTGTGTAATCCCTGCACCACTGGTTCAGCATACAGAGCTGAAGAGGTCGCATGTGAAAACGAGCAAAGGGGATCGCGTCCGATGCAGCAGTCATAAGACCTAGAATTTCCATGCATAAGGCTACCGAAGGGAATGATTGTGATTGAAGGTTTCGACAAGCTGAGATCAATTTTAGACGTCTCTTGTCTGTCAGAGACAGAGTCATGGACACTGAATCTATCTGGAAACCTAAAAAGGTTACCCTTGTCTGAGGAATCAATGAACTTTTCGGTAAATTGATCCTCCAACCATGATCTTGAAGAAACAACACGAGTCGATTCGTATGAGATTCTGCTAAATGTGAAGACTGAGCAAGTACCAAGATATCGTCCAAATAAGGAAATACCACAATACCCTGTTCTCTGATTACAGATAGAAGGGCACCAAGAACCTTTGTAAAAATCATTGGAGCTGTTGCTAGGCCAAACGGCAGAGCCACAAACTGGTAATGCTTGTCTAGGAAAGAGAATCTCAGAAACTGATAGTGATCTGGATGAATCGGAATATGCAGATATGCATCCTGTAAATCTATTGTGGACATATAATGCTCTTGCTGAACAAAAGGCAGGATAGTCCTTATAGTTACCATTTTGAATGTTGGTATCCTTACATAACGATTCAATATTTTTAGATCCAGAACTGGTCTGAAGGAATTCTCCTTCTTTGGTACAATGAAGAGATTTGAATAAAACCCCAGCCCCTGTTCCAGAACTGGAACTGGCATAATTACTCCAGCCAACTCTAGATCTGAAACACATTTCAGAAATGCTAGAGCCTTCGCTGGATTTACTGGGACACGGGAAAGAAAAAATCTCTTTGCAGGAGGCCTTATCTTGAAGCCAATTCTGTACCCTTCTGAAACAATGTTCTGAATCCAAAGATTGTGAATTGAATTGATCCAAATTTCTTTGAAAAATCGTAATCTGCCCCCTACCAGCTGAGCTGGAATGAGGGCCGCACCTTCATGTGGACTTGGGAGCTGGCTTTGGTTTTCTAAAAGGCTTTGATTTATTCCAGACTGGAGATGGTTTCCAAACTGATACCGCTCCTGTGGGTGAAGGATCAGGCTTTTGTTCCTTATTGTGACGAAAGGAACGAAAACGATTATTAGACCTAAATTTACCTTTAGATTTTTTATCCTGTGGTAAAAAAGTTCCTTTCCCTCCAGTAACAGTTGAGATAATAGAATCCAACTGAGAACCAAATAATTTATTACCCTGGAAAGTAGACTTAAAAGACATATCAGCATTCCAAGTTTTAAGCCATAAAGATCTTCTAGCTAAAATAGCTAGAGACATATACCTGACATCAACTCTAATGATATCAAAGATGGCATCACAAATAAAGTTATTAGCATGTTGAAGATTAACAATGCTATGAGAATTATGATATGTTACTTGTTGCGCTAAAGCTTCTAACCAAAAAGTTGAAGCTGCAGCAACATCCGCTAAAGATATAGCAGGTCTAAGAAGATTACCTGAACATAAGTAAGCTTTTCTTAGAAAGGATTCAATCTTCCTATCTAAAGGATCCTTAAAGGAAGTACTATCTGCAGTAGGAATAGTAGTACGTTTAGCAAGAGTAGAGACAGCCCCATCAACCTTAGGGATTTTGTCCCAAAACTCTAATCTGTCAGATGGCACAGGATATAATTGCTTAAAACGTTTAGAAGGAGTAAATGAATTACCCAAATTATTCCATTCCCTGGAGATTACTTCAGAAATAGCATCAGGGACAGGAAAAACTTCTGGAATAACTACAGGAGATTTAAAAACCTTATTTAAACGTTTAGATTTAGTATCAAGAGGACCAGAATCCTCTATTTCTAATGCAATTAGAACTTCTTTAAGCAAAGAACGAATAAATTCCATTTTGAATAAATATGAAGATTTATCAGCATCAACCTCTGAGACAGAATCCTCTGAACCAGAAGAACCATTATCAGAATCAGAATGATGATGTTTATTTCAAAATTCATCTGAAAAATGAGAAGTTTTAAAAGACCTTTTACGTTTACTAGAAGGAGGAATAACAGACATAGCCTTCTTAATGGATTTAGAAACAAAATCTCTTATGTTAACAGGAACACTGAGTATTAGATGTTGACGGAACAGCAACAGGTAATGTAACATTACTAAAGGAAATATTATCTGCATTAACAAGTTTGTCATGACATTCATTACAAACAACAGCTGGAGGAACAGATACCACAAGTTTACAGCAGATACACTTAACTTTGGTAGATCCAGCACCAGGCAGTGTTTTTCCAGAAGTATCTTCTGACTCAGTGTCAATCTGGGACATCTTGCAATATGTAATAGAAAAAACAACATATAAAGCAAAATTGATCAAATTCCTTAAATGACAGTTTCAGGAATGGGAAAAAATGCCAGTGAACAAGCTTCTAGCAACCAGAAGCAATAAATAATGAGACTTAAATAATGTGGAGACAATAGTGACGCCCATATTTTTTAGCGCCAAAAAAAGACACCCACATTATTTGGCGCCTAAATGCTTTTAGTGCCAAAAATGACGCCACATCCGGAACGCCGACACCTTTGGTGCAAAAAAACGTCAAAAATTACGCAATTTCCGGCGACACGTATGACGCCGGAAACAGAAAAAAAAATTTGCGCCATAAAAGTCAGCGCCAAGAATGACGCAATAAAATGAAGCATTTTCAGCCCCCGCGAGCCTAACAGCCCACAGGGAAAAAAGTCAAATTTTAAGGTAAGAAAAAAATTGATTTATTCATATGCATGATCCCAAATATGAAACGGACTGTCTGAAATAAGGAACGTTGAACATCCTGAGTCAAGGCAAATAAATGTTTGAATACATATATTTAGAACTTTATATAAAAGTGCCCAATCATAGCTTAGAGTGTCACAAAAAATAAGACTTACTTACCCCAGGACACTCATCTACATGTAGTAGAAAGCCAAACCAGTACTGAAACGAGAATCAGTAGAGGTAATGGTATATATAAGAGTATATTGTCGATCTGAAAAGGGAGGTAAGAGATGAATCTCTACGACCGATAACAGAGAACCTATGAAATAGACCCCGTAGAAGGAGATCATTGAATTCAAATAGGCAATACTCTCCTCACATCCCTCTGACATTCACTGCAAGCTGAGAGGAAAACCGGGCTCCAACCTGCTGCGGAGCGCATATCAACGTAGAATCTAGCACAAACTTACTTCACCACCTCCATAGGAGGCAAAGTTTGTAAAACTGATTTGTGGGTGTGGTGAGGGGTGTATTTATAGGCATTTTGAGGTTTGGGAAACTTTGCCCCTCCTGGTAGGAATGTATAGCCCATACGTCACTAGCTCATGGACTCTTGCTAATTACATGAAAGAAATACAATATGAACATATTTTATATATATATATATATATATATATATATATATATATATATAGTGTGGAGATATATTCATTAGCTAGTAATACAAGCCAACAAGATAGCTTAAATGCAGAACACATGTATTGGTAAAATATCTTAAAGAGGTGCAAAGGGATGTAGGCAGCTGGGGGGTGGTGTATAGAGAAAAAAAAATATGCTTACCTGATAAATGTCTTTCTTTCCGGATATGGAGAGTCCACAACGTCTTTCACTTACTAGTGGGAATATCACTCCTGGCCAGCAGGAGGAGGTAAAGAGCACCAAAGCAAAGCTGTTAAATGTCACTCCCCTACTGATAATCCCCAGTCATTCGACTGAAGGGAAATGGAAAAAGGAATAACACAAAGGTGTAGAGGTGCCTGAGGTTTAGTAAAAAATAAATGTCTAAATTAAGGACCCATGTCCGGAAATAAATAAATTTATCAGGTAAGCATACATTTTGTTTTCTTTCCTAAGATATGGAGAGTCCACAACATCATTCACTTACTAGTGGGAACCAATACCAAAGATAGAGGAGACGGAATGAACAGGGAGGGAGAACAAGACAGGCAGACCTATACAGAAGGCACCACCAAATTTGGAAAAAATATGCAGAGAGGACCAAGTTGCCGCCTTGCAAATCTGTTCCAAGAAGAAGAGACAGCCCTAGTAGAATAAGCTGCAATTCTCTCTATGAGACTGCTGTCCAGCAGTCTCATAAGCAAAACAAATCATACTTCTCAACCATATGGAAAGAGAAGTAGCAGTAGCCTTCTGACCCTTACGCTTTCCAGAGAAACAAACGGAGCAGAGGACTGGCGAAAATCCTTAGTAGCCTGTAGGTCAAGGGTCAAGTCGAGTGGCAACGCATAGGAACGGAGTTCCTGCACTATTTTTTCTGGAGGAACTAAGTTCCCCTTGGACAGAGAACAGAATCGCTTCAGTAAACACTGCTGCTGGTGGAAGGAGCCGGAGCACAGTCTGGTTAAAGGGATAGTGAGATCCTCTAGTAATGGACAGTAACACTTCTTGCAATACACTAAATGCAAGCCTGTCAGCGGTCCTGCTTTGTGATCACCTAGCACTGTGTGGAGCACATGGTGCTAACATTTCTGTGTGGCTTGCTCTGGGCTTATTTTGCTCCCCTCAGCAGAAATAGGACTATTGCACATAAAGTGATTGAGACTCTGTAACAGAGGAGGCTTCTCAGGCCCAAAGGCAACCAATCAACCCTTCATTGGTTCTAATTTGCTTTCCTTAACCAAAGTATATAGACTATATATAGTACATATATTTAAAACAATAATAATTGGGAGGGTTGGAAGTCTTGGTGAGTGCCCACACTTTTTTTGTAGGACTTGACCCCTGCTGTAGGTAGAATTTAAAAGCATGCACAACATCCAAGTTGTGCAAAAGATATTCCTTACGGAAAGAAGGATTAGGACAGAGAGAAGGAACAACAATTTCCTGATTAATGTTTCTATCCGAAACCACCTTAGGGAGAAACCCCAATTAAGTACGCAGGACCGCCTTATCCGCATGAAAGATAAGGTAAGGTGAATTATACTGCAAAGCCGAGATTTCTGAAATTCTCAGAGCAGAAGAAATAGCAATAAGAAACAAAACTTTCCAAGATAACAACTTATTATCTAAAGAATGCATAGGCCCAAAGCCTGCTGCAAAACCTTCAAGTTTAAGGCTCCAAGGAGGAGCAACAGATTTAAACACAGGCCTGATTCTGACCAGAGCCTGACAAAAAGATTGAACATCTGGCATATCCGCCAGACGATTATGTAAAAGGATAATGCCGAAAGCTGACCCTTCAGAGAACTGGCTGACAACCCTTTCTCCAGACCTTCCTGGAGCAAAGACCAAAGTATAGGAATCCTGACCCTACTCCAAGAGTAGCCCATTGATTTACACCAATAAAGATATTTACGCCATACCCTATGGTAAATTTTCCGAGTGACAGGCTTGTGAGCCTTAATCATGGTCTCAATGATTGACTCAGAAAACCAATGCTTAGTCAGGACTAAGGGTTCAATCTCCAAGCAGTCAGCTTCAGAGAAATGAGATTTGGATCGAGGAATGGACCCTGAGTTAGAAGGTCCTTCCTCAGAGGTAACCTCCAAGGTGGAAGAGATGACATCTTCACCAGGTCTGCAAACCAGATCCTGTGAGGCCATGCAGGAGCTATTAGAATTACTGTTGCTTTCTCCTGTTTGATATAAGCAATGACTCGTGGAAGGAGGGGAAACAGGTATGCCGGACCGAACACACAAGGAACCGTCAGAACATCTATCAGAACTGCCTGCAGATCTCTTGACCTTGAACCATACCTTGGAAGCTTGGCATTCTGATGAGATGTCATCAGATCCAACTCCAGCACCCCCCCCCCCACTTGAGGGTTAACTTGGAGAACACCTCCGGATGGAGAGCCTACTCCCCGGGATAAAAAGTTTGTCTGCTCAGAAAATCTGCCTCACAGTTGTCCACTCCTGGAATGTGGATGTCAGATAGACAACAATTGTGAGCTTCTGCCCACTGAATAATCCGTGCCACCTCCTTCATGGCTAAGGAACTCTGAGTTCCTCCCATACCCTGAGCCTTTAATGATTTCCAGACTGCTCCTCAGCCTTTCAGGCTGGCATCCATGGTCATGAAACCCTAGGAAGGTCTCCGGAAGCATGTGCCCTGAGAAAACCACCACGGGAGAGAGTCTCTTGTCAACTGGTCCAGATCTATCCTCTGAGACAGATCCGCATGGCCTCCATTCCATTGTCTGAGCATGCATAACTGCGGAGTTCTCAAATGGAATCGAGCAAAAGGAATGATGTCCATGGAATTATTTCTGCCAAACCAGGTCCAAACAAGGTCTTACCCTTGTAAGGAAGCACCAGAAGCTTGAACTTGGAGGTAACATTAGCTGACCAAGATTTTAGCCACAAAGCCCTGGGGGCTAGGACAGTGAAGCCAGACATCTTGGCTCCCAGTCTAATAACTTGCATGTTAGCATCAGAAATAAAGACATTGGCTAGTTTGAGAGCCTTAATCCTGTCTTGGATTTCCTCCAATGGAGTTTCTTCTAAAATTGAATCAGACAAGGTATCACACCAATAAGATGCCACCCTTGCTACTGTGGCAATACAAATTGCAGGTTGCTATTGAAGACCCTGATGTACATACATCTTTTTCAAATAAGCTTCCAGCTTCTTGTTCATGGGATCCTTAAAGGAGCAGCTGTCCTCTATAGGAATCGTAGTTCTCTTAGCCAGAGTAGAAATAGCCCCTCCTACTTTAGGCACCATGCGCCATGAATCTTTAATGGAGTCAGCAACAGGAAACATCTGGTCATGTTTTCAGTTCTTATCTTGTTCTTTAGATTCTCCTTTTTCTATTTGAACTCTTGGACCTTACCTTGTCGGCTCCGCCCATAACCTTTCTCATAAAAGCCTTAATCTCACTACCTAAGATGCTTGGTAATTCTACTTACTAAGCTACCCAATACTCGTCGGAATTTGCATCTGTCGCCTAACTACTGAACCAGCTGTTGTGTTCTCCCTACTCCCACTGAAGCAGTGACGTCACACGCCAACCTCTAGGCAGATCTGCAGTAACAGACACAGCAGCTAACAACTAAGGCTTACATCCTGTACACGAGCTTTCAGATAACGAGTCATACGCCATATCGTTACTACGAATTTCCCCAAAGATTCAACGGATTCCTAAGCATCTATAGCCAACATAACCATAAGTTTTCCTCTTTTACCTAGATTGGATAAACACAATTGTGGGACTTTGTTGTAAATTGTAAAGATATAACTTGCCTCTATATATAAGCTACTCGACATACCTGCAGCAACACTACACATACTTCAATTACAACCGCACTTGCGATCAGCTGCACTTAACTTCATCTTGGGACTTTGATACATACGACAAATACTTTTTAACCTCTTAATATTGGGTTATCACTTAATGTATGCTGTGAAACGCCAAACCTAAGTGCTTAAACCTAGACTTATGATTAACCACACAGTTATAGTTTACTTTGACATTTCCATATGTGTGCAGATAAATCCGCCCTACGCCAGACTATTACTACAACTTGCTTGAATGGTATTGTACCTCTCTCATGAGACATAGGAGGGGTAACTCAAACTTTGGGTAGAGCTATTAATTTACTCTACTAATCCAAATGCTTGTTACAACCCAGCCTTAGATCATCTAGTTGGTCTTCCTGACGATACTGACATATGCTCGTGCTGCCATTCCACCTCTATGTCAATATCTCAGCTAGTCCATCTCACACATAAATTTAGTGATAAAACTGCAGTTGAGGTTCCAAATTTGAAATACACCAAACCTATTTTAGGATTTGCTGAATCTGACACATCTTTTTAAAGACGGGAGACGGAAAAAAGGTATCCCTGGCTTCTCCCATTCTTGTGAAATAATCTCTGTCACACGGTCTGAAACAGAAAACGCTTCCACAGAGGAAGGAACATCATAGTATCTATTAAAGGGACTCTGAACCCAAAAAAATTTTCTTACATGATTCAGATAGAGCATGACATTTTAAGCAACTTTTTATTGACTCCTATTATCAGTTTTTCTTCGTTCTCTTGCTATCTTTATTTTAAAAGCAGGAATGTAAATCTTAGCAGCCAGCCCATTTTAGATTTAGAACCATGGATAATGCTTTCTTATTAGAGGCTTACATCTACCCACCAATAAGCAAGCATAACCCAAGTTCTCAACCAAAAATAGGCCGGCTCCGATGCATCACATTCCTGATTTTTAAATAAAGATAGCAAGAGAACGAAGAAAAAGTGATAATAGGAGTAAATTAGAAAGTTGCTTAAAATTTCATGCTCTATCTGAATCACGACAGATTTTTTTGTTGTTCAGTGTCCCTTTAAGTTTACTAGACTTTTTAGGGTTGACACCAACAGAAGAATCAGAGTCATCCAAAGTAGCCAATACCTCCTTTAACAATAAACAAAGGTGTTCAAGCTTAAATCGAAAGTTTACTTCTTCAGAATCAGGTAAAGGAATTATACTGTCCAAATCTGAGATTTCACCCTCAGAGGCTACCTACATATCCTCCTCATCAGTCTTATGAGGGAGGGCAACATGCGTAGCATTAGGAGAAACAGAAACCTTACTATGTGAATGTTTAATTTTCCTCTTGCGTTTTCCTAGTATAGGAAAATCAGATAATGCCGCAGATACCACAGAAGATACCTAAGCCGCAAAAATCTGCAGGCAAATAAACACCTCCAGGAGGCCAAGAGGAACTGCAGGGCACTGTATGTGACGCCATCGAGGCTTGAAACATTTGAGGATAAGACTGTGGCATAGCCTGAACAGCATAATCCTGAGGGACATTAGGCTCAGAAACAAACAAAAAATTCTTTACTTTTCAAGGTACTATCTAAACATGAGGAACAAAATTGCATGGGTAGAACAATTTGGGCCTCAATACACAACAAACTTGTCCATAGGAACAGACTCCTGCTCCATGTTCCCAGCTTAAGGTATACCCACAGAAAACCAGAATTTTCTTTTTTAATACTGTCACTTTAAAATTTCAAACGTACACAGAGCGATATTGCGCTCAAAACAAAAAAACAAAAAAAATCCCCCTATTTTGTTAGCACTCACTTAAGTGGCAATAACGCTGGAAGAACCCTGGGATGGGTGGATAGAGCATCAGTGGTTCTGGGCATGCTGCAGAACTGAAGAACTGGAGTGAAGCTCCCGGTCGCAGACTGAAGCGCCATTTTGGGGGAAGGTGTATTGCAGCCGACATGGAGACTCAAGCACTATATTCCAGCATAAGGGACCTATTGGAGGAATATGGGAGGAAAATTTGCGACAAACTCGATGCTCTTACGACTACAATTCAAGCGACGAGAAGGTGCCGTACTATCATAGCTGAGGAGCAAGGACCAATACTGAACCCACAAGACAACACAAAACTTGCGGATCCCCAGCCATGCTCTGCATCACAGATGCCGGTAAGGGCGGACCTCAGGCTGAGATCACGCTCTCCCTCTGCCGTAGCAAACGACTGTAACTTACGTGAGGAAAAACAATACGGTCACTTGTGCGTGGAGGCAGGAACTGAGAGGAACTGTGGTGTTCACGCAGGACTAAGTATGCTCCTCTCTACCATCGGAGCTGAGGACTTGGTGCAACCAGTCTGCTGGGAACAACATCGACATGTCTGGATTCACTGGTGTCAGACTCTACTCCCCTTGGTCTATCCAGCCTGTTTGGCCCCGTTTACAAACTGATGGGTTTGCCCGCATGCAGACAGGGTAAGCAACCTCCAAAAGCAGGAGTGTTAGAACAGTATTATTGGAACTGAGAGAAACGATACTGCTGCATTTCTTCTGCCAGAGGCTCCCTCTCTGCTGTGGGTTCCTACCCACAGTATTCATGAAGGCATATTGTTGGATCTTCTAATGAGGACTGCCCCGTGCTTCCATATACCATCTAGCACATTTCCCTGCTACATGTATAGCTTACGCTTCTGCACACCGCATATTTTTATATTTGTGACTGCCGCCCTATGTAAACCAGTTTACTAATATTTGTACTAAGCAGGATTATTGTCTGGAACACTGCATGCTTCTTTACATTAAGTTCCCTTAGCCTAATGCTCTGTGATGGACATTTATCACCTATATAAGCCTTATGTTTAGCTTTGAACCATGGAATTGATACTTGAGTGCTCAGCCCTGGATCTGAATAGTTGTCACTAATGGCGGGTCAAACTGTCAACCAATGATTCATGTTTAGTTCTTGGAGTGACATGCCCTTTCTTTAGTCTAGATCCCATTTACCTACCCTAGTTATTTGTATAGCATAAATAGGCATACGCTAGATTTTACATCCCTGATGTCCTCCCTACGAGAAGCTTTGTAGCCCCTGGCCATCTTTAAATTTTGCTGAGAAAGATTCCTTAACACTACTGTAGCCCCCATTGGGCAGGGAATATTATTTTCTGGGGATGAGAAGTTATAACCAGAATAAATTAAAGTATACATTTGG
Source organism: Bombina bombina (assembly GCF_027579735.1). Lineage (NCBI taxonomy): Eukaryota > Metazoa > Chordata > Amphibia > Anura > Bombinatoridae > Bombina > Bombina bombina. Next base: position 847,831,958 of record NC_069503.1, read on the forward strand.
TTCAATGAAGGGAATTTCATTAATAGCTCCGGTCCCGCTCACTCCCCCCCCCCCCACATATGTGGAGCAAGGGATAAATACTTTACCCTTTATATGCCTTTTTGGCAGAGTTTAGTAGCCTCTGCCCTGTCCATAGAGCCTTACCAAAGCATGTACTCAGACTGGTGCAATAATGGCTCTCCGGATCCTAACTATAATAGTTTTATTGTGTTTAACCTTTCGTGTTTTACTGTCTGCAGTTGTGTATTTTTACACTCTGGCAATATATGTGGATCTACATATACATCTATTGAGGTTTCAGAACTGACGCTGAGGAGTTTGAGGTCTGAAGAGACTTAGATGTGGCAATTATACAAGCCTCCTATACATTCCAGAAAGTAGCCCCTGAGTAAGGCATGTCTGGACTAATTGTTAAGGCGCTCTCTGCAGGAAAATAAATTAGGAATGCCGGTCACTTTGACCTAGTTATAAATTTGTAGTAGAGGGTAAGAGGGGTGGTAACTCTCTCGCCAACAAGCCCTAACTAAACTTCCCACGACTTTACCCACGAATTATGACTAACAGTAGAATTAAGGATTATCCTTTGGGCTGACATGTTCATTTACCCACCCCCAAGCGACTCCCGACGCCTGCAAGCCACAGTAATGTGTTCAGTTCTACTCCTTTTTATGTTGATACCTAGATTACTCTATGAAATGATTTCTACAGCCTTGTTTTAATGTAGTATCCTTTTGGTTATGATTAGGATTCTCTTTATTATTAACTTTAGATTCTATGTCTTCTACCATGTTATAATTTTCAGATCCCCTAGAGGGATCTCTATAATATCGAAGACACTAGCGAGTTTTAACATTAAATATGAGGTATTGACGAGGGGTAATGTTCTGCCATAGAGAAATCTCTACTAAATGTTATGCCGCTATATGTGACTGCAAAATTGTATTACTGCTTGTGACACATTGCCCTTCATATTGCATACGTTGTATTTGTTTTCTTTACCTCAATAAAAATATTTAATAAATAAAAAATAAAAAATCCCCCCAAAAAACAGATGCCCGAATTGCCCACCGGAGAAGCAAACAGGTTGTCAAACTAACCCTGCTGGTCTCAAAAATCAATCAGCACAGCAGATGCCGCTCTGAAAGCGAAAGAAACAGAGAGCCATGTGACCAGCTTTTTAAAACACTGCGCAGCAAGAGAAAGTGCGCATAGCAAAGCCGGCAAAAGCTTAACTGGAAACTGGCTTGCGATTCCTCTGCAATCAGTGCCGTTCTTAAAGCCATACTGAATCACAAACGCAAACATAAAATAAAAACCCTCTGCTCCTAATAAACCACTTAAGGGCCCCTTAGAACCACCATTTGAAAAGCAAATAAACACTGAGCCACAGATAATAAGGCCCTTAAGTCTCCACATACATTTCCTGTGCCTGCACACTGCCAAAATAAAAAACCCTTACTAAGGGTTTAACATATGCCATTAAAATAAAAAAATTCAGCTGTCCGGCAGGTAGACAGCTTACAAAGTGTGAAATGACACATACTCCTTACAGAGACCTATAGAAAAAAAAGTAACCAACTCTGGCTTTCTATACCAAGGGCAGCAAACATGTCAGAAAACCAAGCAAGGACTACCTCACAACTTTCTAACTGCTTAAAAGCCACCGCTACTCTACTGAAGAGATTAACGTGGATATAGCTAAACCAAAATACTTGTTTGCAGTTCAAATTCTTCAGACACAAAACTTCACCTCCTTCATTGACAGAGAAAATGAGAATGACTGGGGATTATGGCTGGGGAGTGACATTTAACAGCTTTGCTGTGGTGCTCTTTACCTCCTCCTGTTGGCCAGGAGTGATATTCCCACTAGTAAGTCAATGACGTTGTGGACTGTCCATATCTTAGGAAAGGAAAGAAATATAAAAAGGGAGTGCTCAGGAGTATGATCAGAGGTGACCTGTTCTGAATCGTCAGGGAAGCATTTAAAGGGATACTAACCCCACATTTTTTCTTTCATGATTCAGATAGAGCATGCAATTTTAAGCAACTTTCTAATTTACTCCTATTATCAATTTTTCTTTGTTCTCATGTTATCTTGATTTGAAAAAGCAGTAATGAAAGTTTAGGAGCCGGACCATTTTTAGTTCAGCACCTGGGTAGCACTTGCTGATTGGTTTGCTAAATTTGCCACAAATCAGCAAGTGCTACCCAGGTGCTGAACAAAAAATGGTCCGGCTCTAAAACTTACAGTACTGCTTTTTCAAATCAAGATATCACGAGAACAAAGAAAACTTGATAATAGGAGTAAATTAGAAAGATGCTTAAACTCTCATGTTCCATCTGAATCATGAAAGAAAAAAAAATTGGTTTAGTATCCCTTTAAGAGTATTTCAGTGTGAGCAAAAAGTAATAGTATCTGTTACTGGATTGATGTATGTTAAGTTTTAATATGGGGATTCTATTTTTTAAAGAAAGCCCCTAGTCTATGGTGCACATCAAATTTGACATTATAGTGTTCAACAAATAACTGTTTTAACAACTTATGTTTGAGCTAGCCTATGATTGGGGGGTCCTTATCTGTCCAGAGAGTAAGGATACAAATTTTTGTCACCAAGACAAAGATTTGATGTCATTTAATTAGAAGTGTGTCCCAATCTAAAAAAACAACAACAGATCTGACAGATTCCCAATGACAGATTTAGTGCACACATCTTATTAACCCAATATTGTACCCTACTCCAAAATTGGCAAATTCAAGGGCATTGTAAAAGGTAGTGAAGGAAATCCGGATTATCTATATTACATTTAACACAGATAGTATTACATGTCAGTTGTCATTTAGACAACCTACAGGGGGTAAGGTAATCATTGAGTAGTAGTATAAGTTGAGATTCTCTAAGTGACAGAGGTGTTAGCTATTTTAACATCATCCAGGCACTCTAGAAAATAGAGGCAAAACCTCTTCAGCAATGTCCCTGCTCCATACATCGAAAATTGACATTTGGTAGAATGGAGATAGAGAAAAAGCATTTATTTTAAAAGCTACCTGTGGAATGGCAAAATCTGTGGTGTACCAAAACTTGGAATAGTTTTGTATTAAATCCTGTATACAATGACATATTTGCAAATATGCAAAAAAACATAATTTATGTAAGAACTTACCTGATAAATTCATTTCTTTCATATTAGCAAGAGTCCATGAGCTAGTGACGTATGGGATATACATTCCTACCAGGAGGGGCAAAGTTTCCCAAACCTCAAAATGCCTACAAATACACCCCTCACCACACCCACAAATCAGTTTAACGAATAGCCAAGAAGTGGGGTGATAAGAAAAAAGTGCGAAAGCATATAAAATAAGGAATTGGAATAATTGTGCTTTATACAAAAAAATCATAACCACCACAAAAAAGGGTGGGCCTCATGGACTCTTGCTAATATGAAATAAATGAATTTATCAGGTAAGTTCTTACATAAATTATGTTTTCTTTCATGTAATTAGCAAGAGTCCATGAGCTAGTGACGTATGGGATAATGACTACCCAAGATGTGGATCTTTCCACGCAAGAGTCACTAGAGAGGGAGGGATAAAATAAAGAGACAATTCCTGCTGAAAATAATCCACACCCAAAATAAAGTTTAATGAAAAACATAAACAGAAGATTCAAACTGAAACCGCTGCCTGAAGTACTTTTCTACCAAAAACTGCTTCAGAAGAAGAAAATACATCAAAATGGTAGAATTTAGTAAAAGTATGCAAAGAGGACCAAGTTGCTGCTTTGCAAATCTGATCAACCGAAGCTTCATTCCTAAACGCCCAGGAAGTAGAAACTGACCTAGTAGAATGAGCTGTAATCCTTTGAGGCGGAGTTTTACCCGACTCGACATAGGCATGATGAATTAAAGATTTCAACCAAGATGCCAAAGAAATGGCAGAAGCTTTCTGGCCTTTTCTAGAACCAGAAAAGATAACAAATAGACTAGAAGTCTTTCGGAAAGACTTAGTAGCTTCAACATAATATTTCAAAGCTCTAACAACATCCAAAGAATGCAACGATTTCTCCTTAGAATTCTTAGGATTAGGACATAATGAGGGAACCACAATTTCTCTACTAATGTTGTTAGAATTCACAACCTTAGGTAAAAATTCAAAAGAAGTTCGCAACACCGCCTTATCCTGATGAAAAATCAGAAAAGGAGACTCACAAGAAAGAGCAGATAATTCAGAGACTCTTCTGGCAGAAGAGATCGCCAAAAGGAACAAAACTTTCCAAGAAAGTAATTTAATGTCCAATGAATGCATAGGTTCAAACGGAGGAGCTTGAAGAGCCCTCAGAACCAAATTCAAACTCCAAGGAGGAGAAATTGACTTAATGACAGGTTTTATACGAACCAAAGCTTGTACAAAACAATGAATATCAGGAAGATTAGCAATCTTTCTGTGAAAAAGAACAGAAAGAGCAGAGATTTGTCCTTTCAAAGAACTTGCGGACAAACCTTTATCTAAACCATCCTGAAGAAACTGTAAAATTCTCGGAATTCTAAAAGAATGCCAAGAAAAATGATGAGAAAGACACCAAGAAATATAAATACATACATAGTAGATAAGGTTGAAAAAAAGACTGAAGTCCATCGAGTTCAACCTATACAAATCTAAAATACTTACAAAAAGCTCCAGTTAAGCTTAAATAACCCCATTAAAATGTGACCCATTTAATACTAGCAATCATATCCATCCATCCATCAAATCTTCCAGACTCTATATTATATCTCTCTAGATACAGATTTACGAGCCTGTAACATAGTATTAATCACAGAGTCAGAGAAACCTCTTTGACCAAGAATCAAGCGTTCAATCTCCATACCTTTAAATTTAAGGATTTGAGATCCTGATGGAAAAAAGGACCTTGCGACAGAAGGTCTGGTCTTAACGGAAGAGTCCACGGATGGCAAGAGGCCATCCGGACAAGATCCGCATACCAAAACCTGTGAGGCCATGCCGGAGCTACCAGCAGAACAAACGAGCATTCCTTCAGAATCTTGGAGATTACTCTTGGAAGAAGAACTAGAGGCGGAAAGATATAGGCAGGATGATACTTCCAAGGAAGTGATAATGCATCCACTGCCTCCGCCTGAGGATCCCGGGATCTGGACAGATACCTGGGAAGTTTCTTGTTTAGATGAGACGCCATCAGATCTATTTCTGGAAGTTCCCACATTTGAACAATCTGAAGAAATACCTCTGGGTGAAGAGACCATTCGCCCGGATGCAACGTTTGGCGACTGAGATAATCCGCTTCCCAATTGTCTATACCTGGGATATGAACCGCAGAGATTAGACAGGAGCTGGATTCCGCCCAAACCAGAATTCGAGATACTTCTTTCATAGCCAGAGGACTGTGAGTCCCTCCTTGATGATTGATGTATGCCACAGTTGTGACATTGTCTGTCTGAAAACAAATGAACGATTCTCTCTTCAGAAGAGGCCAAGACTGAAGAGCTCTGAAAATTGCACGGAGTTCCAAAATATTGATCGGTAATCTCACCTCCTGAGATTCCCAAACTCCTTGTGCCGTCAGAGATCCCCACACAGCTCCCCAACCTGTAAGACTTGCATCTGTTGAAATTACAGTCCAGGTCGGAAGAACAAAAGAAGCCCCCTGAATTAAACGATGGTGATCTGTCCACCACGTTAGAGAGTGTCGTACAATCGGTTTTAAAGATATTAATTGAGATATCTTTGTGTAATCCCTGCACCATTGATTCAGCATACAGAGCTGAAGAGGTCGCATGTGAAAACGAGCAAAGGGGATCGCGTCCGATGCAGCAGTCATAAGACCTAGAATTTCCATGCATAAGGCTACCGAAGGGAATGATTGTGACTGAAGGTTTCGACATGCTGAAATCAATTTTAGACGTCTCTTGTCTGTCAAAGACAGAGTCATGGACACTGAATCTATCTGGAAACCCAGAAAGGTTACCCTTGTCTGAGGAATCAATGAACTTTTTAGTGAATTGATCCTCCAACCATGATCTTGAAGAAACAACACAAGTTGATTCGTATGAGATTCTGCTAAATGTGAAGACTGAGCAAGTACCAAGATATCGTCCAAATAAGGAAATACCACAATACCCTGTTCTCTGATTACAGACAGAAGGGCACCGAGAACCTTTGAAAAAATTCTTGGAGCTGTAGCTAGGCCAAACGGCAGAGCCACAAACTGGTAATGCTTGTCCAGGAAAGAGAATCTCAGGAACTGATAATGATCTGGATGAATCGGAATATGCAGATATGCATCCTGTAAATCTATTGTGGACATATAATGCCCTTGCTGAACAAAAGGCAAGATAGTCCTTACAGTTACCATTTTGAACGTTGGTATCCTTACATAACGATTCAATATTTTTAGATCCAGAACTGGTCTGAAGGAATTCTCCTTCTTTGGTACAATGAAGAGATTCGAATAAAACCCCAGCCCCTGTTCCAGAACTGGAACTGGCATAATTACTCCAGCCAACTCTAGATCTGAAACACATTTCAGAAATGCTTGAGCTTTCACTGGATTTACTGGGACACGGGAAAGAAAAAATCTCTTTGCAGGAGGTCTTATCTTGAAACCAATTCTGTACCTTTCTGAAACAATGTTCTGAATCCAAAGATTGTGAACAGAATTGATCCAAATTTCTTTGAAAAAACGTAACCTGCCCCCTACCAGCTGAGCTGGAATGAGGGCCGCACCTTCATGTGGACTTAGAAGCTGGCTTTGCTTTTCTAGAAGGCTTGGATTTATTCCAGACTGGAGATGGTTTCCAAACTGAAACTGCTCCTGAGGATGAAGGATCAGGCTTTCGTTCTTTGTTGAAACGAAAGGAACGAAAACGATTATTAGCCCTGTTTTTACCCTTAGATTTTTTATCCTGTGGTAAAAAAGTTCCTTTCCCACCAGTAACAGTTGAGATAATAGAATCCAACTGAGAACCAAATAATTTGTTACCCTGGAAAGAAATGGAAAGTAGAGTTGATTTAGAAGACATATCAGCATTCCAAGTTTTAAGCCATAAAGCTCTTCTAGCTAAAATAGCTAGAGACATAAACCTGACATCAACTCTGATAATATCAAAAATGGCATCACAGATAAAATTATTAGCATGTTGAAGAAGAACAATAATATTATGAGAATCATGATCTGTTACTTGTTGTGCTAAAGTTTCCAACCAAAAAGTTGAAGCTGCAGCAACATCAGCCAATGATATAGTAGGTCTAAGAAGATTACCTGAACACAAATAAGCTTTTCTTAGAAAGGATTCAATTTTCCTATCTAAAGGATCCTTAAACGAAGTACCATCTGACATAGGAATAGTAGTACGTTTAGCAAGGGTAGAAATAGCCCCATCAACTTTAGGGATTTTGTCCCAAAATTCTAATCTGTCAGACGGCACAGGATATAATTGCTTAAAACGTTTAGAAGGAGTAAATGAATTACCCAAATTATTCCATTCTCTGGAAATTACTTCAGAAATAGCACCAGGAACAGGAAAAACTTCTGGAATAACCACAGGAGATTTAAAGACTTTATCTAAACGTTTAGATTTAGTATCAAGAGGACCAGAATCCTCAATTTCTAAAGCAATTAGTACTTCTTTAAGTAAAGAACGAATAAATTCCATTTTAAATAAATATGAAGATTTATCAGCATCAACCTCTGAGACAGAATCCTCTGAACCAGAAGAGTCATTAGAATCAGAATGATGATGTTCATTTAAAAATTCATCTGTATAAAGAGAAGTTTTAAAAGATTTTTTTATGTTTACTAGAAGGAGGAATAACAGACATAGCCTTCTTGATGGATTCAGAAACAAAATCTCTTATATTATCAGGAACACTCTGAACATTAGATGTTGATGGAACTGCAACAGGTAATGGTACATTACTAAAGGAAATATTATCTGCATTAACAAGTTTGTCATGACAATTAATACAAACAACAGCTGGAGGAACAGCTACCAAAAGTTTACAGCAGATACACTTAGCTTTGGTAGTTCCAGCACCAGACAGCGATTTTCCTGAAGTATCTTCTGACTCAGATGCAACGTGAGACATCTTGCAATATGTAAGAGAAAAAACAACATATAAAGCAAAATTGATCAAATTCCTTAAATGACAGTTTCAGGAATGGGAAAAAATGCCAAGGAACAAGCTTCTAGCAACCAGAAGCAATAAATAATGAGACTTAAATAATGTGGAGACAAAAGCGACGCCCATATTTTTTTAGCGCCAAATAAGACGCCCAAATTATTTGGCGCCTAAATGCTTTTGGCGCCAAAAATTACGCCACGTCCGGAACGCCGACATTTTTGGCGCAAAAGTAAGTAAAAAATGACGCAACTTCCGGCGACACGTATGACGCTGGAAACAGAAAAAAAAATTTGCGCCAAAAAAGTCCGTGCCAAAAATGACGCAATAAAATGAAGCATTTTCAGCCCCCGCGAGCCTAACAGCCCACAGGGAAAAAAAGTCAAATTTTTAAGGTAAGAAAAATGATTGATTCAAATGCATTATCCCAAATATGAAACTGACTGTCTGCAAATAAGGAATGTTGAACATCCTGAGTCAAGGCAAATAAATGTTTGAATACATATATTTAGAACTTTATTAAAAAAGTGCCCAACCATAGCTTAGAGTGTCACAGAAAATAAGACTTACTTACCCCAGGACACTCATCTACATGTTTGTAGAAAGCCAAACCAGTACTGAAACGAAAATCAGCAGAGGAAATGGTATATATATAAGAGTATATCGTCGATCTGAAAAGGGAGGTAAGAGATGAATCTCTACGACCGATAACAGAGAACCTATGAAATAGACCCCGTAGAAGGAGATCATTGAATTCAAACAGGCAATACTCTCCTCACATCCCTCTGACATTCACTGCACGCTGAGAGGAAAACCGGGCTCCAACCTGCTGCGGAGCGCATATCAACGTAGAATCTAGCACAAACTTACTTCACCACCTCCATAGGAGGCAAAGTTTGTAAAACTGATTTGTGGGTGTGGTGAGGGGTGTATTTGTAGGCATTTTGAGGTTTGGGAAACTTTGCCCCTCCTGGTAGGAATGTATATCCCATACGTCACTAGCTCATGGACTCTTGCTAATTACATGAAAGAAATGTTCTTTAGGAAGATCAAATTGTATCTGTAAGTCTCAGAAGGATTTAACCCCATGTGACAGACTATCCACGACATCCCTCGCTAGCTTAAAGGGACAGTCAAGTCCAAAAAAAAAACTTTCATGATTCAAATAACTTTCCAATTAACTTATCACCAATTTTGCTTTGTTCTTTTGGTATTCTTAGTTGAAAGCTAAACCTAGGAGGTTCATATGCTAATTTCTTAGATCTTGAAGGCCGCCTCTAATCTAAATGCATTTTGATATAGAGGGCATTAGTCATGTGTTTCATATAGATAACATTGAGCTCATGCACATGAATTTACCAAGGAGTGAGCACTGATTGGCTAAAATGCATCTCTGTCAAAAGAACTGAAAGAAGGGGGCAGTCTGCAGAGGCTTAGATACAAGGTAATTACAGAGGTAAAACATGTATAATTATAACTGTTGGTAAGGCAAAACTGGGGAATGGGTAATTAAGGGATTATTTATCTTTTAAAACAACAACAATTCTGGTGTTGACTGTCCCTTTAAAGGGACCCTAAACACATGTCTTCTAATAATCCCTAAAACCTACAATTTCTTAATAATAATAAAAAAACATAATTTATGTAAGAACTTACCTGATAAATTCATTTCTTTCATATTGGCAAGAGTCCATGAGCTAGTGACATATGGGATATACAATCCTACCAGGAGGGGCAAAGTTTCCCAAACCTCAAAATGCCTATAAATACACCCCTCACCACACCCACAATTCAGTTTAACGAATAGCCAAGCAGTGGGGTGATAAAGAAAGGAGTAGAAAGCATCAAAGGAAATTTGGAAATAATTGTGCTTTATACAAAAAATCATAACCACCATAAAAAGGGTGGGCCTCATGGACTCTTGCCAATATGAAAGAAATTAATTTATCAGGTAAGTTCTTACATAAATTTAGTTTTCTTTCATGTAATTGGCAAGAGTCCATGAGCTAGTGACATATGGGATATCAATACCCAAGATGTGGAGTCTTCCACTCAAGAGTCACTAAAGAGGGAGGGAATAAAATAAAAACAGCCATATACCGCTGAAAAAATTAATCCAAAACCCAAAAAAATAGTTTATTTCCATTTTTGAAAGAAAAAAACTTAAATCAGAAGCAGAAGAATCAAACTGAAACAGCTGCCTGAAGAACTTTTCTACCAAAAACTGTTTCCGAAGAAGCAAATACATAAAAACGATAGAATTTAGTAAATGTATGCAAAGAGGACCACGTTGCTGCTTTGCAAATCTGATCAACTGAAGCTTCATTCTTAAAAGCCCACGAAGTGGAGACTGATCTAGTAGAATGAGTTCTAATTCTCTAAGGCGGGGCTTGACCCGACTCCAAATAAGCTTAATGAATCAAAAAGCTTTAACATAATATTTCAAAGCTCTCACCACATCCAAAGAATGTAAGGATCTTTCCAAAGGATTCCTAGGATTAGGACACAAGGAAGAGACAGAATTCACAACCTGAGGTAAAAATTCAAATGAAGTCTGCAAAACCGCCTTATCCTGATGAAAAATCAGAAAGATTCACAAGAAAAAGCAGATAGGTATGAAACTCTTCTAGCAGAAGAGATAGCCAAAAAGAACAACACTTTCCAAGAAAGTAGTTAAATGACCAAAGAATGCATAGGCTTAACTGGAGAAGCCTGTAAAGCCTTCAGAACCAAATTAAGACTCCAAGGAGGAGAAATTGATTTAATGACAGGCTTAATACGAACTAAAGCCTGTACAAAACAGTGTATATCAGGAAGTATAGCAATCTTTCTGTGAAATAAAACAGAAAGAGCGGAGATTTAAGGAACTTGCAGACAAAACCTTATCCAAACCATCCTGAAGAAACTGAAAAATTCTAGGAATTCTAAAAGAATGCCAGGAGAATTTATGAGAACACCACCATGAAATGTAAGTCTTCCAAACTCTATAATAAATCTTCCCAGAGAATGATTTACGAGCTTGAAACATAGCATCAATCACTGAGTCAGAGAAACCTCTATGACTTAGTACTAAGCATTCAATTTCCATACCTTCAAATTTAATGATTTGAGATCCTGATGGAAAAAAGGACCTTGAGATAGGTCTGGCCGTAACGGAAGTGGCCAAGGCGGGCAACTGGACATCCGTACCAGTTCCGCATACCAAAACCTGTGGGGCCATGCTGGCGCTACCAGCAACACAAATGATTGTTCCATGATGATTTTTGGAAATCACTCTTGGAAGGAGAACTAAAGGCGGGAAGATATAAGCAGGATGAAAACACCAAGAAAGTATCAGCGCATCCACTGCTTCCGCCTGAACATCCCTGGACCTGGATAGGTATGTGGGAAGTTTCTTGTTTAGATGAGAGGCCATGAGATCTATCTCTGGAAGACCCCATATCTGAACAATCTGAGAAAAAACATCTGGATGGAGAGACCACTCCCCTGGATGTAAAGTCTGGCGGCTGAGATAATCCGCTTCCCAAATGTCTACACCTGGGATATGCACCGCAGAGATTAGACAGGAGCTGGATTCCGCCCAAACAAGTATTTGAGATACTTCTTCATAGCGTGGGGACTGTGAGTCCCACCCCGATGATTGACATATGCCACTGATGTGAAAAACAGAATTTATGTTTACCTGATAAATTGCTTTCTCCAACGGTGTGTCCGGTCCACGGCGTCATCCTTACTTGTGGGATATTCTCTTCCCCAACAGGAAATGGCAAAGAGCCCAGCAAAGCTGGTCACATGATCCCTCCTAGGCTCCGCCTACCCCAGTCATTCGACCGACGTTAAGGAGGAATATTTGCATAGGAGAAACCATATGGTACCGTGGTGACTGTAGTTAAAGAAAATAAATTATCAGACCTGATTAAAAAACCAGGGCGGGCCGTGGACCGGACACACCGTTGGAGAAAGCAATTTATCAGGTAAACATAAATTCTGTTTTCTCCAACATAGGTGTGTCCGGTCCACGGCGTCATCCTTACTTGTGGGAACCAATACCAAAGCTTTAGGACACGGATGAAGGGAGGGAGCAAATCAGGTCACCTAAATGGAAGGCACCACGGCTTGCAAAACCTTTCTCCCAAAAATAGCCTCAGAAGAAGCAAAAGTATCAAACTTGTAAAATTTGGTAAAAGTGTGCAGTGAAGACCAAGTCGCTGCCCTACATATCTGATCAACAGAAGCCTCGTTCTTGAAGGCCCATGTGGAAGCCACAGCCCTAGTGGAATGAGCTGTGATTCTTTCGGGAGGCTGCCGTCCGGCAGTCTCGTAAGCCAATCTGATGATGCTTTTAATCCAAAAAGAGAGAGAGGTAGAAGTTGCTTTTTGACCTCTCCTTTTACCTGAATAAACAACAAACAAGGAAGATGTTTGTCTAAAATCCTTTGTAGCATCTAAATAAAATTTTAGAGCGCGAACAACATCCAAATTGTGCAACAAACGTTCCTTCTTAGAAACTGGTTTCGGACACAGAGAAGGTACGATAATCTCCTGGTTAATGTTTTTGTTAGAAACAACTTTTGGAAGAAAACCAGGTTTAGTACGTAAAACCACCTTATCTGCATGGAACACCAGATAAGGAGGAGAACACTGCAGAGCAGATAATTCTGAAACTCTTCTAGCAGAAGAAATTGCAACTAAAAACAAAACTTTCCAAGATAATAACTTAATATCAACGGAATGTAAGGGTTCAAACGGAACCCCCTGAAGAACTGAAAGAACTAAATTGAGACTCCAAGGAGGAGTCAAAGGTTTGTAAACAGGCTTGATTCTAACCAGAGCCTGAACAAAGGCTTGAACATCTGGCACAGCTGCCAGCTTTTTGTGAAGTAACACCGACAAGGCAGAAATCTGTCCCTTCAGGGAACTTGCAGATAATCCTTTTTCCAATCCTTCTTGAAGGAAGGATAGAATCCTAGGAATCTTAACCTTGTCCCAAGGGAATCCTTTAGATTCACACCAACAGATATATTTTTTCCAAATTTTGTGGTAAATCTTTCTAGTTACAGGCTTTCTGGCCTGAACAAGAGTATCGATAACAGAATCTGAGAATCCTCGCTTCGATAAAATCAAGCGTTCAATCTCCAAGCAGTCAGCTGGAGTGAAACCAGATTCGGATGTTCGAACGGACCCTGAACAAGAAGGTCTCGTCTCAAAGGTAGCTTCCAAGGTGGAGCCGATGACATATTCACCAGATCTGCATACCAAGTCCTGCGTGGCCACGCAGGAGCTATCAAGATCACCGACGCCCTCTCCTGATTGATCCTGGCTACCAGCCTGGGGATGAGAGGAAATGGCGGGAACACATAAGCTAGTTTGAAGGTCCAAGGTGCTACTAGTGCATCCACTAGAGCCGCCTTGGGATCCCTGGATCTGGCCCCGTAGCAAGGAACTTTGAAGTTCTGACGAGAGGCCATCAGATCCATGTCTGGAATGCCCCACAGGTGAGTGACTTGGGCAAAGATTTCCGGATGGAGTTCCCACTCCCCCGGATGCAAAGTCTGACGACTCAGAAAATCCGCTTCCCAATTTTCCACTCCTGGGATGTGGATAGCAGACAGGTGGCAGGAGTGAGACTCCGCCTTATTACTGCAATTGCGAAAAAACATGAAGGAATTGTTCAAAATTCACCAAATTTTCACCACAGTGTCTTAAAGCCTTAAAAGTATTGCACACCAAATTTGGAAGCTTTAACCCTTAAAATAACGGAACCGGAGCCGTTTTAAACTTTAACCCCTTTACAGTCCCTGGTATCTGCTTTGCTGAGACCCAACCAAGCCCAAAGGGGAATACGATACCAAATGACGCCTTCAGAAAGTCTTTTCTAAGTATCAGAGCTCCTCTCACATGCGACTGCATGCCATGCCTCTCAAAAACAAGTGCGCCACACCGGCGCGAAAATGAGGCTCTGCTTAAGCTTTGGGAAAGCCCCTAAGGAATAAGGTGTCTAATACAGTGCCTGCCGATATTATTATATCAAAATACCCAGATAAAATGATTCCTCAAGGCTAAATATATGTTAATAATGAATCGATTTAGCCCAGAAACAGTCTACAGTCTTAATAAGCCCTTGTGAAGCCCTTATTTATGATCGTAATAAACATGGCTTACCGGATCCCATAGGGAAAATGACAGCTTCCAGCATTACATCGTCTTGTTAGAATGTGTCATACCTCAAGCAGCAAGAGACTGCACACTGTTCCCCCAACTGAAGTTAATTGCTCTCAACAGTCCTGTGTGGAACAGCCATGGATTTTAGTTACGGTTGCTAAAATCATTTTCCTCATACAAACAGAATTCTTCATCTCTTTTCTGTTTCTGAGTAAATAGTACATACCAGCACTATTTCAAAATAACAAACTCTTGATTGAATAATAAAAACTACAGTTAAACACTAAAAAACTCTAAGCCATCTCCGTGGAGATGTTGCCTGTACAACGGCAAAGAGAATGACTGGGGTAGGCGGAGCCTAGGAGGGATCATGTGACCAGCTTTGCTGGGCTCTTTGCCATTTCCTGTTGGGGAAGAGAATATCCCACAAGTAAGGATGACGCCGTGGACCGGACACACCTATGTTGGAGAAATGTCTGTCTGAAAACAAATGAACGGTTCTCTCTTTAAGAGAGGCCAAAACTGAAGAGCTCTGAGAATTGCACAGAGTTCTAAAATATTTATTGGAAATTTTGCCTCTTGAAATTTCCAAACCCCTTGTGCTGTCAGAGATCCTCAAACAGCTCCCCAACCTGAAAGACTCGCATCTGTTGTGATCACAGTCCAGGTTGGACGAACAAAAGAAGCCCCTTGAACTAAACGATGGTGATCTATCCACCATGTCAGAGAGTGTCGTACATTGGGATTTAAGGATATTAATTGTGATATCTTTGTATAATCCCTGCACCACTGATTCAGCATACAAGGCTGAAGAGGTCTCATGTGAAAACGAGCAAAGGGGATCGCGTCCGATGCTGCAGTCATGAGACCTAAAACTTCCATGCACATAGCCACTGAAGGGAATGACTGAGACAGAAGGTGCCGGCAGGCTGCAACCAATTTTAAACGTCTCTTGTCTGTTAGAGACAGAGTCATGGACACTGAATCTATCTGGAAGCCTAAAAAGGCGACCCTTGTCTGAGGAATCAAGAAACTTTTTGGTAAATTGATCCTCCAACCATGTTTCCGAAGAAACAACACTAGTTGAATCGTGTGAGATTTCTGCAGTACGTAAAGACTGAGCTAGTACCAAGATAACGGCCAAATAAGGAAACACCACAATACCCTGTTCTCTGATTACAGAGAGTAGGACACCCAGCACCCTTGAAAAGATTCTTGAAGCGGTTGCTAGGCCAAATGGAAGAGCAACAAATTGGTAATGCCTGTCTAGAAAAGAGAATCTCAGAAACTGATAATGTTCTGGATGAATTGGAATATGAAGGTATGCATCCTGCAAGTCTATTGTGGACATATAATGTCCTCGCTGAACAAAAGGCAGAATAGTCCTTATAGTCACCAACTTGAAAGTTGGTACTCTTACATAACGATTCAAAATTTTCAGATCCAAAACTGGTCCGAATAAAATTTCCTTCTTTGGGACAATGAAATAGATTTGAATAAAACCCCAAACCTTGTTCCAGAAGAGGAACTGGCATGATTACCCCTGAAGACTCCAGGTCTGAAACATACTTCAGGAAAGCCTGAGCTTTTACTGGATCTACTGGGATACGTGAGAGAAAAAAATCTTCTCACAGGAGGTCTTACTCTGAATCCTATTCGATAGCCTAGAGAGACAATGCTCTGAAACCATTGATTTTGAACAGAATTTATCCAAATATCCTAGAAAAACCTTAATCTGCCCCCTACCAGCTGAGCTGGAATGAGGACCGCACCTTCAAGCAGATTTAGGGGCTGACTTTGGTTTCCTAAAAGGCTTGGATTTATTCCAATTCGAGGAAGGCTTCCAATTGGAGGCAGATTCCTTGGGGGGAGGATTGAGTTTTTGTTCCTTATTCTGACGAAAGGAACGAAAACGGTTAGAAGCCTTAGATTTACCCTTAGGTTTTTTATCCTGAGGCAGAAAAAACTCCCTTTCCCCCAGTAACAGTTGAAATAATAGAATCCAACTGAGAACCAAATAAATTATTACCTTGGAAAGAAAGAGATAGTAATCTAGATTTAGATGTCATATCAGCATTCCAAAATTTAAGCCACAAAGCTCTTCTAGCTAATATAGCTAAAGACATGGATCTAACATCACAAATAAAATGATTAGCATGTTGCAGTAAGCGAATAATGCTAGATATGTCAGAATCCAATTCATGTTGCGCTTAATTCTCCAAGCAGAAAGTTGATGCCACCGCAACATCAGCCAAAGAAATTGCAGGTCTGAGAAGATGACCTGAATATAAATAGGCCTTCCTTAGATAAGATTCAAGCTTCTTATCTAAAGGATCCTTAAAGGAAGTACTATCTTCCATAGGAATAGTGGTACGTTTAGCAAGAGTAGAAATAACCCCATCAACTTTGGGAATCTTTTCCCAAAACTCTATAGATTTTGCTGGCAAAGGATACAATTTTTAAACCTTGAAGAAGGAATAAAAAGAAGTACCTGTCTTATTCCATTCCTTAGAAATCATATCAGAAATAGCCTCAGGAATAGGAAAAAACCCTGGAGAAACCACAGGAGGTTTAAAAACAGCATTAAAACGTTTATTAGACTGAACGTCAAGAGGACTGGTTACCTCAATATCCAAAGTAATTAACACTTCATTTAATAAAGAACGCATGTACTCAATTTTAAATAAATAAGTAGATTTGTCAGAGTCAATGTCTGAGGAGGATCTACTGAATAAGATAGATCCTTATCAGAAGAGGATAAATTATCATATTGTTGGTCATTTGAAATTTCATCAACTAAATGAGAAGTTTTAAAATGACCTATTACATTTATTTGAAGGTGAAAATGCAGACAAAGCCTTCAGAATAGAATCAGAAATAAATTCTTTAAAATTTACAGGTATATTATGCACATTAGAAGTTGAAGGAACTGCAACTGGCAATGTACTATTACTGATGGACACATTATCTGCATGTAAAAGTTTATCAAAACAACTATTACAAATGACATACAGCGATATCATTTCTACAATTTTATAACTAATGACTTAGCTTTGGTAGAACCGATGTCAGGCAGTAATGTTCCAGCAGAAGCTTCTGAGGCAGGATCAAAGTAAGACATCTTGCAAAATGTAAGAGAAAAAAAACAACATATAAAGCAAAATTATCTATTTCCTTGTATGACAGTTTCAGGAATGGGAAAAAATGCAAATAGCATAGCCCTCTGATATTGAAAAAATCAAGAGGCAAACATCAATGGGGTATTGAAATAATGAAAAAGTTTGGCGCCAAGTATGACGCACAACGTAACTAAACTTTTTTGGCGCCAAAAAATAACCGGAAATGACACACTCGCGTCACTAATGATGCAACCGTGTGAAAGGTCTCGGCGTCAAGTATGACGCCGGAAATGATGAACTTGCGTCATAGACGTACTCTTTCACGCCAAAAAAATCTTTGCGCCAAAAATGACGCAATAAAGTTTAGCATTTGTCGCACCCGCGGGCCTAATACCGCCCGCAATTTGTAAGAAGTAGTCAATTGAAAAAAAGACTAAACCCCAGGTAAGAAATAAATTTCACTTAAAAGATGTTTATATTCCCCAAATATGAAACTGACAGTCTGCAGAAGGAAATACATGAACCTGACTCATGGCAAATATAAGTACAATACATATATTTAGAACTTTATATAAATGCATAAAGTGCCAAACCATAGCTGAAAAAAACATACTTACCAAAAGACACGCATCCACATATAGCAGATAGCCAAACCAATACTGAAACAGTTATCAGTAGAGGTAATGGTAAATTGAGAGTATATAGTCAATCTGAAAAGGGAGGTAGGAGATGAATCTCTACGACCGATAACAGAGAACCCATGAAATAGACCCCCATTAGGGAAATCATCGTATTCAATAAGTGATACTCCCTTCACGTCCCTCTGACATTCGCTGTATTCTGAGAGGAATCGGGCTTCAACAATGCTGAGAAGCGCATATCAATGTAGAAATCTTAGCACAAACTTACTTCACCACCTCCATAGGAGGAAAAGTTTGTAAAACTGAATTGTGGGTGTGGTGAGGGGTGTATTTATAGGCATTTTGAGGTTTGGGAAACTTTGCCCCTCCTGGTAGGATTGTATATCCCATATGTCACTAGCTCATGGACTCTTGCCAGTTACATGAAAGAAAATCACTGCTGTCTATTTTATATGTTCCTCTCACCCCAAACTGTTGAAGGAGATTGTTTTGAAGTACAGCATTGATCCAGTGCTTGACTTTCTATGTAAGCTGCCATATTGTAGCGTACTTACAGGGACACAGTAGTCACATGACAAACACACACAGCTACATTACATATACTTAGAGGATCACATCTGTTTGCAGAGTGCGAGCTGCAGTGACTGAAGATACAGATTTATTAGTATAAATGTATTTCTACATTTATGTATAAACACATATTATGCAGCAGAACTTAAATAAAATGCTTATTAAGCACTCTTTTATGTTTCTAACACCTCCCACAATTTTATACTTTAAACTGCCCACAAGTTTTAGGTTGTAAGAAAAGCAGTTTGCAGTGCTGGGCTGCTGGAACCATTATCAATGTAAATAAATAATTTGTACCTCCATGAGGGGGAGAAGGAGGCTGTGATGCTGCATATACTCTCCGTGCAGAAGATTTCTGCTTTTCAAGACCTCTCCTCCTGGCTGTATATGTAAATCACTAAGGGCTGACAGATGTAAAAGTTTAGTGATCTTTTAGCAATGATCGTCTGCATTATATAGCAGTGCGATCTGATCCAATGCAGAGATGATCATTGCTAAATGATCACTAAACTTGTACATCTGTCAGCACTTAGGGATTTACATATACAGGCAGGAGGATAGGTCTTGAAAACCAGAAATCTTCTGCACGAAGAATATATGCAGCGTCACAGCCTCCCCCTCCCTCTCCACCTCATGGAGGTACAAATGATTTATTTACACTGATAATGGTGTCGGCAGCCCAGCACTGCAAACGACTTTTCTTACAACATAAAACTTGAGGGCAGTTTCAAGTATAAAACTGTGGGGGGAGTTAGAAACATAAAAACAGTACTTAATAAGCATTTTATTTAAGTTCTGCTGCATAATATGTGTATATACATAAATGGGGAAATACATTTATACTCTGACTAATAAATCTCTATCATTAGTCCCTGCAGCTCACACTCTGCAAACAGATGTGATCCTCTAAGTATATGTAATGCAGCTATGTGTTTATCATGTGACTGCATCACGAGCATGTGACTACTGTGCTACTGAAACGTACGTTACAATATGGCAGCTTACATATGAGAATCAAGCACTGGTCAATGCTGTACTTCAAAACAATCTCCTTCAACAGTTTGGGGTAAGAGTAACAGATAACAGACAGCAGTATTATTTTATTTGTATTAATAAGAAAAAGTAGGTTTTAGCCATTATCATCAGGTGTTAAATGTTCCTTTAAGGCTTTTACAGCCCAAATGGTAAATGGTATATCTAGTATCCAAGACAGCCGGGAAGTCCCTATTATCCACTGAGATGTAGGGTGGGAATTATTTAAAGATTTGTGTGCTAAATGCCAGGCTTTTAAAGCATCCTTGTAGAAAATAAGGTTCTGTATTTTAGGTAGGTCCTCTCCTTTCTCTATGGAAGAAACAACAGTTCCCAAGAGCCAAAAGGTGCTTTCTATAGTTTGGGGATATAGAAATGGCTACTGCCCAATCTGTAACAGCTTGTAATAAGCATTCGGAGCATAAGCAATGGGTTTAAGAAACAAGGGAGAGTAACCATTTTAATAAGGCTAACCCTACCCGCAAGTGAAAGAGGAAGGTTATGCCAATTATCTAGTTGGGGTCTCAAGTTAGTGCATTGTTGTTCTATTTTAATTTCATAGAGTAGGTGTGGAGTAGCACATAGTTTGATTCCCAAATAGGGAAGAGATGTTAACACTTCTCTAAAAGGATATTGGGATGGGGTGGTATTAGATTTACGTAGTATTTCAGATTTTGACATATTTACTTTATGGCCTGAAATGTGGCCAAAATCCAGGAGGACCCTCAGAATGTTAGGAGTATGAGTTTTAGGATTTTCTACATACAAAGGCAAATCGTCCGTATGCAATGGTAATTGCATAGAAAATCCATTAATAGTCAACCCTGGGAAGGCATTACACAGTTTCTCTGCTAGGGGTTCCAAGGTCAAATTAAAAAGTAACGGAGACAATGGACAAAGCTGTCTCGTTCCCTGCTGTAAGGGTATCCCAGAGGAAAAAACACCATTAATTACAATATGATCCAATGGTGCTGAGTAAATGTTGCCAATAAATTTGATAAAATGACCCTGGAAATTAAACCAGCAAAGTATGTCCAATATATGAGGACAGCAGGAAGGCTTCCGACAGCGCACCCCACAAGGATTTGGCTATATTCCAAAAGTGGTAGATGATATGCAGCACACGTCTCAAATTGACAATTGATGTCCTTCTATACAAAAACCTAGTCTGGTCAGGGTGAAAAAGAGGGTAGAATTAGTTTAAAACATTCTGCTAATAACTTCATTAGGATTTTGTACTCCGAGTTAACCAGGGAGATAGGATGGTACGACCCACAGTGAGGTCTTTCCCTGGTTTGGGAAACAAGGAAATATGCACTAGTGTGAAGGTCTGTGTAGGGACTTTGCCATTTTTATAATAAAAAGCTAAAACCTTAGCAAGTGTAGAAAATATTTGGATTCTAACATTTTGTAATATTCAATGAGAAGTCCATTGGGCACAGTGGGCTTCCCATTGTCCATGGAAGAAATAACACGTTTTATCTTTTCTGTAGAGATGGGGGCATTTATAGCATTTAATCTTTCTTGATTTAGTTGAGGAAGATTAAGGTCTTTCCAAAAAAGTCAGACAGATACTCTCAGGACATTGAGATTGCCAGGAATATAAGAAAGTAATAGTCAGCAATTGCTTTGGCTATCAAGTCTGGTGATTTACATAGGATGTCATTGTGTTTAAGAGAGACTACATTTTTAAAGGCAGTTCTAGAGTTTACCAGGGATGCTAGAAGTCTACCCAATTTGTTATCAAATTGTAAGAATTGACCACCAGTTTCAAGTAAATGAGTAGCAGCTAAATAAGAGACCCATGTAGACTGGCAGAGGTGCTCACAGTAAGCTTGATGTGCATTAAAGTTTACTGCAGTTTTTGATGCAAGTCTTGGAGCTGTCTCCGCAAGTTAGCCACAAAGCAAATGATGTTGCCAAACAACACAGATTAGCTGCATTCCAGAATAATTCAGGATTTGATTGATGTTGCACGTTGTCTGTGACAAAGAAATTCTAAGAGTGAATTAAGTGCTGTTTAAATGTGTCAGAAGAGTAAAGAAAAGAGGGAAATCTGAGAACTTTCTATTACTAGCTGGCTTGCTATGATTATTATTATTATTATTATCATTGGTTATTTGTAGAGCGCCAACAAATTCTGCAGCGCTAATCAAAAGTGATCTCATCTGAAGAATGGTCTGAGATAAGAACATCATGGAGTTTGCCACCGGTAACCCAAGGAATGATCCTGTCAGAGATTAAGAATAGATCAACTCTGGCAAGGGAGGGCGTTGCTCTTGATATGCAGGTGAAATCCCTGCCCTCTGGATTACGTAGCCTCCATATGTCAATAAATTGGAGAGAATTTTGCAGTTTCTGAAATACTTTTCTTTCATATTTCCCCCCAATTAAATTATTAAATAATGTTCATGTCATGAAAGGGAGATAAGGCCTGTATCAAGTGATTCCAAAATCCCATCACCTTTTTATTGGGTGCATACACATTGCTGAATACATAATCCCTACTGTTTACTTTGACCCTGGAGGATTAGGAAAATGCCTTTGGAACCCTTCACGGAGTGAATGGGTTCTATGGCTAAACGTTTCCCAAATAGAATCACCACTCCCCTACTTGAACTGTTAAAGAACACAAATTCCAGAGCCCACCCAATCTCTACATAATTTAGCGTGTTCTAAATTATTCAGATGTGTTTCCTGTAAAAACACCACATCAGCACTCAACTTTCTAAGATGATTAAAAATGGCGGTTCTTTTTATGGGGGAGTTCACCCCCCCCCATTTCAAAAAATTAAGTTGAGCACCATTTATAATAAATAAAAAACAAAAATCTTCACCAAGGAATGGGAATCTATACATAAAGTTAGAAAGTCAAAGAACAGTTTCAGCTGCTGGATAGCATCTTCAGAGTGGTAAAAAAGAAAAAGGGAGGGGGCACCCCATCTGCCCATTCTACCAGAGCAAAATCAGTATACTCCACTTAAAAATAAAAATAGATAACATTTGGAACTTAAAATAAGCAGATGTTATCCTTAAAAAGAAGCAAATAAAACACACATTATAGGACTAACCTAGACAAGGTGTAGTCTAATCAGTAGGAGGATGATACAATATTGAGTTGTTAAGTGTATCTATTCCAGCCTGGATCAAAAGTTGGGGATCTAGGAGGTGTGTTTTTCACAGTGGAAGATTCAGAGTATATATGTTACCTAACTTCTTGTGGGTTGTCAAAAAATCTTGGGCCAGTAGGAGTGAGCAATTTCAGCTTAGCAGGGTATAAGCAGCAAACTTTTCTGCCTTCATTATTTAAAGATCAACACATAGGGGCAAATTATTTACGTTTCTTCATTAAATCAGTATTGGAAAATTAACAATTTTGAGTCCTCAAAGATCAAATGGGACTTTTCTAATTGGACATAATAATGTCATTTATAGGCCTGCAACCATATTATTTTGCTTTTCATTACCTATTCTGTGAGCTCTTTCAACTCCAACAGAGCTTTATCCAAATTCAATAAGGTGGGGAGCATATGCTCTATAAAATGTGTGAGATCAGAGGCTTTGATTTTTTTTCAAGTAGGCCAATAATCCTAAAATTATTATGCCTTGATCTATTTTCTAGGTCTTCAAGAAGTGAGTAAACGGCCAGGTTTGTTTAAAGGGATAGTCTAGTCAAAATTAAACTTTCATGAATCAGATAGAGCATGCAATTTTAAGCAACTTTCTAGTTTACTCCAATGATCAATTGTTCTTCGTTCTCTTGGTGTCTATTTGAAAAAGCAAGAATGTAAGCTTAGGAGCCCGTCTATTTTTAGTTCAGCACCTGGGTAGCTCTTGCTGATTGGTGGTTACATTTAGACATTAGAGGACATTCTGTTTTGCTTATGGACAGATTTCTAAGTAATAATATTATATAGTCCAAGGGTACACTAAGGATTTTCTCAGTATGTTAAACAATCTATGAGTCTGAGTTAATCTCAAACAAACTTTAAGAGCTTATTCTGGTATATAAGGAGATATTATATTGAAAAAACAGTAATTGGTAGGAAGAAAGCTACTCACATCACACAAAAATAAAGGGAAACTGTAGCAGTAAAAAAACCCCACAAAGGAAGAGAATTACTAGCTGTAGGGTAATAAATGAGAAATAGAAATAACAGCAAATTCTGATGACTTTGGTGACTAGAATAATACAAGAACTGAGTGTAGTATTTCGCAAATTCTCAAAACTAGTGTAGAAAAAGCAAAAGTTCACTTCAGCAAAGGGAGCATCAAGGGAATCAATATAGAAACAAGTAGGGCATTGAGTCCAGACAAAGAAAGAAAAGCACCAGGAAAGAAATTCATTTATCAGGTAAGCATAAATTAGGTTTTCTGGGTGCCAAGGCAATATAATTGATGGTATCCCTGTTATTACATTGCAGTGAGGATCCAAGTCAAAGGATATTTATATTACTTATTCCTTACATTTACTCCCTTGTATTTATGCACAGCCCTTCCAATTAAACACATACATGACTAAGGACTAGCTCTAAAACGTTGTATGTTTTGTGGTCTGGCTGTTTAAGCTGTACTAGCTTTAATAAATCTGTTGGAGACTTGTGGTGCTGCTCGTCTGTGTTGGCGATTCTACCGATTAACACAGTTAGCTTTATGTTATAACGTAGAAGTTATGGTCTCATGCTTACCTTTTAGAATTGCAAAATAAATTGCGTAAATCTCCTTTAAAGGGACAGTCAAGTCATAATTAGACATTCATGATTTCGACAGAGCATACAATTTTAAACAACTTTCCAATGTACTTCTATTATTTAATTTGCTTTCTCCTTTGTTATCCTTTGCTCAAAGGTTTATCTAGGAAAGCTCAGGAGCAGCAAGGAACCTAGGTTCTAGCTGCATATATGTACCGATTGTCATTGGCTTATCCATGTGTTCAGTTAGAAACCAGTTGTGCATTGCTGCTCTTTCAACAAATAATACCAAGAGAATTAAACAAATTTGATCATAGAAGTAAACTAGAAAGTTGTTTAAAATTGTATTTTCTACCTAAATCATGAGAGAGAAAAAAATTGAGTTTCATGTCCCTTTAAGGAGGGTCCATGAGTGGCCTTCTTCCTCTTTATAATCCCCCTATCAATTATTGTTATTTATGCATTGGAGGTCCAAAAGCGGCCTCATACTGTTAAATAGGGGGCAGAAAAAACGGAGGGATATTCCTATTGCAGGAACAGCACAGATATTGGGTTATCCCTCTTGTTTACTACAGCTATTTGATTTAATGTTTTGGATCTTGTAGTATGTATTGTACTAATGACTGTACAACATTACGTTTGCTATTCCTGTACATCCTTTTTTTATTTTATTCCTCAATAAAAAGAATTATAAAAAAAGAAGAAAGAATGAAAATGGAATATAGGCAGAGGATTAACTTGCTAAATGACAATTTAGTTACAATACATAAGTACATTACAAAACCAAGTAGATTTGGGTAGTGAAAAATAAACTAACTTACATGAACAAAGATCTTTCAACTCAAAAGCATTACAAGGAAACATTTATGCTATTTGAAATGCAATTTATTTGCAATCTCAGTCGATCTTCTGTAATACAGTACCAGCTACATACCATATTAGGTACTGATATGATTAAAATCAAGGTTGATGGAACTTAATGACGTGTGAATATTTTGTGCTTTTTTCCACACTAGCAGGAACTTTAGGGCCATCCCTGTCACCAAAAGGATTCATTACAATGTTAATCTCATTAAAATTGAATGCATTTAAAGCATTACTTTTCCATTAATGACTATTTCCAATCTCACACTCTACTAATTAAAGAATGTGTACCACACACTTTCCCCCCTGCATTTCTGTGCTAAATGTCTATATTTAATCATTTTTTACGAGACACCATATGTAGAAAAATGACCAATTTAAATACTGTAGTATTAGTATTATCAAAGGGCTTCTTTTTTTTTTTAATAAATAAAAAGAAGCAATAAAAAAAGCCTCTAAATGTGCTACAGCATTAAATTATTACATTATTAAATCCCAGAAAAGGGGTTAAAACACAGTTAAAGTCAGCTCTGGAGCAGCAATACACTTCTACTTCAGAGATGAACACAGCTGGCGACTGGTGAGTATGCACATATCTATGCCACCCGCAAATGGCTCAGCAACCATGTTCAACTCAGGCCATTGGCGCAGTGCCAAGCGGATTATAACTATGTGTTTAACTATGTTTTAAACACATTGTTCCGTGCAAGAAATAGTACAATAATTAAATGCTCCAGCACTTTACAACAATATATAATAGCTCTTTTGTGTCCCTTTAAATAGGGAAAGAGTTGTTTGTGATCTTGCAATGTTTTCATCTGACATAATTCTCAAAGAAAATGTGCTTCCCTTCGTGATAAAGGAGATATGTGAAGTGCCTTCTATTGTAAAATATGTTTTGAGAATTAGGTCATATTTGCAAGTGATGCGTAACATCAGCATGCAGCGAGCCGCCATGTTTGTTGAATTTTTCATTAAACATTTATTAGCAGATTTGTAGTTTGAAAGGCCATAGAAACACTTCATTTTATAGCTTTTTAAACATCATTACTATCTTAACATTGACAACATATACATGTTTCTAGAGAAGAAATATGTTGAAAACATAATTTATGTAAGAACTTACCTGATAAATTCATTTCTTTCATATTAGCAAGAGTCCATGAGCTAGTGACGTATGGGATATACATTCCTACCAGGAGGGGCAAAGTTTCCGAAACCTCAAAATGCCTATAAATACACCCCTCACCACACCCACAAATCAGTTTAACGAATAGCCAAGAAGTGGGGTGATAAGAAAAAAGTGCGAAAGCATAAAAAATAAGGAATTGGAATAATTGTGCTTTATACAAAAAAATCATAACCACCACAAAAAAAGGGTGGGCCTCATGGACTCTTGCTATTATGAAAGAAATTAATTTATCAGGTAAGTTCTTACATAAATTATGTTTTCTTTCATGTAATTAGCAAGAGTCCATGAGCTAGTGACGTATGGGATAATGAAAACCCAAGATGTGGATCTTCCACGCAAGAGTCACTAGAGAGGGAGGGATAAAATAAAAACAGCCAATTCCGCTGAAAAATAATCCACACCCAAAACAAAGTTTAAATCTTATAATGAAAAAAACTGAAAATATAAGCAGAAGAATCAAACTGAAACAGCTGCCTGAAGTACTTTTCTACCAAAGACTGCTTCTGAGGAAGAAAACACATAAAAATGGTAGAATTTAGAAAAAGTATGCAAAGAAGACCAAGTTGCTGCTTTGCAAATCTGATCAACCGAAGCTTCATTCCTAAATGCCCAGGAAGTAGAGACTGACCTAGTTGAATGAGATGTAATACTTTGAGGCGGAGTTCTACCTGACTCAACATAAACATGATGAACCAAAGACTTTAACCACGATGCCAAAGAAATGGCAGAAGCCTTCTGACCTTTCCTTGAACCAGAAAAGATAACAAATAGACTAGAAGTCTTCCGGAAATCTTAGTAGCTTCAACATAATATTTAAAAGCTCTAACTACATCCAAAGAATGCAACGATCTTTCCTTAGAGATCTTAGGATTAGGACACAATGAAGGAACAACAATTTCTCTACTAATGTTGTTAGAATTCACAACCTTAGGTAAAAATGAAAAAGATGTTCGCAAAACCGCCTTATCCTGATGAAAAATCAGAAAAGGAGACTCACAAGAAACAGCAGATAATTCAGAAACTCTTCTAGCAGAAGAGATGGCCAAAAGAAACAAAACTTTCCAAGAAAGTAATTTAATATCCAGCGAATGCATAGGTTCAAACGGAGGAGCTTGAAGAGCCCCTAGAACCAAATTCAAACTCCAAGGAGGAGAAATTGACTTAACAGGTTTTATACGAACCAAAGCTTGTAAAAAACAATAAATATCAGGAAGACTAGCAATCTTTCTGTGAAAAAGAACAGAAAGAGCAGAGATTTGTCCTTTCAAGGAACTTGCAGACAAACCTTTATCCAGACCATCCTGAAGAAACTGTAAAATTCTAGGAATTCTAAAAGAATGCCAAGAAAAATGATGAGAAGAACACCAAGAAATGTAAGTCTTCCAGACTCGATAATATATCATCCTAGATACAGATTTACGAGCCTGTAACATAGTAATAATTACAGAGTCAGAGAAACCTCTATGACTGAGAATCAAGCGTTCAATCTCCATACCTTCAAATTTAAGGATTTGAGATCCTGATGGAAAAAAAGGACCTTACGATAGAAGGTCTGGTCTTAACGGAAGAGCCCACGGTTGGCAAGTAGCCATCCGGACAAGATCCGCATACCAAAACCTGTGAGGCCATGCTGGAGCCACCAGCAGAATAAACGAACGCTCCTTTAGAATCTTGGAAGAAGAACTAAAGGCGGAAAGATATAAGCAGGATGATACTTCCAAGGAAGTGACAATGCATCCACTGCTTCCGCCTGAGGATCCCTGGATCTGGACAGATACCTGGGAAGTTTCTTGTTTAGATGAGAAGCCATCAGATCTATTTCTAGAAGTCCCCATATTTGAACAATCTGAAGAAATACCTCTGGGTGAAGAGACCATTCGCCCGGATGTAGCGTTTGGCGACTGAGATAATCCGCTTCCCAATTGTCTATACCTGGGATATGAACCGCAGAAATTAGACAGGAGCTGGATTCCGCCCATACAAGTATTCAAGAGACTTCTTTCATAGCCAGAGGACTGTGAGTTCCTCCTTGATGATTGACATATGCCACGGTTGTGACATTGTCCGTCTGGAAACAAATGAACGACTCTCTCTTTAGAAGAGGCCACGACTGAAGAGCTCTGAAAATTGCACGGAGTTCCAAAATGTTGATTGGTAATCTCCCTGAGATTCCCAAACCCCTTGTGTTGTCAGA
Organism: Bombina bombina; assembly: GCF_027579735.1. Lineage (NCBI taxonomy): Eukaryota > Metazoa > Chordata > Amphibia > Anura > Bombinatoridae > Bombina > Bombina bombina. The sequence continues at coordinate 847,860,557 of NC_069503.1, forward strand.
AACCCCCATACAGCTCCCCAACCTGTCAGACTTGCATCTGTTGAGATCACAGTCTAGGTTGGAAGAACAAAAGAAGCCCCCTGAACTAAACGATGGTGGTCTGTCCACCACGTCAGAGAGTGTCGAACAATCGGTTTTAAAGATATTAATTGAGATATCTTTGTATAATCTCTGCACCACTGGTTCAGCATACAGAGCTGAAGAGGTCGCATGTGAAAAACAAGCAAAGGGGATCACGTCCAATGCAGCAGTCATAAGACCTAGAATTTCCATGCATAAGGCTACCGAAGGGAAAGATTGAGACTGAAGGTTTCGACAAGCTGAAACTAATTTCAGACGTCTCTTGTCCGTCAGAGACAGAGTCAAGGACACTGAATCTATCAGGAAACCTAAAAAGGTTACCCTTGTCTGAGGAATCAAACGCACTTTTTGGTAAATTGATCCTCCAACCATGTTCTTGAAGAAACAACACTTATAAAAGACTGGAAAGGTTCTTTCTAGTGAAAATGAGCAAAGGGAATTGAATCTAATGCTGTGGCCATAAGACCTAAAACTTCTATGCATATATAGCAACGGAAGGAAATAATAGAGACTAAAGGTACCGACAGACGGAACCCAAAAAAATTATCCTTGTCTGATAGAGACAAGGACAGTGACACAAACTATCTGGAAACCTAAAAAAAGGTGACCCTTGTGTGAGGAATCAAGAGCTTTTGAAAAAAAGATCCTCTAACTATGTCCTGAAGAGCAAGTGAATCATATGAGATTCCGCATCCTCAGAAAATAATCTGAATGAAAACAGAAAAATGAAAATATGCATTTATTGTATCTAATGAAAACAAATAATGCTATCAATGACCATAAAAAGGCAAAATAGTTTGAATAAAACTCCAAAACCCGGTTCCTCAAAAGGAACTGGAAGAAATACCCCAGAAGATTCCAGGTCTGAGCAGCGCTTGAACCCCATGGGTGCCCAGCCATGCTTCAACAGTAACCAAAATATATAGGACAGAAACACAGTTAAAGAAAGTGTTAGCCTTACTGGAATAAAATCAAAGAAATTTGGAAAAAATAGAACCAAATAAATTTCAAAGAAGTCTTAACCTGCCCCTTACCAGCCAAGCTGGAATACGGCTCATACATCGCAATATTAGGGAGCTGATTTCGAACTCCAATTATAAACATGTTACTTGGGAAAGAACTCAGGAATTCGTTCCTTAATAAGAACAACCAAACTAGTATAAGCTTAAAGTTTTAGTCTTAGAACTCAATCTTGAAGCCCAGAGTAACAGTTAAGAATTGAATCCAATTATAAAACAAATAATTGATTATCTTAGAACAAAAGAAATATGGATTTTTTTTTATTTATTTTTTTTAAAAAAATCACAAAATTCTTCTAGCTAAAAAAGCTAAAGACATAGATTAACCCTCATTTGCGAAAATATTCAATAAAATGAAGACACAAATTAAATTATTAGCATGATAGTCCAGTTTAAAGGACCAGCCAATACAGTGGACTTGCATAATCAATAAATGCAAAACAACAAGACAAATGCAACAGCACCTAGTCTAGTAAATGTTGTCCCTTTAACAATGCTAAAATAAATCATAATCCGATACTTGATCTTAAAGTAAACAGAGAAAATGAAGCAATTGCAATATCCAAATAAATCACAGGACCAAGAAAAGTACCTGAAACTAAATAATTTTCCAAAAATAAGATACAACTATCTAAAGGAAAATAAATACTATTTTGCTATAGAAACAATAGCATAATTAGTAGAATTAGAGATATCCCCAATAAATTGGAGAACCCTCCAAATTGAATTTAACTGCTGGCAAAGAATATAGTTTAAAACCTTTGAAGAAGGAATAAAAGAAAATTCTCAGCCTATTCCATTCCCTAGTATGGGGAATTGGAAAGAAAACCTCTGAAAACACAGAAGAAATAAATAGGCAGAAATAGTGTCAGCTAGTCTTAAAGAACTAGTTACCTTAATATCCAAAATAATCAACACCTTTTCAATAAAGAACAAATGTACTTTAATAATAGAAAAATAATAAAAAAGTAGATTTGTTAGTGTCAATATCTGATGAAGAAAATTTCTGAAAGAGAAAAAAACCATCAGAGAAGGATAAATCAGTATGTTGTTGGTCATTTGAAACTTCAATAATTAAAAAAGAAGTGAAAGAGACCTAAAATTTTTATTAGAAGGCACGAAGTCAGACAAAGCCTTTAAAATAGAATCAGAAAAATATTTCTTATAAATCTTCTAAATATTTCTTGTAAGAATGGAAATATATAAAGCATAAATACTAATGGATTCTGCATGTAAAAGTATATCATAATAACTTATTACAAACCATAGCTAAAGATAAACATTTATAACATTTAAAATAAATGAACTTAGCTTTGGTAGAACTGAAACTCAGTTAAGCGTTTTTCCAGAAGTGGCTTCTGATTCAGGGTCAATCTGAGACATCTTGCAATATGTAATAGGAAAAAAAATATATAAAGCAAAATTGATCAAATTCCTTAAATGACAGTTTCAGGAATGGGAAAAAAAAATGCCAATAAACAAGCTTCTAGCAACCAGAAGCAATAAATAATGAGACTTAAATATTGTGGAGACAATAATGACGCCCATATTTTTTAGCGCCAAAAAAGCCGCCCACATTATTTGGCGCCTAAATGATTTTGGCGCCAAAAATGGCGCCACATCCGGTAACGCCGACATTTTTTGGCGCAAAAACATCAAAAAAATGACGCAACTTCCGGCGACACGTATGACAAGAAAATTTTTGCGCCAAGAAAGTCCGCGCCAAGAATGACGCAATAAAATGAAGCCCACAGGAAAAAAGTCAAATTTTAAGGTAAGAAAAAATTGATTTATTCATATGCATTATCCCAAATATGAAACTGACTGTCTGAAAATAAGGAACGTTGAACATCCTGAATCAAGGCAAATCAAGGCAAATAAATGTTTAAACACATATATTTAGAACTTTATATAAAAGTGCCCAACCATAGCTTAGAGTGTCACAGAAAATAAGACTTACTTACCCCAGGACACTCATCTACATGAAGTAGAAAGCCAAACCAGTACTGAAACGAGAATCAGTAGAGGTAATGGATATATATCGTCGATCTGAAAAGGGAGGTAAGAGATGAATCTCTACGACCGATAACAGAGAACCTATGAAATAGACCCCGTAAAAGAAGATCATTGAATTCAAATAGGCAATACTCTCTTCACATCCCTCTGACATTCACTGCACACTGAGAGGAAAACCGGGCTCCAGCCTGCTGCGAAGCGCATATCAACGTAGAATCTAGCACAAACTTACTTCACCACCTTCATGGGAGGCAAAGTTTGTAAAACTGATTTGTGGGTGTGGTGAGGGGTGTATTTATAAGCATTTTGAGGTTTGGGAAACTTTGCCCCTCCTGGTAGGAATGTATATCCCATACGTCACTAGCTCATGGACTCTTGCTAATTACATGAAAGAAAATATCAATACTGTGTATGTAAAAAAATCTGCACTATTGCAGTCTGACTATTGCTACAACCAGACATCCCAACTCTCCCTGAAGTTCAAGAAGTCTCCCTGATTGTAATAGCGGCTCCCTGATGCCAGCAAATAGAATGCAATCTCCCTGAAACTCCAAGTACCATGATCCAATGTGGCCCAAATCCCGAAAAGTGTTTGCTGGGACGTTATAGAACCCTAAAAGTAACAAAAAAGTATGGTATACAAACGGTCTAAGAACTTACGAGACCTACTTGTACTTAATGATCCCATACATTGTTATGAGAAGAAATCTAAACAAGGTTGTTATCTGTGCGGTAATTGTGTCACATGCAATAGCATGGTGACTGGCAACAGCTTTCATTATCCGCACACTAACAGGAAATATACGATTAAACACAGATTGACGTGTACCTCAGAATTTGTGGTTTATGCCATTATTTGTCCGTTTTCCCTATATTATATAGGAAAAACAGTGACCACTTTCAGGGAACGACTGGCAAACCACAAGTCAGCGATTTGTCAAAGGCTGTTCAGATCAAGCTGTCGCAAGACATTTCCTGCAGGCAGGCCACTCCATATCATCACTGAGAACTATACTCATTGACCATGTTCCTCGATTGCGATGTGGGCTTGACAGGGCACTGACCCTATTACGCCTTGAGGCAAAATGGATTTATGATTAAGACACGGTAGCCCCAAGGGGCCTTAACACCATGATTGACTTTGGATGTTGGTATAAGTAATATATTGGACTGCGGGTATTCTCTCAAAAAGTTTCTACCTATTCCTAGGGTCTGGAATCCTTATGTTTTGTAAACATTTACACCATTAATGTGCTGATATATATGTAGTTCGATTGGGTATGACATTAATACCGTTGTGTATAGGTTGTCACCTATTTGTACCTTGAGCAGGATACATTTATGTGAAAACATTCTGCCTGAATAATTGCGCTGTGTATTTTTTCGTATTTTTTCTTATTTGACAATGATTGTTATATTTTACTATTGTATAACATTAGATTTAAACGATATATGAATGATTATTTCTTCTCTTCGTTTAGTTTTGTCTACCTAGTGCTTTCCCGAGATTTAGAGCACTGTGTTACAGTGTTGTCACCGTTACCATGACAACTAAACCTCTGCTTGTGTTCACGTAGGCGGATGCCGATGACATCATTGGTCGGCGGTGAAGAATCTTCCGTGTTTGCGGCGTGCTCTCTTTGGATGCGGTGAGCCGACGGGTGACACCTGGTAGGTTTATTCACTTATTTGGGTATATAAGGATGGGTTTGTTTTGGCTTTGATTATGTCTGTCACGGCCTCCATTTGACAAAGGTTCTGGCTAGAACCGAAACGTTATGGGTTAAGGCCCTACCTTTCCTCATTGTGGATTAAAGGCTTCAATTTGCATTTGACACTGTGTTGCCTGCTTTATCGGTATTACCATTTATCCTTTGAGAGGTTTGGGACACTAGGACTTTGTATATTTCAACAGCAGCAGTGCACAGGCAGTCGTTTGGATGGCGAGTGCTACTTCCCCTGTACAATGTGTGTGTGTGTGTGTATGTATATATATATATATATATATATATATATATATATATATATATATATATATATATATAAATAAATCAAAAGGTGCAGAGAAGGCGCTCTGTATGAGAGGAGAGTAGTAATCAAAGTGCTAAAAAAAAGGGCACTATACCATATGAAAAATGATGACGAATTCCAGGCAGCAAAGTAAAAAAGTAAAGAACAACTTTATTCCATAACGTTAAAAAGGACAAAACCAGGATGTCCTGTACAGAGCCAGCAAAAGCTCTACCAACCAGGCAAGTGAGCAGATCCCCATGCAGACATGTTTCGTGCACCAGGTGCACTTGATCACTGCTTACCTGGGGATCAGCTCATACGCCCATTTAAGGCTGAGCTAGATCATTAGATCACAGTAATAAAATACCTGATTGGATACCTATGTACACAATATGAGCAAACACATTTCACAACATCAAAACATTTCATAAATATATATATTAACCATGAATAAATCCTATGGAAATTTACATATGAATAAAATCACTGTCTCAATAAATATAATATATACATCTTGATAAAGTCATAGGATTTCCACATATGTAATATTACAAATAAGACATAAAAGTGCACAAATCATAATCCTATTGCAGTATATAGAGCCGTATGAATACCGTTTGAAGCAATATATAGATGCAGCTTTAAATAACTAATCAATTTATAATATTAGAAAATTTGACATCGTTAGGTACCATGACGACTAAACCTCTGCTTGTGTTCACGTAGGCGGATGCCGATGACATCATTGGTCGGCGGTGAAGAATCTTCCGTGTTTGCGGCATGCTCTCTTTGGATGCAGTGAGCCGACGGGTGACACCTGGTAGGTTTATTCACTTATTTGGGTATATAAGGATGGGTTTGTTTTGGCTTTGATTATGTCTGTCACGGCCTCCATTTGACAAAGGTTCTGGCTAGAACCGAAACGTTATGGGTTAAGGCCCTACCTTTCCTCATTGTGGATTAAAGGCTTCAATTTGCATTTGACACTGTGTTGCCTGCTTTATCGGTATTACCATTTATCCTTGGCCAGGTTTGGGACACTAGGACTTTGTATATTTCAACAGCAGCAGTGCACAGGCAGTCGTTTGGATGGCGAGTGCTACTTCCCCTGTACAATGTGTGTGTGTGTGTGTATGTATATATATATATATAAATAAATCAAAAGGTGCAGAGAAGGCGCTCTGTATGAGAGGAGAGTAGTAATCAAAGTGCTAAAAAAAAGGGCACTATACCATATGAAAAATGATGACTAATTCCAGGCAGCAAAGTAAAAAAGTAAAGAACAACTTTATTCCATAACGTTAAAAAGGACAAAACCAGGATGTCCTGTACAGAGCCAGCAAAAGCTCTACCAACCAGGCAAGTGAGCAGATCCCCATGCAGACATGTTTCGTGCACCAGGTGCACTTGATCACTGCTTACCTGGGGATCAGCTCATACGCCCATTTAAGGCTGAGCTAGATCATTACATCACAGTAATAAAATACCTGATTGGATACCTATGTACACAATATGAGCAAACACATTTCACAACATCAAAACATTTCATAAATATATATATTAACCATGAATAAATCCTATGGAAATTTACATATGAATAAAATCACTGTCTCAATAAATATAATATATACATCTTGATAAAGTCATAGGATTTCCACATATGTAATATTACAAATAAGACATAAAAGTGCACAAATCATAATCCTATTGCAGTATATAGAGCCGTATGAATACCGTTTGAAGCAATATATAGATGCAGCTTTAAATAACTAATCAATTTATAATATTAGAAAATTTGACATCGTTAGGTACCATGACGACTAAACCTCTGCTTGTGTTCACGTAGGCGGATGCCGATGACATCATTGGTCGGCGGTGAAGAATCTTCCGTGTTTGCGGCATGCTCTCTTTGGATGCGGTGAGCCGACGGGTGACACCTGGTAGGTTTATTCACTTATTTGGGTATATAAGGATGGGTTTGTTTTGGCTTTGATTATGTCTGTCACGGCCTCCATTTGACAAAGGTTCTGGCTAGAACCGAAACGTTATGGGTTAAGGCCCTACCTTTCCTCATTGTGGATTAAAGGCTTCAATTTGCATTTGACACTGTGTTGCCTGCTTTATCGGTATTACCATTTATCCTTGGCCAGGTTTGGGACACTAGGACTTTGTATATTTCAACAGCAGCAGTGCACAGGCAGTCGTTTGGATGGTGAGTGCTACTTCCCCTGTACAATGTGTGTGTGTGTATGTATATATATATATATATATATATATATATATATATATATATATATATATATATATATATATATATATATATATATATATATATATATATATATATATATATATATAATGCACCCCGGGTGTGTATCATGTCTACAGGCTATATCAATTGCTTGAAGTCTGGTGCCCAGTTTAGTCCACCTGGATAAATAGTGCCCAGTCTATGTATCCACTGTGCCTCGCAGATCAGCAATGCTTTGTACCTGTCACCACCCCATGTCCAACTTAGGGATGTGATCGATGAGTATATATCGAATAGAAGATACCAGATGTGACTTCTCAGCACAATGTCTTGCAACAGGTTGTTCCGATTCCTCTTTATCAAGTGCCTGTCAGATCGCCGCTCTATGGTTAGCCATTCGTTCACGCAAAGTCCCTTTAGTCTTTCCATCGTAGAAACTTGAACATGGACAGAAGAGTAGGTACACAATATGTGTATTATTGCATGATAGAGAATATCTTATTGTAAACCGCTTGTTGGTATGGTGAAATATTTTGGTCGCAATTAGCCCATTGCACGTAGTGCTTCCCAAACATTTATACGATCCCTTTATGTTCTCCTTGGGCCTCACTAGATAACAATTGCTCTAATCATTTGTGATTTACTATACCTCGCAGTAAAGATGGAGGATGGCAGCTGTCTGCCCTCAGGATAGAGTTCCTGTCATTCAGTTTACTGTACAAATGTTCCTAGTGTATTGCCAGACAGGTATATACTAAGATCCAAGAAGTGTATCTAGTTCTCATCCACTGTCATCTTTAAAGGTCAAAACTAAACTTGCACGATTCAGATAAGGCATGCAATTTTAAACAATCTTTCCAATTTACTTTTATCATCAAATTTGTTTTGTTCCCTTGGTGGTATGTTTGAAAAACTAAACCTAGCTAGGCTCAAACTGATTTCTAAACCGTTGAAAACCGCCTCTTAGCTCAGAGCATTTTGAAAGTTTTTCACAGTTAGACAGTGTTAGTTCATGTGTGTCATATAGATAACATTGTGCTCACTCCAGTGAAGCTATTTATGAGTCTTCACTGATTGACTACACTGCATGTCTGTCAAAAGCACTTAGATAAGGAGGCTGTCTGCAGAGGCTTAGATACAAGCTAATCACAGAGGTAAAAAGTATATTAATATAACTGTGTTGGCTATGCAAAAATGGGGAATGGATGATAAAGGGATTATCTATCTTTTTAACCTCTTAAGGACATATGACGGAATTATTCCGTCATAAAACAATTGAGCAAACTGAAAGCTGTGTCCTTAAAAAATGTTAAATAAATACACACATATACATACACACATTATATATAAATATATATATATATATATATATATATATATATATATATATATACACACACACACACACATACATTGTAGGATTATATATATATATATATATATATATATATATATATATATATATATATATATATATATATATATATATATATATATATATATATATATATATATATATATACATACATATACACACAGGGAGTGCAGAATTATTAGGCAAGTTGTATTTTTGAGGATTAATTTTATTATTGAACAACAACCATGTTCTCAATGAACCCAAAAAACTCATTAATATCAAAGCTGAATAGTTTTGGAAGTAGTTTTTAGTTTGTTTTTAGTTTTAGCTATTTTAGGGGGATATCTGTGTGTGCAGGTGACTATTACTGTGCATAATTATTAGGCAACTTAACAAAAAACAAATATATACCCATTTCAATTATTTATTTTTACCAGTGAAACCAATATAACATCTCAACATTCACAAATATACATTTCTGACATTCAAAAACAAAACAAAAACAAATCAGTGACCAATATAGCCACCTTTCTTTGCAAGGACACTCAAAAGCCTGCCATCCATGGATTCTGTCAGTGTTTTGATCTGTTCACCATCAACATTGCGTGCAGCAGCAACCACAGCCTCCCAGACACTGTTCAGAGAGGTGTACTGTTTTCCCTCCTTGTAAATCTCACATTTGATGATGGACCACCGGTTCTTAATGGGGTTCAGATCAGGTGAACAAGGAGGCCATGTCATTAGATTTTCTTCTTTTATACCCTTTCTTGCCAGCCACGCTGTGGAGTATTTGGACGCGTGTGATGGAGCATTGTCCTGCATGAAAATCATGTTTTTCTTGAAGGATGCAGACTTCTTCCTGTACCACTGCTTGAAGAAGGTGTCTTCCAGAAACTGGCAGTAGGACTGGGAGTTGAGCTTGACTCCATCCTCAACCCGAAAAGGCCCCACAAGCTCATCATTGATGATACCAGCCCAAACCAGTACTCCACCTCCACCTTGCTGGCGTCTGAGTCGGACTGGAGCTCTCTGCCCTTTACCAATGCAGGCACAGGCCCATCCATCTGGCCCAACAAGACTCACTCTCATTTCATCAGTCCATAAAACCTTAGAAAAATCAGTCTTGAGATATTTCTTGGCCCAGTCTTGACGTTTCAGTTTGTGTGCCTTGTTCAGTGGTGGTCGTCTTTCAGCCTTTCTTACCTTGGCCATGTCTCTGAGTATTGCACACCTTGTGCTTTTGGGCACTCCAGTGATGTTGCAGCTCTGAAATATGGCCAAACTGGTGGCAAGTGGCATCTTGGCAGCTGCACGCTTGACTTTTCTCAGTTCATGGGCAGTTATTTTGCGCCTTGGTTTTTCCACACACTTCTTGCGACCCTGTTGACTATTTTGAATGAAACGCTTGATTGTTCGATGATCACTCTTCAGAAGCTTTGCAATTTTAAGAGTGCTGCATCCCTCTGCAAGATATCTCACTATTTTTTACTTTTCTGAGCCTGTCAAGTCCTTCTTTTGACCCATTTTGCCAAAGGAAGTTGCCTAATAATTATGCACACCTGATATAGGGTGTTGATGTCATTAGACCACACCCCTTCTCATTACAGAGATGCACATCACCTAATATGCTTAATTGGTAGTAGGCTTTCGAGCCTATACAGCTTGGAGTAAGACAACATGCATAAAGAGGATGATGTGGTCAAAATACTCATTTGCCTAATAATTCTGCACTCCCTGTATATGGAAAATTGTAGAAGTAGACAAGCGCACAGAGGCACTCCTAGTGTAATACGTTTTTAAATGGATAATATAAGTAAACAAGGGAAAACAAGGGGAAAATCCGTACTCACCTTGCTTAACCTCATTCACTATGAGGTATTTATATGGCACTGTATTAGTAGATGTAGTCTCCTTTTGTCTGGAATCCTTCTGTCTCCCTTGAAGCAGCCCAAGTATTTTCACAGTCTTTGTATCTGATTATCATTCAGTGCTGTGGAACTATTTCAGGGCTCTAAGGGGTTAAAAGCGTCCACCGTATTTGGCCAAATGGGACAAGTCCAGGGACCACCTCAAGGTCTCTTTCAAAACTTGGGACCCTAACACAGTCACGCAAATGCAGGCTCACACACAAAGTGCAAGCTCATAATCAAACAAACTGGTTTTTCACGGGGTCACTACCCGATCCGGTCAAAGACCAAGAGGAAGAGGGCACATCCGCGAAGAAGCGGCTGGCATGACAAAACCCCCTTTACCTCCCAGGTGACTCGACCCACTACTGATAATCCAGGCCTGGTCTTGAACATCAGCGACCGGGTCCTTACAGAGCTTGAAATCAGTTTGCTCAACAAGGGCTTGAATTTTGTACCAACACGGAAGGCAGACCCGTTTGACACTCACATTGATTGTCAGAAATTTCAGAGACTGTTACGATTAAAAGATCACTTTAAAGATACGGATCATACACAAACCATGTCACCATTCAGAGGACAGAGTTCTTTTGATCCCCATAGCTCTAATCCAAGCATTAAAACCTACATGCGGTTGGTCTCACAGGAACTACAGGAGTGCACCACAACAAGGTTTCGACAAAATCTAACCTCCATGGAGAGGGATGCTATTAGATCACTGGCCAATGACCCGGACATCATTATACGGACTGCGGATAAGGGGGGTGCTGTTGTGGTACAGAATTACTGTGACTACAAACAGGAGATCATGTGCCAATTACAAGATACTAGCACATACCAGAAATTAAGTGGTGACCCTACACAGATGTTTAAGTTGGTAATTCCCCCAAAGAAGAGGAATCAGAGGTGGGAACGGGTTAGAGCTCTCAAAAGGATCCCTGCAGGGTAAACCTGTGTTCTAGATATATGTATCATAAAATATATGGAAAAAAAAAGAGGTATCCCGTGGCACACTTGGTTAGAGAGCCTAAACATACATATTCTTTACAGAGTAGGCACCAAGAAGAAAATTCTTAAAATATAACTTTTATTATGTTTGCAAAAATAAAAAGTAGAGTATGTGCAACTTAAAATAGGGTATATTTGGCATTAACAATATGTATAATCAGACTGGTAATATGTTACCACCTATGAGACTCATAGGGATAACATAGTATCGATTAATGCGTAGTATACAGTGCAGACTGTATTGATTCACATGTGAATCATCATGTCCTGAAATGGATAAGCTTCTATTAAATAAGTGTCAAATACCCCTAAAGATGACATAGGTTGTCATAAGTAAATTGAAAGTATTAAAATCAAAGTGCAAATAGACATGTTGTATCCAGGAACACACAGGATTTATAAATTAGGACGTAACTTCTCTTGGGATTTGAGGAGAAAAAAACAAAAAAAAAACAACACAGTGTAATCTTAAATGTATATGGCTTATAGAGTTGTGTGGTAAATTAATATTATATCAAGTTATCTATATATATATATATATAAGTTTTAAAGATCAATTGCTGTGAATACTGTGGAGGGCGCTTGAAATGAAATCACAGCGCAACCCCCAAACAAGCTTTTGCTATTTAAACTTAACATAACAAATAATTTGGCATATAATATGCCCCACGATTAGTTATTAGTCATATAATGTGCCCCATGACTAAACCAAATTATTATGCTATGATTACCACAAGAAGAAGCATTATAAACGCCTCTAATAATAAAGTGGTGCCCTGGAGCACAATATGGTGATAGACAGTGGCGTCACTAGGGTTGGTGTCACCCGGTGCGGTAAGTTATGGTGTCACCCCCCCCCCCGGAAAGCAGACACACACAAAAACACAGGCACACACACATACAAACACTCAGACACACTTAAAAACATACTCAGATGCACACACAAACACTCGGAAACACACTCAGACACACACACAAAAACTCAGACACACACTTACAAAATATGTAAACTGCACTGCATTAATTATGAAGCTCATGCCTAGAGCTGCTCCCTGGCTCAGCAGAACATCAAATGAAAAATAAACAGAGCACTCTAAAAATAAATCACTAAGGAAAAGGTTTAGGCGCAAACTATGAAAATTCTGCTCTCTGACTCTGTTCCAAGTCTGTCAGTGCACAGCCCCGGGCTGCGTGCCTACCGCTTCTTATGGCCAATCACCTCTGCACTCTGCCCACCCCCAGACCCCCACCCGCCCTCCTACCTGTTCAGTGTGCACTTAGTGTACCGTAACCGTAATGGTCTGGTGGGCATCATACGTGGCTCCTTCACTTTAAAGACAGTGTCAAACAGTCATGCGGTCAGGTGCCAGGCATCCCCTCATGATTTGCCAGTTTCCGTTTAGAGAGACAGCACAGCAGTGAGTGACTCCACTGCTCCACATGTCACTGAGCAGTGAGCACAGATAGGCAGGCAGGTTTAGGCTAGCAGCGCAGCTTTGCAAGCCCCACGGCATGCCCACAACATTCATAGCGAAATTGGGCAGGGGAGAAGCAAAGTACAAACAAGCAAAAGCAGCCGGGAAAACTATTTGTTGAAATTGCAGCACTGGCTCAAGGGGCAAACAATTGTGTGTCTACAACTTCCCCAGTCCCACCAATGCTCCCAAATGCCAGCCCCTCTAATAAAAAAAAAATCTATGCATCTCAACATTGTATTTCTTTGAATTTCAATAAAATTTAAAAAAAAAAAAAAAAAAAAAAAAAAAAATTTTTTTTTTTTTTTTTTTGGTGTCACCCCCTGGAGGGTGTCACCCGGGTGCGGCCCGCCCCCCCCGCCCCCCCCTAGTGACGCCACTGGTGATAGATAATAGTGTTGCTTCTCTTACAGAATAAAAGGGGGGTAATTCCCCAAGTAGCACTTAATTGAACATCTTGAGAATTATCTCCAAAAGTTTTGTGGGATGTTGGGAGTATATCATGTGTTGTGCACTATAAAACGTAATCAGTGATTGTCATCGAGAAGAGCGTTGTGAATATATCACAGTACAGCTACCTGACTTTTACACAGTGTTTGTAACACGAGTTCTAGCTAAGTCAAATATCATTTAACCATATATCAATCATTTTTAGAGACCCCACTCGTTACCCACAAAGTTTTAAACTAAAGTGCCGATAACGGCCAACAACAATTAATCTATTTTAGAGTTTAATACAAAGAGAAGCAGTACGAATGCCTGCTTTGTCCTTCGTGCCTTCTGATTTATATCCAAGCCAACCAATCAAAAAGAAGGTGTGTGTAAATCACAGAGCATTGGTGACGTCACTGAGGTCGGATACGTATTATTGGGCTAAGGAAATCGAAGGCGAGTTGCGTATCCGGCCAACCAAGTTATGATCCCGGACAAAATGTAAACACGTCAGGACTTAGTGCATATGGCATCCGTAATCGTGCTATGATATAAACCTGCACAAGGATCAAAGTTTTCCTTAACTAGATTGTACAGTATAGGTGTCTTCAGCATAGTTAAATCCCTTGTGCAGTGATTATATCAATGTTCAGCAGGAAGCTCACATGTGTATATATGTCCTGACAGTTATTATGGTCAGATGAGAACAGTACGGGTCATGGATGTGTGTTAGACTACGTGTCATCTTTAATGCAATACAAATTGTGACCCTTAGTAATTGAAAGGTATTTAGACATATACCATTATTTGTATTATTTGTAGGTGCACTTAAGTATTTATCATTGTTCTTATTCAGACATGATTTTTCATATATACATTGTTAAAGATCATATCTTGCAATTGATAAATATGTATTAGTAAGTCAAAATAAAGGTAGATTTGGTCTCTTCCTGTTTTATGCATAAATATTCACATATCCACACCGGTGTGTCGCTTACATATTAGATTGTATAAGATGTTGATAGCCCTCAGGTCAGAAACGTGCTAGTCTCTATATGATCTACATCATAAGATTAGTTACAAAGATTCTAGTTTGTCAGTATTATACATATGATACGATATGATGCATATAGATTATTAAGTCACAATAAAGCTATGTTTTTTTCTGTTTCATGCATATATGTTCACATATCTACACTAATGTGTGGCTTACACATTAGAATATATCAAATGTGGTTGGCACTCAGATTAGAAAAGTGCTAGTTTCTACATGATCTACGCCATAAGATTAGTTGCATAGATTGGGGTTTGTTAATATTATAAAAAGGGACTGAAAGATAATTGTTCATTCAGACCTTTTGGGGCCATGGTCTGAAGTCTAAAGATCCATTTCGTTTCCTCTTTTAGGAGAGTCGTTTCGATGTTACCTCCTCTAATCCCTGGCTTTATTCTCTGTAAGATCCAGCATGTAAGATCTGGTTTTCCTTTATGTTTGTCCAAGAAATGTTTAGCCACTGATGTAATTTTCTTTCCATTTTCCAGGTCACTTTCAGCATTGCGAATATTGCCAATGTGTTCCCCTAGTCTTGTTCTCAGTTCTCTGGTTGACATGCCCACATATCTTTTGTTACAAACACATTGTATACAGTATATGATATTTCTGGTTCTACAATTATAGAAATCGGTCATATATATGGTCCCTTTCGGAAAAATTTACATCTGTTGTACTTTAAATATATATGGGCAGAACTTACATGTTCCACAGGGGTATGTACCCTTAAGATTATCTTTTCTTTTGTTGATACATTTAACAAAATGGCTTTTGACAATTTTGTCCCTGATTGTGGGTGCTCGTCTCCAAGAAACGTGTATCTTATCCCCCACTTTCTTTGCCAAATCTTCATCAGTGTGAAGTAGGTGGATATGTTGGGTCAGGATTTCAGAGATTTCTCTATGATATTCAATGTAGGTAGTCACGAACCTCACTTTTTGATCACTATTTTCTTTTGTTTTGGGTACTAAAAGATCCGATCTTGTGGTGTGAAGTGATCTATGATACGCTTTCTGAAGTACCGAATTAGGGTAGCCTCTCTCTTTCAGTCACAATTTTAGGTTTTTAGCCTGTTCCTTAAATTTGGCTATTTCTGAACAGTTACGCCGTAGGCGTAAAAATTCACCATACGGGATTGCTTTTTTTGTAGAATTGTGATGCGCACTATCAAATCTGAGAATAGAGTTAGTGGCTGTCTCCTTTCTATGCTGATCAGTTTGAATCTTGTTAAACATGTCTCTGGATCCTTCCATTTTTAGGAAGTACTCAATCGCATAGCATTCCCATTTATGGTCAATTGATGTATAAAGGGATTCAACATCACATGTAGCAAAAAAGGTTTCCTCATCCAAAATTATACCATTGATTTTTCTCAAAACAACCATTAAAGACCTACACCTTTTTATTAGGAAGTTAGTTTTGAGCAAAATGTACACCAAACATGATGATGATGATTTGGAGGAAATAGCTGTACTTAAATCTAGTCTCTCTCCTTGAAGAGAATGAAGATATTCCCACAAGCTAACCAAGATAAAAACTAAATATACATTTATGCCCCTAATCTTATAATTTCCTCAAATTGATACTTATCTTAAAGTGACAAGTAGGGACATTCTGAAACTTAATACTAAAAATGTGTCAAATCTGAGCAAACGCGAACAATGGGCGCTAAAAGATATCCAATCAGGGCAAGATGTTATAATCAAACCGTCAGATAAGGGCGGGAATATTGTCCTTTGGCCAAAGGACATGTACATAATCGAGGCCCTCAAACAACTGGGGGATCCTAAATGCTATAAGCATCTCTTCGGAGACCCAACAACAGATTTTCTCTCAAAATATAAGAGCATAATTGAAAGGGCTAAAAATGATAAGTTGATTAACAGCAAAGAATATAAGTACTTGACCATCAATAAACCAAAGACAGAAACCCTATACCTCCTCCCTAAAATCCACAAAAATAAATGCACACCACCTGGGAGACCGATTGTCTCTGGCATAGGGAGTTTAAGTGAGCAAGCTTCAAGATATATTGATTTCAGACTTAGAGAAATTGTCCTAACATTACCATCTTATGTAAGGGACACCATGGATGTTTTGAGAAAAATTGATGGTATAATTTTGGATGAGGAAACCTTTTTTGCTACATGTGATGTTGAATCCCCTTATATAAGGATTGGAGAGCATAGAAAAGAACAACTTCATATTAAGTTTACTCAGATTTGTCCTCAGCCACAATTACTTCGTTTTTAACGATAAATTCTACCTCCAAATCAGAGGTACGGCGATGGGCACAGAATGTGCCCCCACATACGCCAACCTATACTTAGGATGGTGGGAAAGAGAAACCGTCTTTGGAGATGAAATGTTGAAATATGCTGAACACATTTAGTTGTGGCTAAGGTACATTGATGATGTCTTTATATTATGGAGAGGGGACATCAACATCTTCAAAACATTCATAAGTGACCTAAACACCAATGATCTGAACTTAAAACTAACCTATGAGATTAGCTATGACAAAGTGACCTTCTTGGACTTAAGTATCTCCAGAGACATGTTTAACAAGATTCAAACTGATCTGCATAGAAAGGAGACAGCCACTAACTATTTTCAGATTTGAGAGTGTGCATCACAATTCTACTAAAAAAGCAATCCTGTATGGTGAATTTTTACGCCTACGGCGTAACTGCTCAGAAATAGCCAAATTTAAGGAACAGGCTAAAGACCTAAAATTGCGACTGAAAGAGAGAGGCTACCCTAATTCGGTACTTAAGAAAGCGTATCATAGGTAACTTCACACCACAAGATCGGATCTTTTAGTACCCAAAATAAAAGAAAATAGTGAAATCCTGAACCAACATACTTCACACTGATGAAGATTTGGCAAAGAAAGTGGGGGATAAGATAAACGTTTCTTGGAGACGAGCACCCACAATCAGGGACAAAATTGTCAAAAGCCATTTCATTAAATGTATCAACAAAAGAAAAACATAATTTATGCTTACCTGATAAATTTATTTCTCTTGTAGTGTATCCAGTCCACGGATCATCCATTACCTGTGGGATATTCTCCTTCCCAACAGGAATTTGCAAGAGGATCACCCACAGCAGAGCTGCTATATAGCTCCTCCCCTCACTGCCATATCCAGTCATTCGACCGAAACAAGGTGAGAAAGGAGAAACCATAGGGTGCAGTGGTGACTGTAGTTTAATTAAAATTTAGACCTGCCTTAAAAAGGACAGGGCGGGCCGTGGACTGGATACACTACAAGAGAAATAAATTTATCAGGTAAGCATAAATTATGTTTTCTCTTGTTAAGTGTATCCAGTCCACGGATCATCCATTACTTGTGGGATACCAATACCAAAGCTAAAGTACACGGATGATGGGAGGGACAAGGCAGGAACCACTGCCTGTAGAACCTTTCTCCCAAAAACAGCCTCCGAAGAAGCAAAAGTGTCAAATTTGTAAAATTTTGAAAAGGTGTGAAGCGAAGACCAAGTCGCAGCATTGCAAATCTGTTCAACAGAGGCCTCATTTTTAAAGGCCCAGGTGGAAGCCACAGCTCTAGTAGAATGAGCTGTAATCCTTTCAGGGGGCTGCTTTCCAGCAGTCTCATAGGCTAAGCATATTATGCTCCGAAGCCAAAAGGAGAGAGAGGTTGCCGAAGCTTTTTGACCTCTCCTCTGTCCAGAGTAAACGACAAACAGGGCAGATGTTTGACGAAAATCTTTAGTAGCCTGTAAGTAAAACTTCAAGGCACGGACTACGTCCAGATTATGCAAAAGACGTTCCTTCTTTGAAGAAGGATTAGGACACAATGATGGAACAACAATCTCTTGATTGATATTCCTGTTAGAAACCATCTTAGGTAAAAACCCAGGTTTGGTACGCAGAACTACCTTGTCTGAATGAAAAATCAGATAAGGAGAATCACAATGTAAGGCAGATAACTCAGAGACTCTTCGAGCCGAGGAAATAGCAATCAAAAACAGAACTTTCCAAGATAAAAGTTTAATATCAATGGAATGAAGGGGTTCAAACGGAACTCCCTGAATAACTTTAAGAACCAAGTTTAAGCTCCAAGGGGGAGCAACAGTTTTAAACACAGGCTTAATCCTAACCAAAGCCTGACAAAATGCCTGGACGTCTGGAACTTCTGCCAGACGCTTGAGAAAAAGAATAGACAGAGCAGAGATCTGTCCTTTTACAGAACTAGCTGATAAGCCTTTGTCCAAACCCTCGTGGAGAAAGGACAATATCCTAGGAATCCTAACCTTACTCCATGAGTAACTCTTGGATTCACACTAATAAAGATATTTACGCCATATCTTATGGTAGATTTTCGTGGTGACAGGCTTCCGAGCCTGTATTAAGGTATCAATGACTGACTCTGAGAAGCCACGCCTTGATAGAATCAAGCGTTCAATCTCCATGCAGTCAGTTTCAGAGAAAGTAGATTCGGATGATTGAAAGGACCTTGTATTAGAAGGTCCTGCCTCAGAGGCAGAGTCCATGGTAGAAGAGATGACATGTCCACTAGGTCTGCATACCAGGTCCTGCGTGGCCACGCAGGCGCTATCAGAATCACCAATGCTCTCTCCTGTTTGATTTTGGCAATCAGTCGAGGGAGCAGAGGAAACGGTGGAAACACATAGGCCAGGTTGAAGAACCAAGGAGCTGCTAGAGCATCTATCAGCGTTGCTCCCGGGTCCCTGGACCTGGATCCGTAACAAGGAAGCTTGGCGTTCTGGCGAGACGCCATGAGATCCAGTTCTGGTTCGCCCTAACGATGGACCAGTTGAGCAAACACCTCCGGATGGAGTTCCCACTCCCCCGGATGAAAATTCTGACGACTTAGAAAATCCGCCTCCCAGTTCTCTATGCCTGGGATTTGGATCGCTGACAGGTGGCAAGAGTGAGACTCTGCCCAGCGAATTATCTTTGAGACTTCTAACATCGCTAGGGAACGCCTGGTTCTTCCTTGATGGTTGATGTAAGCCACAGTCGTGATGTTGTCCGACTGAAATCTGATGAACCTCAGTGTTGCTAACTGAGGCCAAGCTAGAAGAGCATTGAATATTGCTCTTAACTCCAGAATATTTATTGGGAGGAGTTTCTCCTCCTGAGTCCACGATCCCTGAGCCTTCAGGGAGTTCCAGACTGCGCCCCAACCTAGAAGGCTGGCATCTGTTGTTACAATCGTCCAATCTGGCCTGCGAAAGGTCATACCCTTGGACAGATGGACCCGACAAAGCCACCAGAGAAGAGAATCTCTGGTCTCTTGATCCAGATTTAGTAGAGGGGACAAATCTGAGTAATCCCCATTCCACTGACTTAGCATGCATAATTGCAGCGGTCTGAGATGCAGGCGCGCAAATGGCACTATGTCCATTGCCGCTACCATTAAGCCAATTACTTCCATGCACTGAGCCACTGACGGGCGTGGAATGGAATGAAGGACACGGCAAGCATTTAGAAGTTTTGATAACCTGGACTCCATCAGGTAAATTTTCATCTCTACAGAATCTATAAGAGTCCCTAGGAAGGAGACTCTTGTGAGTGGTGATAGAGAACTCTTTTCCACGTTCACTTTCCACCCATGCGACCTCAGAAATGCCAGAACTATCTCTGTATGAGACTTGGCAATTTGAAAGCTTGACGCCTGTATCAGGATGTTGTCTAGATACGGAGCCACCGATATGCCTCGCGGTCTTAGAACCGCCAGAAGTGATCCCAGAACCTTTGTAAAAATTCTCGGGGCAATGGCCAACCCGAAGGGAAGAGCTACAAATTGGTAATGCCTGTCTAGAAAGGCAAACCTTAGGAACCGATGATGATCTTTGTGAATCGGTATGTGAAAGTAGGCATCCTTTAAGTCCACTGTGGTCATGTACTGACCCTCTTGGATCATGGGTAGGATGGTCCGAATAGTTTCCATTTTGAATGATGGAACTCTGAGGAATTTGTTTAAGATCTTTAGATCCAAGATTGGTCTGAAGGTTCCCTCTTTCTTGGGAACCACAAACAGATTTGAATAAAATCCCTGTCCTTGTTCCGTCCGCGGAACTGGATGGATCACTCCCATTACTAGGAGGTCTTGCACACAGCTTAGGAATGCCTCTTTCTTTATCTGGTTTGCAGATAACCTTGAAAGATGAAATCTCCCTTGTGGAGGAGAAGCTTTGAAGTCCAGAAGATATCCCTGAGATATGATCTCCAACGCCAGGGATCCTGAACATCTCTTGCCCACGCCTTGGCGAAGAGAGAAAGTCTGCCCCCCACTAGATCCGTTTCCGGATAGGGGGCCGTTCCTTCATGCTGTCTTCGGGGCAGCAGCAGGCTTCCTGGCCTGCTTGCCCTTGTTCCAGGACTGGTTAGGTTTCCAGGCCTGTCTGGAATGAGCAACAGTTCCCTCTTGTTTTGAAGCGGAGGAAGTTGATGCTGCTCCTGCCTTGAAATTTCAAAAGGCACGAAAATTAGACTGTTTGGCCTTTGATTTGGCCCTATCCTGAGGAAGGGTATGACCCTTGCCTCCAGTAATGTCAGCAATAATTTCCTTCAAGCCAGGCCCGAATAAGGTCTGCCCCTTGAAAGGAATGTTGAGTAATTTAGACTTTGAAGTCACGTCAGCTGACCAGGATTTAAGCCATAGCGCCCTACGCGCCTGGATGGCGAATCTGGAATTCTTAGTCGTTAGTTTAGTCAAATGAACAATGGCATCAGAAACAAATGAGTTAGCTAGCTTAAGCGTTCTAAGCTTGTCAATAATTTCATTCAATGGAGCTGTCTGGATGGCCTCTTCCAGGGCCTCAAACCAGAATGCCGCCGCAGCAGTGACAGGCTCAATGCATGCAAGGGGCTGTAAAATAAAACCTTGTTGAATAAACATTTTCTTAAGGTAACCCTCCAATTTTTTATCCATTGGATCTTAAAAAGCACAACTGTCCTCAACCGGGATAGTGGTATGCTTTGCTAAAGTAGAAACTGCTCCCTCCACCTTAGGGACCGTCTGCCATAAGTCCTGTGTAGTGGCGCCTATTGGAAACATTTTTCTAAATATAGGAGGTGGGGAAAAGGGCACACCGGGTCTATCCCACTCCTTGCTAATAATTTCTGTAAGCCTTTTAGGTATAGGAAAAACGTCAGTACACACCGGCACCGCATAGTATCTATCCAGCCTACACAATTTCTCTGGAATTGCAACTGTGTTACATTCAGAGCAGCTAATACCTCCCCAAGCAATACACGGAGGTTCTCAAGCTTAAATTTAAAATTAGAAATCTCTGAATCAGGTTTCCCCGAGTGCATCCCCTGAGCGGGAGGCGAAGGGTCTGACACGTGAGGAGAGTTAGTCGGCATAACTTCCCTCTTGACAGAACCCTCTGGTGATAATTATTTTATAGATAAAGACTGATCTTTACTGTTTAAGGTGAAATTAATACATTTAGTACACATTCTTCTATGGGGCTCCACCATGGCTTTCAAACATAATGAACAAGTAGGTTCCTCTGTGTCAGACATGTTTAAACAGACTAGCAATGAGACTAGCAAGCTTGGGAAAACACTTTAAAACAAGTTTACAAGCAATATAAAAAACGTTACTGCGCCTTTAAGAAAAACAAATTTTCCCAAATTTTGAAATAACAGTGAAAAAATGCAGTTACACTAACAAAATGTTTACATTGTATGTAATAAGTTAGCAGAGCATTGCACCCACTTGCAAATGGATGATTAACCCCTTAATACCAAAAACGGAATAACAAATGACAAAAACGTTTTTTAAACAGTCACAACTGCCACAGCTCTACTGTGGCTTTTTACCTCCCTCAATACGACTTTTGAAGCCTTTTGAGCCCTTCAGAGAAGTCCTGGATCATGCAGGAAGAAGCTGGATGTCTGTGTCTGTAATTTTTGCTGTGCAAAAAAACACTAAAATAGGCCCCTCCCACTCATATTACAACAGTGGGAAGCCTCAAGGAACTGTTTCTAGGCAAAATTCAAGCCAGCCATGTGGAAAAAACTAGGCCCCAATAAGTTTTATCACCAAACATATGTAAAAAACGATTAAACATGCCAGCAAACGTTTTAAAATACACTTTTATAAGAGTATGTTAGAAAAAAGGAGGGGCACCTGCGCTAAAAACTCTAACACTTGGTGAGAAATGGCTATTTTGCAACAATAGTAGTGATAGTGATATATATGCGTGCTGCCACTGATACAGTGTACCCGTGTCACTGTTAGGAATGTGGATGGAAAAGAGGAAATCAAAAGGGCGCACAGCTAGGCACTAGAATAACAATTAACTATTTGTAAAGTAATTATGTTATTTTCAGACCAATGTGGTTATAGTAACAGGAAGAGGGCATAATAATAAATAATAATAATAATAATAATAATAATAATAATAATAATGTCCTTGGATTGTAATTGTATTCTAAAAAGTTCAGTATTGTACTTTAGAATATTCGACACTTCTTTGTCTGAGGTAAATGGATTTGTGCTTACCAGAGGTAACCTCAATCATATGAGGTAAGTTGTAGACTTGTTTGGGTTAGAGATGTTTCTTCGGCTCTTGTCCCGTCGATTTTGCTTTGTTCTTTGCTGTAGGAATCTTTCTTTTGGTGAAACCCTTGGGATCTTTGTTTCCAGGTGGCTCCTGGCAGCAGTATGTTGTTTTGAATGAAAATCTTGGACTCTCTTGTATCGTTTGTTGAAAGACAATGGAAAATCCTGGACTCTCTTTTTCCTCTTGGTGATGAGAATCTGGGTTGTCTCAGGTGTTCATATCGGTTGAGATGGAATGAGAAAAGAAAACAAGAACATAGTGTGATAACGTTTAAATAAAAAAGCTCTTTTTAATTAGAACTAAGTAAATGTGCTTACATCAAATGCCCTCAATCAGAGTATGAGGTAAGTAATAGACATGGAATAAGTATTTCGATCTCGTGGTCAGTCCTCTGGTTGGCTGCAGTGCAAAGATTGCCCAATGCAGTATTTGAATTTAAAGTACAGTTCAGCCTGCTAGTGGGAAACAAATAGCTGTATGCTTTATGTGGTTCTTTTAAACAGCTCAACCTGCTGGCCGTAATTTGTGGTCAGTAAGACCAATGCGTTTATAATGCTGTTAGGCTAAAGCGCCTCTGTTGTCAGTTGGCAAGTTCAAACGTATAATATGCTCACAGAGGCATATGTATAATGAAGGGTACAATCGCTCAAAAAGTTCTGTTACCCGTTGTGTTGAATATGATGCCGTGCCGCAATGTAGCAAAAGGATGTCCGCCCACCTTTAGATAATCCTTACGCGTTTCGAAGTGATCAGTCACTTCTTCATCAGAGGTAAAAAGTGGAATGGACAGAAGTCGGCATCGTGAGAATTTAAAGGTCTGTGGTGGGCGTGTTTGTTCCTAATTGTCCAATTGCGGCTAAGTTGTAATGACGTCAGGTATGTAAGCGTATCGGTTGTCATAGTGACCATGCTTTGTAGACTTCTGGGAATTGGTCGTCAGTGTCTGCTGGGTCCTATAGTCTCTCCTATTCTAAGTCAATCTTACTATTTTTACTGGAGCGTATGCTTAAAGTCCTAGATAGTAATACAATCTTTTCTCTTGTTTTTATAGTATTTTAGGCGAACGGAAAGTAATAAATAATATCGTAATATAATGTTTACGGTGTAGTGTTTGAATTTAAACAATTTTATTCTGTATAAGTTTCTTGGACGTTTTTTGATTATGAATTTTGGACAAAGGTGGAGGTATGGGAAATAGTGGAAAGTGTATTAGCCTTGAATTTTTGATATGCTGGTAATCTTAATGTAAGTTTGATACCTATTATTTATCTGTTTTATGGCTAAACATAAATTGCTGATTTTTGTGACTGATTTTTAAGAGATTTCTATAAAAATGCTGCCAGATCTATATCTTCATTTAATCCCATAGGGCTCATTGTGCCCATATAGTGAATCCAGAAAGTTTCTCTCTGGCGAAGCTTAAGGAACCTGTCTCCTCCTCTGCGTGGTATTTGAATTTGTTCTAATATTGTGCCTCTGAGTGCTTTTGGATCTTTATTGTGATTTTTTTTGAAGTGTCTCGAAACACTATGGCCCTTGTAGCCTGCCTCTATGTTTTTCAGATGTTCAAGCAGTCTTTTCTTGTATGGGCGTTTGGTACGCCCAATATATTGTAGATTGCAAGTGCACTCCAGTAGATATACCACGTAAGTGCTTTTACAGTTAGTGAGGGTATTTATTTCACATTTTTTTGATGGAAAAGTTTTTGATTGAATTATTTTTGTTGCTTTTTTGCTTTCATAAGCATGTTCGCAGCTCTTGCAATTGGCCCTGTTGCACTTAAAAAAACCTTTAGTGTTTGTGGATAACCAATTTGTTTTCTTGGTGGTGTCTTTGAGTCTGCTGGGTAATGCCCAGCAGAGGTAATGCCATCCCTACCTTTAGTGAGTTAGTACAAAAGGATTTACAATCACTTTGTGAAAACTATTCAATCAAAAAAGATAACCTAAAGAAACATGAAAAAACAGCTTTAGAATCAATCAAAGACATGAAATACATAGTTCTGAGGGAAGCAGATAAGGGAGGAGGACTGGTCATACAAAATAGAACTGACTACCTCACAGAGGCCAACAGACTGTTAAATGACCCTGAGACATATAAAAAACTATCAGGGGATCCTACTACCATATTTCAAAAACAGTACAATTCGATGATAGACACAGCAAATCATTTGAACTTACTCAACAAAAATGAACACAAATACTTAACACATGCATTTCCAAATAAAGCCATTTTTTACCACTTACCAAAAATCCACAAAGACCAGGTAAATCCCCCGGGACGGCCAATAGTCTCAGGCATAGACTCCCTGACGGCCAGGATTTCCGAATACGCAGACTTTTACCTAAAACCACTAGTACCACATCTTAAATCTTACCTAAGAGATTCTACAGACACTATAGCTAAAATTACAAAAATCAAATGGAAAGACACATACCAAT
The DNA here is from genome assembly GCF_027579735.1 of Bombina bombina. Taxonomy (NCBI): domain Eukaryota; kingdom Metazoa; phylum Chordata; class Amphibia; order Anura; family Bombinatoridae; genus Bombina; species Bombina bombina. The sequence goes on from NC_069503.1 coordinate 847,886,182, forward strand.
GGATGACACTGGATGTGTCTTCCCTATACACTAGTATACCCCATGAAAAGGGGATTTCCGCAATGACACAAATTCTAAACGATACAGATCTATCAAATGAACACCAAAATTTCATTACTGAATGTATCAGATTTGTTTTAGAAAATAATTATTTCGAATTCAATAACTCCTATTACTTGCAAATCAGCGGAACCGCTATGGGTACAACCATGGCACCCAGCTACGCCAACCTGTATATGGGGATGTGGGAAGATACCTATATTCACCAAAATAACCCCTTCCAACAAAACATTATTTGGTGGGGTAGATATATCGATGATATCCTACTAATATGGGAAGGAGACACCCCCACCACCACCAATTTCTTACAATATATTAACAATAATATTTTTAACCTACAATTTACTTCCAAAATTGAACAAAACTCAATAGAGTTTCTTGATCTAATATTGTTCAATGAAAATACAAACATTTACACTAAACTTTATAGAAAAAGCACCGACTGCAATGGGTACCTAAGAGCAGATAGTGGACATTACAAACCATGGATCCACAACATCCCCTACGGGCAATTTCAGCGCCTAAAAAGAAATTGCACAAAAGACAGCGATTTCAAACAAGAAGCTGAACTTCTCAGGGAAAAACTGATACAGAAAAATGACCCTAAAAAATTAATCGACAACTCCCTTAAGAAAGTGCAAAGACTAGATAGAACACAACTTCTTACTGCAAAAAAAGACATAGAGAAACCAAACAAAAGTACCAAAAAAATAGGTATGGTTACAACTTTCAATGAAGCAGCCCCAGAAATTAGAAAAATACTGAAAAAATATTGGCCAATATTAGAGCAAGACAAATTCCTGAAAAACAGCATAGGCTCTGCACCAAAGATCACATTTAGAAAGAACAGATGCCTAAAACAATTATTGGCACCCAGCAGACTCAAAGACACCACCAAGAAAACAAATTGGTTATCCACAAACACTAAAGGTTTTTTTAAGTGCAACAGGGCCAATTGCAAGAGCTGCGAACATGCTTATGAAAGCAAAAAAGCAACAAAAATAATTCAATCAAAAACTTTTCCATCAAAAAAATGTGAAATAAATACCCTCACTAACTGTAAAAGCACTTACGTGGTATATCTACTGGAGTGCACTTGCAATCTACAATATATTGGGCGCACCAAACGCCCATACAAGAAAAGACTGCTTGAACATCTGAAAAACATAGAGGCAGGCTACAAGGGCCATAGTGTTTCGAGACACTTCAAAAAAATTCACAATAAAGATCCAAAAGCACTCAGAGGCACAATATTAGAACAAATTCAAATACCACGCAGAGGAGGAGACAGGTTCCTTAAGCTTCGCCAGAGAGAAACTTTCTGGATTCACTATATGGGCACAATGAGCCCTATGGGATTAAATGAAGATATAGATCTGGCAGCATTTTTATAGAAATCTCTTAAAAATCAGTCACAAAAATCAGCAATTTATGTTTAGCCATAAAACAGATAAATAATAGGTATCAAACTTACATTAAGATTACCAGCATATCAAAAATTCAAGGCTAATACACTTTCCACTATTTCCCATACCTCCACCTTTGTCCAAAATTCATAATCAAAAAACGTCCAAGAAACTTATTCAGAATAAAATTGTTTAAATTCAAACACTACACCGTAAACATTATATTACGATATTATTTATTACTTTCTGTTCACCTAAAATACTATAAAAACAAGAGAAAAGATTGTATTACTATCTAGGACTTTAAGCATACGCTCCAGTAAAAATAGTAAGATTGACTTAGAATAGGAGAGACTATAGGACCCAGCAGACACTGACGACCAATTCCCAGAAGTCTACAAAGCATGGTCACTATGACAACCGATACGCTAACATACCTGACGTCATTACAACTTAGCCGCAATTGGACAATTAGGAACAAACACGCCCACCACAGACCTTTAAATTCTCATGATGCCGACTTCTGTCCATTCCACTTTTTACCTCTGATGAAGAAGTGACTGATCACTTCGAAACGCGTAAGGATTATCTAAAGGTGGGCGGACATCCTTTTGCTACATTGCGGCACGGCATCATATTCAACACAACGGGTAACAGAACTTTTTGAGCGATTGTACCCTTCATTATACATATGCCTCTGTAAGCATATTATACGCACAATTTGAACTTACCAACTGACAACAGAGGCGCTTTAGCCTAACAGCATTATAAACGCATTGGTCTTACTGACCACAAATTACGGCCAGCAGGTTGAGCTGTTTAAAAGAACCACATAAAGCATACAGCTACTTGTTTCCCACTAGCAGGCTGAACTGTACTTTAAATTCAAATACTGCATTGGGCAATCTTTGCACTGCAGTCAACCAGAGCACTGACCAGGAGATCGAAATACTTATTCCATGTCTATTACTTACCTCATACTCTGATTGAGGGCATTTGATGTAAGCACATTTACTTAGTTCTAATTAAAAAGAGCTTTTTTATTTAAACGTTATCACACTATGTTCTTGTTTTCTTTTCTCATTCCATCTCAACCGATATGAACACCTGAGACAACCCAGATTCTCATCACCAAGAGGAAAAAGAGTCCAGGATTTTCCATTGTCTTTCAACAAACGATACAAGAGAGTCCAAGATTTTCATTCAAAACAACATACTGCTGCCAGGAGCCACCTGGAAACAAAGATCCCAAGGGTTTCACCAAAAGAAAGATTCCTACAGCAAAGAACAAAGCAAAATCGACGGGACAAGAGCCGAAGAAACATCTCTAACCCAAACAAGTCTACAACTTACCTCATATGATTGAGGTTACCTCTGGTAAGCACAAATCCATTTACCTCAGACAAAGAAGTGTCGAATATTCTAAAGTACAATACTGAACTTTTTAGAATACAATTACAATCCAAGGACATTATTATTATTATTATTATTTATTATTATGCCCTCTTCCTGTTACTATAACCACATTGGTCTGAAAATAACATACTTACTTTACAAATAGTTAATTGTTATTCTAGTGCCTAGCTGTGCGCCCTTTTGATTTCCTCTTTTCCATCCACTTTTATAAGAGTATGTATCTCTATTAATAAGCCTGATACCAGTCGCTATCACTGCATTTAAGGCTTTACTTACATTACTTCGGTATCAGCATTATTTTCTAGCAAATTCCATCCCAAGAAAAATATTTTAACTGCACATACCTTATTGCAGGAAAACCTGCACGCTATTCCCCCTCTGAAGTTACCTCTCTCCTCAGAATATGTGAGAACAGCAAAGGATCTTAGTTACTTCTGCTAAGATCATAGAAAACGCAGGCAGATTCTTCTTCTAAATACTGCCTGAGATAAACAGTACACTCCGGTACCATTTAAAAATAACAAACTTTTGATTGAAGAAATAAACTAAGTATAAAACACCACAGTCCTCTTACGACCTCCATCTTAGTTGAGAGTTGCAAGAGAATGACTGGATATGGTAGTGAGGGGAGGAGCTATATAGCAGCTCTGCTGTGGGTGATTCTCTTGCAACTTCCTGTTGGGAAGGAGAATATCCCACAAGTAATGGATGATCCGTGGACTGGATACACTTAACAAGAGAAAGATAATCTTAAGGGTACATACCCCTGTGGAACATTTAAGTTCTGCCCATATATACGTAAAGTACAACAGATGGAAATTTTTCCGAAAGGGACCATATATATGAACGATTTCTATAATTGTAGAACCAGAAATATCATATACTGTATATAATGTGTTTCTAACAAAAGATATGTGTGCATGTCAACCAGAGAACTGAGAACGAGACTAGGGGAACACATTGGCAATATTCGCAATGCCGAAAGTGACCTGGAAAATGGAAGGAAAATTACATCAGTGGCTAAACATTTCTTGGACAAACAAAGGAAAACCCGACCTTACATGCTGGATCTTACAGAGAATAAGACCAGGGATTAGAGGAGGTAACATCGAAACGACTCTCCTAAAAGAGGCAATTAAATGGATCTTTAGACTTCAGACCATGGCCCCAAAGGCCTGAATGAACAATTATCTTTCAGTCCCTTTTTATAATATTGACAAACCACAATCTATGCAACTAATCTTATGGCATAAATCATGTAGAAACTAGCATTTTTCTAATCTGAGTGCCAACCACATCTTATATATTCTAATGTGTAAGCCACACATTAGGGTAGATATGTGAACATATATACATGAAACAGAAAAAAAACATACTTAACTTTATTATGACTTAATAATATATATGCATCATATCATATGTATAATACTGACAAACTAGAATCTTTGTAACTAATCTTTTGACGTAGATCATATAGAGACTAGCACATTTCTGACCTGAGGGCTAACAACATCTTATACAATCTAATATGTAAGCGACACACTGGTGTGGATATGTGAATATTTATGCATAAAACAGGAAGAGACCAAATCTACCTTTATTTTGACTTACTAATACATATGTATCAATTGCAAGATATGATCTTTAACAATGTATATATGAAAAATCATGTCTGAATAAGGACAATGATAATTAAATACTTAAGTGCATCTACAGATAATACAAATAATGGTATATGTCTAAATACCTTTCACTTACTAAGGGTCACAATTTGTATTGCACTAAAGATGACACGTAGTCTAACACACATCCATGACCCGTACTGTTCTCATCTGACCATAATAACTCAGGACATATATACACATGTGGACTATAGTGAGCTTCCTGCTGAACATTGATATAATCACTGCACAAGGGACGTAAATATGCTGAAGACACCGATACTGTACAATCTAGTTACG